>NC_066613.1:11899166-12215694 GCF_025231255.1 Drosophila biarmipes
AATTTGAAAATGGCAAAATCTAGGGGGAAAAAAGGAGTGGAGACACAGGGAAATGCCGTCTGCAATGTCCTGTAAACGCTTTGTTTACAACGACAGCCATGATTTCTCTTTACACAGAGAGCATATAGAGTGCACGATAAAAATGAGATTGTATTAAAATCATTAAAGATTTAAAGGACGTCAGGGTACTACTAAGATTAAGGCATTTAATTGGTTTTAGGATAAACAATTTTAAAATTCATATGATTATATTTTCTGGCATCACAAGTTCCCAAAGATAAAGTAAGAATAATAATATAGATACATTAAATTTTAATAAGGTAATGTCAGGGTGAACTGGCTTGGAAAACCCGTTTCAAAGTGCTTTAAAATCTCTAGCACTAAGATATCCATCTGTTTTTTCCAGTGCATGGGGAAAGCAAAGGCCAGCGTCATGCCCGTCATTCATCCATGGCTGTTCCTGGCTATGGCTGGCCCCTGAATCGGTAAGATAGATTTGACGACGTGTTTCCCCTGTTCGGCAGGGAAAATTTCGCAGCATGCTTACTGATGCGATCTTTGTTTGTGCCTCGTGCTTTGCTTTCCATCCAGCGGCAGTTGGAGTAGGAACGGCAAGAGCAGCAGCAACAGCAGCAGCAACAGCAATGGGAAAAGCAAAGCAAAGCAACGACGCGTCGATGACAACGGCAACATGACCATTTCCCTCCACTGCCATCTCAATTTTCCTGCTCTGCCTCGCTCGACGGCAAAATGCTTGGAAAATGTGCACAATTTTCACATCCGGTGTCACATTCGATTCAATTGAGATTTACCTGAACGTGACTAAAATACGCAAATTAAAAACGCTTCACGTTGCTCTATCCTCGATGTGTTTATGTGTGTGTTTCGGTATCCTGTGCCCGAGCATGTGTGCGTGTTGAGTATCCCAGTTACCATGTTAACAGCGTTTACCCAGCTTTATGGCCGAGATTTTTTCCGGCTGCCCCTTTTTGGGGTTAGTGGAAATCTTGTGTGAAATTTTTTTGTCGACCCACTGGTTGGGTTATCGCTATCATTTGAATAAATTACCGCTAGACGAAGCATATGATTGGATAATTTGGATCCGTTTAGGCATTGAATTAATAAAACCCAGCCTGTTTCACAGCCCCCCCTGGAATTCTACATTCTTCTGCATTATGCAACTTAATTAAATGACTAATTTAAATTTTTGGCCCAGCAAGTGCAATTAACTATGGCTAACAATCGAGAATGATTGGCTGGCCACCGAAAATACAGGGCAAATAAAGCGAATAATTGAAACAATTTCAACAAGGCTCAATGAACCGTGTGTGTGTGTGGAGGCAATGCGAAAAGTCAACGCCTGAGGGCACCATAAATCGATTAATGCCAAAGTGTTATGTAAATAAAATAACCAAATAGATACAGGCGAGCATTGGGCACCACGCCCTCTCAATTGTTTATTGTTTCACCATATTTGCAGTCGCTTTAAAGTCAGCATTTAAGCGCAGCTCGGTTTTTGGCGAATAACGCGTGAGTGGCTTTTGGTTTTTGGGTTCGTTGGGATTCGTTCGAATAAATAGCATTAAAAAAACAATAATAGCTCGAAATTAACGTCATAATATTTCAGCTGTAAAAATGCGGTTTTCAATTGCAGCCAGCCCTTTAAGCGCCGATCTTTAATGGCGCCAACTTCAAAGTGACAATAATTTGGCCATTAAGCCGCGAACTGAGACAAGACATCATCTTGGCCGGGAATCGCCCCCATCCGTCCACCATCCGCCGTCTGCTCATTAAATTGGCTTGTCATTTAATTGTTCTTCTGGCCTCATGGCCACGCATCAAAGGAGTTGGCTCTGCTTTTTTGGTGCATTGCCAATTGTCATAATGGCCGAGACGGCGCTGGCCAAGCTGGCAATTATGAGTTAAGAGCTGAGAGGAATTACTCCGCCAGGCCAGTCCTTCGCAGTGCAGACCGCTCCGTTCAGCTCCGTCCCGTCCCGACCAGGCTGGAACCATTAAAAAAAGAAATGAGCAGCCCGGAGACGCACACAAAGTTTCTGCCGAGAATGGGGGCCATAAAATTAGTCGTGGCCAGGAAAGTGCATTTGCTTGTGGCCAGCCAGAGTGGGGAGGGGTTAGGGGGTGGCTGGAGGACTGCAGAAATACAGTGGGCTGAAACCTTGAAGAAGTGTATGAGCAATTATACATGTAACAAGAAAATATTTATATGATCTTAATAGATCTAAAAGCAAAGATAATTTTCTATGTTTTTCATTACTTTAGATTAAAAAGGATATAAGACTTGTTTCAGTACACTTATAACTTAAAAGTCTAAAAAGTGTGACCGTGTTCTTTTGACTACGATTGATTAACATAAGTATCCAAAGTTGTAAAGTAACATTTTAAATTCAGATTATAATACGTACTTAGTTTTATTTTTTTGCCAAAGCTTCAACAAGTTATTTCTAAATTTCTAAAGTAATTTAAGGTTGCTCTTCCTTTTTACTTTAAGAGCCCATTGAAACCACTGCGTGGCCAAAACCCAGACATTGCTGTGCATCGTCCACATCTCGTAAACGTTCTGATGGAATGGAATGGACAATTTAAATGCAGCATTGGGCTATTGACACGCCCCTTCAATGGGCTGCCAACGGACCACTCGAGGGGTAGAATTGCCGGAGAGATGAGAAAAGGGGTGAAAGGCTAGAAAGGGGAAAAGTGCGTGATTTGGAATGGTTTTCAAGAGCGAGTCTTAAAAGGCTTCACGGGAGATATATGCGCTAAATGATGACGGTCATATGTCAAGCGGTTAACTGGACTGTAAAGTGATGAAGTAGACGGTTTTCAGGGGGAGAATAAATATAACACACAGAAGAGAGTTTTGGAGTAAGTGGAAAAATAGTCCCAACTGTATTCGGCAGTAGCCGGATTGTGTTTAAAATTATGCAGGTTTTCACCTCAGCGGGGTGAGAAAGTGTTCCTAACACATGCAACTTTTGCAATCTGTCAGATTCTAAGCTGAAACTTCAATCAACCCGGACAAGTTAATTGAATTTTGCCACAGCCAAACGCTCAAACTTTACACGCACTTACAGTGAGAAATTATTTGTATTTAGTATTAAATTAAATATATATATTTATAATATATAAATTAATGTTTGCGCCATAAATAAAATGCTGGAAATAGGACCAAGGAAAATATGTTTTATCAACCCATTTCATTAATTTTGTTAAAAAAAATAGATATTTTTTTCAGAGTGTTTGTATTTTCCTAGCTTCCTCTTAAACCATTTACCACAAACTGCTCATGTTCATTTTATTTAGAATTTGTTTTGAAGTGTTTTTGAAAAATGTTTCACACGGGCTTAGGGGAGGATTTGACTTGACTTGAGCATTTTGCATAACCCTGATATTTTGCATATTGGTCGAAAGCCAGAAACTTTTTGACTTTCTGCCCTGGCAGCAGCCACAGCAACAGTCTGTAAGTATTTGGGGGAACGAGAGCTTCGAGTGACAGTTTTGGACAGTTTTGCATGGCGAGCATATGAATAAAATCAGAAGGAGAGGAGGACGTGTCATGAATTCGTTTTGCATACATTCCCAGTCAGAGATCAAATTTGCTTTGGCATCACTGGTATTTTGATGGGCACAACCCACCACTCCCAGTGCACGTTGGCTGCACTGGCTGACTGACAGGACACAAAATCACAAATCATATTTCAATTAATGTCCGAAAACAGCATCCAAACAGCCGTGATAAACGAAATGATTACATGGCAACCCGTACCCTCTGTGGATTTGTTTACGGTGGCCCAAGTGTGCAAATTCGGCAGTCCAACAAACAATTTGCAACTGATTGGCATGCACAATGGTTCGACGGGAATTGGCCACAGTCGCCGACTCCTGCACCTCGCTTAAAAGGGCCCCCATAATAGTGGGTTCGGTCGCATCCAATATCGCATTTCCAATCTATTAACTAGCGAGCCGAACCGCACTGACAGACTGACGGGCGAAAAAGTAAAAACCTCGCGGAGCTTGATTAAAAAAGATCCCCAGCTCCCGAAACGTCGAATAACGTGTGAAAAAGCGGCGGCGGCGGCGGGTGGCCGATGCCTGTCACAGGTTAATTTCGCATGCAAATAATGTCACGTGTTGTGTCGCATTCGCTGAATGAACTTGATTAAAATTCAATGCGACGTTAATTAAATTTACCCAATGCAATTTGCAGTCACTTCTGTGCGCTGCTTTCGCGGGGATACTTTAAAGCTGCACTAAAGTAGTTATCATGGGAAAATACTTGAAAAAGAAAAGTGATGCGTGAAAAAAGAACCTTTACAGAACCGATTTTTAATATAAAGTTTTTTTCTTTCTTAAAAAAGGAAGTGATTTAAAAGAAAAGAACCTTTACAGAACCGGTTCCTATAATATGAAGAAGAAGTGCTCTTTCCTTGCTTAGAAAAATAAGTGCTTTTTGAAAAAGAACCTTTACAGAACCGATTCTTGTGATGTGAAGAAGAGGTTCTTCCACTTTTAAGTACTTTACTTACTAATATGTAACAATTTAGCTGGGATCTATTATTTGCAAAGGTAAGGGAGGGTAGATTCTTTCTGCTGAACCGAGCACTCAGTTTAAAGGCACCTCTCACCTTTGCCGTTGCACAGGGCGTATGAGCAATAGGCACATAAATTACCCTGCAAACATTGCAAGGACTCCCTGAGACCGGAATTCCGGTGCATTGTGTGGCTTCCATCGACGCCGCCAAGTCTAGACAAAGCAATCATAAATAATTTCTGCATAAAGACGTAATAATTTGCCTCAACTCATTGCTACCTCCGAAGTCCCTGGCCATCCCTGCCCACCGTCCAGCGAGCGAAGCCCTAACTCATCGGAACTGGAACTCTCTCTTGTTGGCGCTGTCCAAATATTTTGTTATTAAATGAAATTGCAATGTTTGCTGCTGACCACTTTGGCGGTGGTTGCTCCTGTGGTATGATGTTGGTCCCGGCGGTTGGGGGATTGGAATTGCTGCTCATTATGATTGCAACCAGGGATCCCGGCGTCCCAGTCCCAGTCCCAGCCCCTATGGCCATCATCCCCCGATGCTTTGCTCCTGCTTGTCTGGGAATTTCATTTCTGGGTTCGGTCAGCTCCTGACTGTGGGGCGAATTTCACTTTTGCGTTTTGTTAAACGTTTTTATGAATTGTTCAGTCCGTCTGCTGGTCCTCTTGTTGTTTCTGCTATTGTTATGATGCGGTTAGGGGCTAAAACTAGCTGTGGGGCAAAGGTCAAGTGAGAGGGAAGCGAGGGGGGAGCAAGAGGGGCCAACACACACACAGATGGTTGTATACACTACCTTAAAAAACTTTAATTGAGGTCAGGAAAAGATATATGTATAAATATCCGTCTAAATTGTTTTGAAGTGGTTTTCTGAAATAAAATAAAATACTCTTCAATATACAAGAATATGACTTTCCATTATTAAAACCTAATTATTTATTGTTACATTTTTATAATAATAAAGGTATTTGACAGAGTATTCTCACTTCTCCTAAGCCTGGACCACCTTTTCCCCCTTTATTTCCTGGCCACCCTCTGGGACCAAGTTGGCCATGTTTGTTTGGAGCCGGACAACGCAGCCATTTAATGAAATTTTAAACATTTTTGTGTTCTAATAATGAAATGCTTATGGTTGGTTTGCTCGTGGCCAAGGACGCAGCCCTGGCCAGAGACCTCTTCGTCCCAACTCTCACCTGCCAGGACTTTAAGGTATTGAGTGGCAAGAAGCGCCAGCCAACTTTTGTGGCACATTCAGTGTACGATACGGCGAAGTGAGAAAATTGCAGGTGAGTTATGGAAAAGTAACTCAAACGAACTGAAGAGAACTCGTTAAAAGTTATGCTCGTGCCATCAGCGTTGCTGGAATAAAAGTGTTTTGGTGGAAAGTTGGCCATAAATAATGCGCTGCTCGATATTAACAAGCCACGACCGAGGTGATGGCGACTAAAAAGTTTAGCGTACTTCAATAAACAAAGTGCCAGTCACTCACCTCTCCCACCACTCCCTACCCCCTTCAGACAGTTCTTTCGCGGTTATTTTCAAGTTGTCAACAGTTTATTGATGTTGGCTTTGCCGAAAGGCAGCCACACAGCGCGACATAAATAATCAAAGGCGAACGGCTCCTCCAGGAGGCAAATGGAAAATGGCAAAATAATTTCAACTAAAAGGTCGTGATGCTGTTATTTGGCACTCCGCCCCGGAATTTCCCGCGATTGTCGCCCGCGGCACTCGTCTTTCATATCCGGATTCCCGCTTCCGTTTCTGGCGAAAGGGAAATTGATTTTGGCCATTCCCGCAGTGGGGGTATCGTTCAAAATGTTAATTAAGTGTCTAGTTTAAGAGCCGGGCCCAGAGTCAACCATGAAATATTAAGCGGGCTGTGTGCGGTCCTTAGAAATTTCTCTCTCGGCTCAAGGACGGGCTCTAGTAACCTGAATCCAGCATATATATATTCATGCAGCCCATAGCCATCTAGCATCATATGTGCGCGAGCTGCTAATTAACTGGTGTGCTAACTAGGCAAACACATACGGCACACCCACCCCGATAGCGGCTGAAAAATGTGACTTAATGAAGTGCGAAATATGCGGAGATTTCTATGGGGTAATGAGGCAGGATCCAGCATATCTGGTGACTGGCTATGTGGTCCGTGTGGATACATATCCACATGTTTGATGTCACACTCGTTATGTCCTTGTATCGCATATCTTTGGGGGAAATCTTGTGGTTACTTTGAGGACGCTCGAATGCTTTAAGTGGCTTTGTGTGGTCCTCAAAGTGTGAGGATTAGTAGGTTTTTGGGCCCATATACCCATTACAAAGCCTTTTCTTCACACAATGATATTCTCATACTTACAAATAAATTCGTTTAATTTTATTCAGCTTGTTACTATTGGATTATAAAAAATTTAATATTGCATTTGATTTTATCTAATTAAATCTTTCATCGGATTTGGTCTAATGAAATCTTTCATCGGATTATATCTAATTAAATCTTGCATAATTAATTACTTGTGAATTGCAAATGCTGTCACCAAGTAAATAACAATAAACATTGAATTGATGTCATGACATTGCATTTATACTGAACTTTTTATACTTGCAATGCAAACTTTTAAATTACAATAAAATCCAATTACAATAAATATTTGATACATAAAAAAATAAAGTGTGCCTATGTTGTGATTAAAGTAACACGATATTTAAACATAAAATTTTTTATATTATATTCTAAATTAATAAACAAAAAATTGCTTTGTTTATTTTGTATATGTTTGATAAACTAATTAATTAATAAGAACTCCAATAAAAGAGAATTTTAAATACTACTATAGTATTATAATTTGGTAAATTTATAGAGTTCTAGGATATCATTGTTCAACATATACCAACTCCCCCATATTTGTTCCTTCTTGATATCGTGTCCCTGTTGTTGTTTTTCCTTTTCGGCGTTACTGCCACTGCTCCACTCGCCCCAAATCGAAGCTATAAAAGTAATTAAGATAACGACTTTTGTGCTGCTCACATTTTTGGGCTCCCCGTCCACCCACCGCTCTCAGGATGATGTGTATCGTGTATTTGCTTTATAGCCACAGTTTTACAATATTTCCTTTTGGCTCAATGCCCTCGAAGCCCCGACCCCACTCCATCCCCCTGCTTCTGCCGGCTTCCTGTTGTTTGTGCAATTTTCTTGAAATTTCATTTCTTAACTTTTGCCGCCGGGCTTCGAGACTGTAAATCATGTGAGCAATCCGAGGGGGTGGTGTGGGTGGCGAGTCGATGGCATCCGTGTGCCATTGTTGCTGCAAGGGACACAGACTGCTGCCTTTTTCGCTCTGCCAGCTGGATGTTCCTTTTCCTCTAATTGTTTGCCTGGCCACGGGGGACAAAGGCGCTGGAAGGAGCCAACATATCGATTAATTAACAAAATTAAAAGATAAAGGTTTAGAGCGCAGCACCATATGGGGATTTTGATTTGTTCCTCTGGCTTTCAGCAACGAACAGGAAACGGGCAGTCGGTTTGATTTGGGGATGCAAATCCTGAAAGCCTCATTAGGGCTATGGGATAACACTTTTAAGAGCTAGCTGAGGGTGGAATTTTAATAAATTAATTCTGAGAAGTTCTCTGGAAACGCCCGAAGCCACAGACAATTATAATCACTAATGGTTTAGAAAAATAAATAACATGTAAGAAAATACACTCCCATATTATTTCAGGTGGATTCAATGAATAAATCTGACGTAATTCTAAATTAAAATAATTTAATTCCAAGATCCAGCATTGTTTAAAGGATTAATAGTTCTAAATTGGTTTTCCATCCCAAATGGAAACCGTTTTGCCTAGACTATGAGAATAATTACAAGTAGTTATTTAGGAACACAAACAATACTAAACCAGAAGGGCTGTAACAACCATAAGCTAAAACAATTTAAAGCAATTTAGGTCAATTATCTCTTTAATTCAGTTTGTTTGTTTTGCAAGATAGCAAAGGAAAGGGTAATTACTTATGACAGATGACAAAACAACTCAAGAGTCAATATTTACTTGGCATAAAGTGTGCAATTACAAAGTAATAATTCTTGGGGAATTTCCTTCGTTTAAAAAACTCTCCTGCCTTCTTTAAAATCATTTCCTCAACCTCAGAGTGCTGACTGCTTTTAATATGCACTTGGCCGAGTGCCAACTGATTTTCTCTTTTATATAGATTGCGGGCCACAAAGGAACCTACTCTACCCCTCTAAAAAACCCGTCCTGCAACCCAGGGGCAGCTAAACAATTGAGTGCACTTTGCGCTGCTTGTTGCATACTTTCTGGGGCTGCTGGCGACGCAGGATCACGTAGCTAAGGATAAGGGCAGTCGGTCGGCCACCGGGGCGCTTGGTTTCGTTATCCTTGTGCGTGCCCCTGCTGACACAATTTTTTCACTTCCTTCTCAGACTTACATCATTCTCGGGTCACGGCTCGTTGGACACTCGAGTGGCACATAATTTCCGCCATACTGCTGCAAGCTAGTGGTCTCTGCACTCCAAAAAACTCAATACGTTACTTATAAATAAGTAAAATAATGGGTTTCAGAATCAACAAAACATCTAGTGAAGACTAAAGATAAGAGAAGGTGTGAACAATAATTTCATTTTAATTGTGGTATTCAAAAAAATAACTAACAATAAAACATAAAATGATGAAATATATATATCCATTGGTGTTGTTTTCCCTGACTTTTTACAAAAATCCAGATCAGATCAATTCAAGTGCTAGTATATGTATGTTAAACCAATATATCAGTTTCTAATAGGAATAGGAATCTGAATTTTCCTGTGCATTCTTCTGTGTTTTTCCTCTACGTCTTCTCCAGATTGCATTACTCTGCGGGAGGTTCGAAGCTGTGGCTGATTGAATTTTCTCCTCAGCTGGCCAGTATTCCCATCATTATCACTGACGCTGCCGGATCTGCTTTAAGCGCATTAAGAGGCCAGCGTTGGAGGCCGGAGCAGAAATGTCGAATGTGAAATGCGTGCTAATTAAAAGGCAAAACATTTATGCAATGCCAGACTGGCAGCATCCGCAGCAACAAAAGGCGCACAAAGGCAACGGCGGCCGTCATGGCAACACATGCTCCTGCTCCTGCTCCTGCATCCTGCATCCTTTGGCCCCTCCCTTCCTGTTGGCAAATAAATCCCATATAAACAGAAGATAATCCAGGCAACATCATGGCAAATGCCATTCATCGCTGGGGGTCCTGCTCCCCTGATTTTCCTGCTGCTCCCGTTTCAACTCCTTTGGTAATGCGGACGAATGAATGGTAGCCAGAATCTCTGCTGAATGATTGACCATTCATGGATGCACTCGTCGTCAGCTATTGATTTTCCCAGGACATGGGCAGCTGGGCTGGGGTTATTCAAATAGAAGAGCTGTTCTTGTAATTAGCTGCGGTGGGGTCAGGATATTTAAAGGCGTGAGGTGAGTTCACAGATAGATTGCGAAATTGAATGGTAGGCTAATGAGAACTTACCGAGCCATAATACAATTTTGAGGATCAAAGAAATAATTATTTGTGGATGTTCACAATGAACAATGAGCTTTTAAAACGATGAATTATAAATAACATATTTTTCAATATCTGATTTGTTGTAGCACAAATACTTCAATTAATCCTACCTTCCTTTGATAATTCATTTTTTATGTTTCACATTTACCATTTTAATTTCATAAATCGACCACTTTCTAATTTCCATTTAATTAATTTCCCATCCGCATGACCCTTTGTTTGCGTTTACTTTTTCCCAAGGGAGCGTTTTGGCTGCTTTCCCTGGAATTATTGCAGCCGCTTCGTAATTAGTGAGGCATACACAAATGAAAATGAAATTTGCAGGGCGACACTCTCGGTTTTGTTGCCTTTTCAGCCTGTCAGCATTGAAAAGCTAAACAAACTCGTGCAAAAATTATGCAAACAGTTCAAGTGAAAGGGGCACAAAAAACCCAGCATACATTGCAGATGAAAGCACTTCATTAGCGAGAATGCTGAATGTTTATTCCCACATACGCCTGGACACACACTTCCGGCTCCCTTTTGAATTTCAATTTGAATTCCATTACGAACGAGTGTTGGGAGCCAAAAGGAATTGCAGGACCAAAGGATGAGGGCGCTCGAAATCTGGAAGGATTCCTCGCCAGAACTTAGATGTAATGCCATCGTGTTCCGTTTATCGGAAACTATTATCTGATGGGAACTATTGTAATCGTACTGCCAGTCCAGAGTCCTCGGATTATGTTGTGTATATGGTACAGTACTGCCCTCATTCCCCAGCAATCCCGTTGTCAGTGGAATTTCCATTTCAGTTTGCTCTGGCCATTCCGAAGACAATTTCATTGAAATATTCCCATTTTGCGGTCGTCCTGATTGGCAGGCAATTAATGATTGGGTGACTTCGAATTAAATCGGAAAGCACTCGCACCGCCAGTTAAATAAATAAATAACTAAAAGAAACCAACCCACCGCGTTCACTTAATTTATTGTCATAATTATTACATTTTCCGTTTTCAGTTATTGTATTCATTTCGATTCGCTTATTAATGATGTAATGTTATTAATGCTGTCAGCGTTTCCATTTATTTGTAATTTGTTTGCCAATGTTTTTTCCGCGGCTCGTTATTGTTAATGGCCTTTTGTTTCTGCGCCCTCTGGGGCTAAAGTCCGTCCGCCTTTTGTCCGGCCGATGTCAGTGCGAATATTTGTAGTTTATATTTAAATATTTTATGCACTTGCCTGCCAATTGTTTGCCATCTGTGAGTTATGGTCTTTATTTGGCGAAAGCAAATAATATCCCATATCAATCATGGTTCGTAAAAAGGTCGTTTTTCACACCGGCTAAACGGGAAATGATTTAGTGGTTATGTTGACATTGGGGAATACTGGGAGTGTAGTCGAATATATTTATTAATCCTGTGATAATTACGCTTTATATCAAATTTCTCTGTACTTTATCCTTACGAGCATCCATTCAGGATGTTTTATGAAGCATTGCATACTTTCGTGTGCTTGGAGTTCTGTAAAATGTAGAATACATGTATAGAACACGTTACACAATGTCAATGGCATGCAAGATTCAAAGCATACTTATGGGCGCCCCATGGTAACTTTTCCTTACGATCCTTATTATATAGCATACTTCAGGGCCTTGTGATTTTGTTAAGATTGTTTCTTTTTGTTTCCATCGCATTTTTAAATAAATGAAGTAAGTTAGCTAAATTTTTTCTTCTGGTGAGTTTATGAAAATATTCAAATATTGTTTTAACTTCTTGTATTAACCTCTTTTAAATGCTTTTCTTCGAGTGAATGTTTAAAACGTCCAATTAAAATCTGCAAATCCCCTGAAAAGTTTTATAAGTTATTAATTAGCGTGCGATGACAACACTTGACAGCGCAATGTAGTAACTAATACAGCGGGTGTAATTATTCATGCCACCGAAATGTTGCCGCAACATGTTGCCACGCGAATTGCGTCGAGGGCTCCACGAGCCGCACTTGAAAAATTAATGAGGGCCACTCGAATCGCTAATCACATGTAAGTGAAGCGTTCTCCGGCCAACCCTCCATGGAGGACTCCTGAGGGTCGGTGGTCGGGGATCCGGGGTCGGGGGAAAACAGGAAACGCATCGATTGCGGGGCGTAGACACATTAAACTCTCGAGGGTTGCGTTTTCGCTGAATGCCATTGTTCGATTTTATTCATATTCCACTTTCACAATAGAAAACTTAGCCCTATGTCGGATACAAAATATTTCAATTAGTCGGTAGCCTTAACTAAATTCGAGGGTTGCTCAGCCCGCCAGTACGTAAACTATATCACAAGTACTTATGCATAGAACAAACAAATTCCTAATTAATTTCACCTATCGTTCCCTTTGCAGTTCGATATTATTTGGCCCGCCCCCTGAAACCCCGCGTAACAATTATTTTCTATATCTCGATGCTCTTGGCCTGCAGACTCTTCAGGATGCCGAGTAGCTGCAGGGACTCCAGCGGCTCGAAGTCATCTGCGTAGCGCACAGATGAGGTTTTCACCACATGACGCTCCCTGGGCAGATCCAGAGTCAATGGCAGTTGCTCGGCCATCACCGAGTGGTGCGTGATCAGGGCCTTCAGGCTGGTGAACTGCTTCTTGGCTCCCTTCAGGCGGTACATCTGGTTCCGGGTGGACTGCACCGGGTAGCTCTTCACCTTGTTGATCCTCTCCAGACGCAGGACCAGTTCGAAGTGTCGCGGAGTGCTGCGGCGCAGAAGAAAGCTTCCGGGTGTGGCCTGCTGCAGGTGCTCCGTTGCCGCCTTGGCCGTAATCCTGGGCTGGTACCAAGGACACGCCAGCAGCTCCGGCTCTTCATCGTCGTCGTCGTCGGAGTTTTGGTTGGCGCTGATGTATCTGGAGAACAGGGGAGCAGCTCGGCGGCGTTTGCTCATGGAGTTGGGGGAGTTCTCCGCCAGCAGCTGACAGCAATCGGAGATCCCTGCGTCGGAGTCCTCCTCTGCTTCCTCCTCCTCTTCGGGATTGGAGTCACTGCTCGGCTGACTGCTCTGCCAGCAGTTGAGGGAGAGCAGAGACTTCTGGGGCGATCTCTTGGGCGTGGTTGGGCTACTGCTGGTGGTGCTTTCCCCGGTGGAGCTGCAGCTGCAGTCCGCGTCGCGTTCCTCCTCCTCTTCCTCCGCGTCGGCGTGGTACGAGGAGTCGAGAAGGTCCTGCTGAAAGGAAAGGAGAAAAACCAATTAATTCACCACTCAAAAGAAAGGGTTCTTAAAGTCATGCTACCAATTATGAAAACCATTATTGGGTTAACCACAATATTGCACCCAAAATGGTTCCACATTTTAAAATAGGCATTTACATAATTCGGATTCGTTCCAGTTTTTTAATTTTTAGTACTGAATAAACATTTTTAGAAGAAGTATTGGTTTCAGGCATACACACCTCATCATAGTCGCTGGTGGGTTCTTCGTTCGAGGCCTGCTCCTTTTGCGAGGGCTGTGCGAAGAGTTTGCGGTGCAGGAAATTCTTCATGCTGTCGTAGACCTTGTGCGTGCGACTCTGGATCGGTTCCTGCTTATCCATGTCGCCGGCGGTCGAGAATTGCAGCTTGTTGCTCCATTGTTGGCACTTCTCGAAGGCCTGGTCCTCATTGTACTGACCATAGATGTCCGAGTAGCCGGGGCATTTGATGGCATTGCGTAGCTGTCGGGCGAAAGCAAACAAGATGGATTTTTTGTTAGTTATGGTCGG
This sequence comes from Drosophila biarmipes, assembly GCF_025231255.1. Taxonomy (NCBI): domain Eukaryota; kingdom Metazoa; phylum Arthropoda; class Insecta; order Diptera; family Drosophilidae; genus Drosophila; species Drosophila biarmipes. The sequence goes on from NC_066613.1 coordinate 11,912,998, forward strand.
GAAATTTGTAGAAAATGCCAGGACTGTCCCTATAAATCTTATCTAGCTCGGGGTTTCCCATTTCACTCGAAGGCCGCTCTTATGCAACAGCCACGGAGATAGCACACACTGCCATCCCATTATCCTGGCTTTGTTCTGCCTCAGCCTTTGTTGGGCCAATCCCATTCTCAGTGCCATTCCCGTACCCATGGCGATGCCAACTCCCTTCTCAAAACCCGAGGACTGCTTCTGCTAATGCTTTTGGGTCACTGCTGCTGTGATATCCTTGTAATGCGCTCGCTCTACTTGTTCATTGTTGTACAATTTGCCAGCCCGTTGTTTTCCCTGCTCGTATTTGCCTTTCATTTCGCTTATAAAATATTCATATGCAGCTCCTGTCGGGGGTTGCTGGTGGGTTTTTTCCCAACACCTACTTTCGCTTTAAAAATATTTAAACACCTCGCACTTTTGGGTGGCACAATTTAGCACTTTGTGTGTGTGAATAAGGTGGGGCAGACTTTTGATATGAACTAAGTAGTTAAAGGGTAGAAGTTCCAATTTCGCTTTGTTTTAAAAGAAAATACTCCTTCTAGTCAAGTAAGGCCTTTGTAAATGCTAGTTTAGTTTATTTGTCAACCTTTTGTATAGAGTTGATTGAATGAGATGACTGCAGAACCAAGAAACTACGAAGTTGCAGTTATTAACCAGAACTGCTCGGCCTTGGAGGTGGCTTACAATGTCCACTGGCTTGGGCCCTTGGTTATGGACTGGGATGCCACCCCCTGCTTCGACTTCTTCAGCTTCCCCATAGTTCTGGCTGCAGTAGCACTCTCCTTCATCCAGATTCACCCCTCGGTGTTGTGCACTGTCATCCGTGAGCTCTCGGCACTCCTCGGCACGCACACACACTCCATGGAAAAATGGCAAAATAATGAGCAATCGATTGAATCGGAGTGCAGGACACAATGGAACCCTGACGACCAGGTAGCGCTCGAAGTGGGATTACGAAATTGAATTCGATGGCGAGTGGCCGGGGCTAGGGACTTTGTAATTCAACACATTCAATAAATTAGAGGTTTGGGGAGGCAAACAAAGGAAGTGCAGACGCAGAACTTCCGTTGCAGGCCATCCCATCGATTTGCATTTCCAATGGAAAATCTTGTTTATATGTGAGCAAACAAAATGTGAGCCCCAAAAAACTGTTTGCTACAACTTGGCCAACAGGCCGTTAATTCGTGGTCAACGAGCCGTGGCCAAGAGAGTTTTCTTTGATGTGGCCACGCAGCGCATAAATCTGTTGAAAGTTGTTTGGCGCGGGGAAAAGCGGCGTGAAATGCCTCAACAGTGTACCTTTTATCGGCTTAAATCAAACACAATGGGCCAACAAGCGTTTAATGGCTACGATTCTTGGCAGCTACATGAGTTTTAATTTATGCAAGGCAAGGCCGGGCCACAGAAAAGGAACCGTAATTTCAATGATAATAGGGCCCAAAGAAAATTGGACCCGAAATAAAATCCAGCAGTCGGTATCAAGAGTGGCCCAGAGGTGTTGGCGTGCTGGCCCTGTTCTTTTGATGCTCTTCGTGCTAATGCAATAATCATAGGTCCGTCCCCCGCTCCAATTGGTTTATAGATTCCGATCCTGCCCTGCGGAAAGGTTGAGCTCTAATTGATGATGAAACAGCGCCCCGGGCCCGGAGCCCGGGGCCTCCATTCTTGGCCAGCGAGCTCTTTGTTTGGCCTGCGAGGTGTTAGCATATTTTCGTAATCAAAATGTGTTACAATAAGAGCCCAGGTAACCGGATCGAGGCACCTTCGACTGCTGACAGACAAGAAGGCAGGTAGACCCTTGGTCCTCTCCCTCTTGGCCTTATAAAAACAGTTGTTAAATTTTCATTTATTGTGCATTTAGAAGGGGATGTGCAGCGGGGGGGTACAGAAATTAGTTGAAGTGCCCGGAGTGAGTCGATGAATTTATTGAAATGTTTCCTTTGTGCGCCACTTGAGGCACCCACCGACATATGCCTGAATTTTTGAGCTGGCCCTGGAAAATCAAGCAGCTGCCGAAGGGTCTTGAAAAACAAAACCACCCCACCACTCCCAGGACAACCCACAAGTTTCCACCTCGGGAAGTGGTTACTGGTTACTTGTTACTGGCGAGCTGGTGGCTTTTAAATTGCAACCGCAGTAACGCTAACGCTAACGGCTACTTATCCGCTCACAAATTGGGCAATTGCCAAGCAGCTGTGCTGCCAAAACAGAGTCCTCCCCCGAAATACTCGGCCGCCCACTCCGGAAAATGCACTTCCAACAATGTCAATGAAATTTTGAAAATTCCCTTGGACATTTTCCTATCGAAATTAGTAATATTTCATTTGGCTTCGGGCCATTAGTCGAGCATTTCCGAATATGCCGTAGTCATCTCGCTTTTAGTTCCAGCTAATTTGACAGTTTTATGCCACACCAACAGATACTCGGAGTGATCCCAGCACGGACACACGTGTCGGGGCTTTCAAAATGTCAGAGATACATGGACTTACGAGTAGTTTATGACATTTTTTAAAACACGTCCCGCACACATTTTCGCCCCCAACTCCCCCTGGAAAAATACGATTTTACAGTGAGTTTTTCTTTTAGTCGGTTAAACGAGTTCGTTTTCGGGGCTCGTAAAATGATTTTCTCACTAATTTAGTTTTATGCGCCAGGAAAAATGTTTATAGTTTCAGCTTTTCGGTGTGTTTTTGTAAATTTTTGGTCTTTTATTACAATTAGCTTTGCCGTTGGCTGGAAAATCCTTTGTTTAGACACATGTGGCGTGTGGCATTGGCTTTTTATGGCCTCCCTCTGTCTTTTTTGTGGCACTTTTATAGGTGTAAAAAATTGGGTCATATAAAAAATTATTGAAATGTGAAACGAATTGAGTTGCTTCTCTGCAGCCGCGTGTTTTATGCGTGTTTGAAAAGCCATTTTAATGGGTTTATTAAATGCAAATGAAAATTGTTGAAATTTTAATTGAACTTTATGGGCATATCTCTTTGGGGTTCCTTCTTCAGCTGTGCGTGGGTTGTTCAAGAGATAATCTCAAGTTTTTTCCCTTTGAGGAGCAGGCAATGAACTCTGGGAATTTATCACTTTGAGAGATGGTGAACAATTTAATTAGAGACTGACAACTTTTTCTACAACTCCAGTCCCTCGTACGTAGCTTGTGGGTGGGGGGGAAAGTCTAGTAACTGGGCTTGCAAATAGTTTTCCCCGAGTCTAGTCGTCTAATGCACACAAATCCTTGGTCGGAAGCCATATGAAACTCAAACACGGACAACGGACTGGTGATAACGATGATGTTGGCTAGGTTCTCGGTTCCCGGTTCTGGGTTCCCGGCTGATGGCCAGACTAAGCCAAAACCAAAAACTATTTGTAGCCAGATGAGTTCTAGGGGGCACGGGGCAGAAAAAAGTGTAGATATGGGGGAGGCTAGAGGGTCGGATCCCGTTGAAAGCTTTTTTGCATATTTGCATTACATTTTCATGGCGTGGCATGTGGCGAGCAAAGTGAAGAGGGGCGAAAATTTATATTGAGTCGAGCGTAAAAATAACAATGCAGACAGTTGATGGTCGAGGCGGCAGACGGCATGAAAATAAGTGAAATTGTTGTTTACCCAGGGCGACGGAATCGGAGTTGGGCGAAATATGGAGCATAAATTACAAAGCGTGCAAGTCGAATGCGATTCGCAGTCGCAGCCGCAGTCTCCGGCTATTTAATTATGCTCATCAATTTGTGCAGGCTGCAGATCGCAGTTTTCCCCATAAATCTTTGGCTTAGTGAACGAGGCGGCTGCTGGGAAATTCCTAATTAAATGCACTTAAAAGCGTTGCAATTAATTTTCTATCCTTGGAGTTGGCCCTCCCTCTCTGGGGGCCCCCGAAAATCAAAGAGTCTGCCTGGACGTATATGTAAATACGTGTGTAGAACACGAACAGCCAAATAAACATTAATCACTGGCCTTGAAAGGCGGCCCCGAGTGCTTGGGGAAAAGTGCATTAAAATGCCTCAGAATTTAAATGCCTCAGCTCATTGCTGCTAATCGTCGCCAGCAGTTGGTTCTATTTTGGCTGCATCTCATCGAGAATTATGAGGCCCATCTCGGATCTCTGCAGTCGAGGAAATCCACTTAGGCAGGGCGTCGAAGGCACCAGAGCATGGCATCATAAGCCACACGAGGAGGAAAATGGAAAATGCTTTCAGCCCGATTTCCCCGCCACCAGTCGCTCGCATGTATTGTCTGTGCGGAAACCGATCTTGGAATTTTTTTCTGATATGATCAGGCTTCATGGTATTATCTTTTTGCATGATTGTTTCAATTAGGAACCGTAAGAGAAGGTCCAATTTAAATTGTATGGGTAGGTCGTAATTACTAACATCATTAGTCCAAGATATTAAATGCCTAAGTTTATCGTTTAATTAATCAAATGAGTGTCTGTGCCTTATTAAATGTATGATGGATGGTTGATTTTCTTTAATTTGAATATTTCTTAAATTCCAAGAGTTTTTATTTAATTATCTCTGACGAAGATGGCTCACATTACTGCTTTGATAAATGCTTATTATACTTGAGGCGGAATATTAAATGAGTTAGAAAAAGTTTCCCTTTCATTAATTAATTAAAAATGTGCCAGCCCAATGAAATGTAATCAAAAACTCATCCGCAGCGTAATCGCTTGTTCATAAACACTCCATAAGCGCAGTTCGCTTTAATAAGACCGCTGCCAAGTCGATTTTATCTCCCCCGTCTTAATTGTCTCCGATTTTAATCTAGCAATATGGTTGCAGTTCCCTCCTCCCCGGACTCGGATCCCTACCAACCAGACAGCATATGGTCTGGTCATTTCAGCCAGAACCACCAGTTGTGTGACAATTTTATTAGTTCTGGTCTTTCGGTGCATACACATGTATCTATGTATCTGTGTGTCGGTTCTGCAGTCCGTGACGGTTCCGTTTTGTATCATTGACCCGCGATAGGCGAGATGCCTTTTATCTGTGCGAAGCGGCTAATTGAAATCGTTTGTCAGCACAGCCAGTTCGGTTGGCTCTGTAAACAGTCTGAGTCAGGCAATGGATTTTGATAACGGAAGCGGTGGGGTTTTCGGGGAGGTGTCGAGCGATTTATGCCCGGCGATCCAAGGGATACTTCTTACTCGTAAGAGGGCGCATTCCTGCACTTTTCAGTTTGAAGAACTCTTTTGTAGGACCCGAGGCTTCTGGGTAAAACAACTCCCGTTGCGGCCACACCCAGACATGCCATTTCAAAAGACAATCCTTTTGGGAGCCAAAACAACCAACACCTACACCAAAGCCAGACAAAAGTTGAATACAGGAGAGGAAGACAGATTTTCATAGATCAAAACAAAAGGAATCCAGAGAGTCGAGATACAGAAGGCGACGGGTGTCAATTCCGGTGAAAAATGAGTGGATGAAAAATGCAGAGGTCGGCAGGAAAGGCGGAGGCAAAAACGCAAACTGTCATTCAGTTTAGAATTACAAACTTTTCTCGGCCCGTCGTGGTTCCCTTAAACAAATATTTTGATAAATGCTGCTCCAGTGTCGGGGCATTGTTAGAGCTCTGTATCTGTGTATCTCGGTGCAGCGTCCACGGATGCCAAGTCAAATAAGCAGATTAGTAAGGCAAAGTAGCGGTGGGCTTAAGGAAAGTTGACTCCGCATTCAGGTAGCCGGGTTAGGTAGTTTGTCTTAATTAAGCTATCGGCCTATCGCCTCCCGGGCATCGCGGCCAGACGCCGAAGCCTAGTTAGTGCTTATCTCGCATCAAAAACAAATAACATATGCGCCTTGTTTGCATATAGAAATGCGTTTTGTCAAATCAATCACTATCTTTATGGGGCCGACATATGTTTTGATTTCAATTCCCGAACCGGGCTTCGCTGTTTGCTCTACTTATCGCCCGAAATCAGGCTGCATTTACAATTTGATTTATTTGAATTCGGATTTACGCGCGGCTCAGGTCGCCTACTATCGCCCCGCTTGTGGAACGCCCTGTGTTTGCATACACACTTTGATTTAGTTTTTATGCAAATCATATTTATTTGGCCCTAAGTGATTTAGTGTTCCACTGATTTACGTCGACAGTCGAGTTTATTATGCTGCGCTGTCGCTGTTTGTTGTTCCTGGCTTTGTGCGGCGGTGTTGTTGTCCCTGCTATCTGTGACACTAAATCATTTTAATTGTTGTCGTTCGTGTTTTGAATTTGGCCATGTCCCCTCCCCAGCCGGTCGATACAGGGGGGGTTCACTGTAGATAGTGCTAAGTGTGCGTGGGCTGTCTGCAGAGATATTCCGATGGTGTGTGGGGAGTGTGAAATGGGCATAGACTGTTAGATTCTAAAAAGCCAAGAACAGCTTGAGTCATCAAGGGATACTTATGAAGATGGATTGGGGCAGTGGAGTGTATATTTAAAGGGCTTTCTGAAATTTTAGTGGGTCCTTAGTCCATATCCGAATTGAAAACCGTTAAGAACAAACTATCCCTTTTGATAATACTGTTGAGACAATATCTAAAATAAAGGTAATAGCTACTTGGTGTATATCTCAATGACTTTGAAGTATGATCTTAAAGATGATAATCCTATAAAAAATATCTTGATCTTTAAAAGAATAAGATGATCCTTATATAACCTAACTAGAGAATTAATATCTCTTTAACCCACAAAAAATCCGCTAATAGACAAATCTTAAGAGGTTTTGAAATGGGACTTGAGGTATCTTAACTAAAAAGAGGTTTCGAACTGGTTCTCAGGGATCGTGCAAACTCACCATCTTGTTCTTGTGCTGAGTATCCTTCTTGCTGATGTTCTTGTTGATGTTATCCGTGGCGCCAAAGCGGTTGTACTGGAAAAGGCGACCCATTTCTTCGCTTATGGAAATAAATTCCTCCGGACTGTTTACACTTTGCTCTTTAAACACAAACACAATATGCTAATGACGTAATTTCGGAATTTTACGAGCCCTTCAAGAGTGTTCAATAAATTAGCGCGTAAAAGGAATTCGAATCGGAGTCGAAGTCGAAGTGCGGCGTTCTGAAATTCGGATTTCGGTTGAGGGTTCGTTTCGAATTCGGATTCGGAATCGGCTTTCGAGCACCGGGAGCGATACGAGCGATCGGTTCGAAGTGCGCAGAGGGAATGAAGTCCACGGGGCGACTGCATCGAAATACAACGGAAAATGAGCACGAGACGCAGAGCGAGGAAGAAGCAGACGGCGAGGTGGGCGGGGGTGAGTCAAAGAGAGAGCGAGAGTGCGGTGGGAGGGGAGGCAGCGAGGGCAGCAACAGCCGCTGAGATACAAATACAAATTTCATGACAGGCAAGCCGGCGTTGTTCATGCATTTACCGCTAGTTCATTCTATGCCTCTCTCGCCTGTGTGTGTGAGTTGGTTTTTCTTCATTTGCCGTGCTCAAAGCACTCACACACAGAAGCCGGCAGTGGAACACTCAAAACAGCAACAGCGCAAATAGAAGTAGAAGCGGGAAATGAGATAGGTCGACTTTGAGATACCTGGTGATTTGTTGCCTATCCCAAGGCGCAGTAGCAGTATGTCCTTTGAACCGATTTTGGTACAGTGCGTGGAAAACGGAAAACAAAACTGCATCCCAAAAATCTTAGCTCTTACACTTGAAGGTCTTGAGATCTTGATAAACAAGAAAATATAATAATATCTCGCTTTTGAAATACTACATTAAATTGTGCTGAAAGGTATTGAGATCTTGATGAACAAGAAAATAAATTATAGCTCTAAAATATCGTAAGAATCCTTCAGAATATACATTTTTAAAGGTCTATAATGCCTCCCTCTGCCTCAAACCTCAATGAAATCAAATATACCCCCGCTAACTACAAATACCAGGCATAAAAACCACTCCAACAAAAAGCGAAATGAGAAAAATTTACTACAACCGACGGAAACTACACTGAAACAAAAAGAACCAGCGAGATGAAAGACGAGACATGGCAGTTTTGGGCAGCGGCGCAGGCAAAGTGAATGAAATGGAAATGGAATGAAATGCGAGTTTGAGTGACTGACGGACTGACGATGAACCTTGAGGGTAGGAAAGTCAGTCAGTCATCCATACGGTGAGTGAGTTGGCGAGCGGACGAGCGGGCGAGTGAGTGGGTCTGTCACTCCTCAACAAGTTGAGTCCCCAGTGGGTGGTGGTTGGGCGGTTGGTGGGCTGGCGCCAATGCCTCTTAGGGGCAGGGGAAGAAGGAGCGGGGAACTTGGGCCGCTGGCGAGTCATTCATTTTGGACAGCGAGCAGCAGAATCAGCAGCAGGTTCTGGTTCTGATTCTGAATCGGGAGCGGTAGCAGTGGCAGCAAAAAGCGACCGAGGCCCAGCCAAGATTTGACTTTTCATTTCTTTATTGACGGAAGGCGTTTATATAGCAGAGGTCAAAATAATAGCCGTACGGGGAAATAATGATACCAATCTTCGAAACGTGCCAATTATTTTATGGAACTTCAGTAATGTTATTCATTTTTGTAGGAGATACATATGTAGGCTAAAAGCATAAAAGTGTGTGTATTTATATTAAAAAGAATCTAATATAAAAAATAAATTATTTCTTTAAAAACTATAAATAAATGCCACTTTAATGTTAATGATATTGCAATTTAAATTTAATAATAGGTTAAATAATTTGAAGAATCATTTATGATGCTTTTTAGAGTCGCTTGTTATCGATAATTATTTGAATCTTCAGAGTTGATTTAAATGTTGTATTACCCGGAATACCCTTAACTAAAATTATTATAAAAAGTAAGGACACACTTGCTTAAAAAATATGTTGTAAATTTTTTTAAAGAGTAGGCAATATTTTAATTTATATTTATATTTATACAGTTTTATAGGTGGCAACCTCTTTAATGGCTTGCACTGCTATTATTCTGATCGCAGCCGTGTGTCCTGGTTGAGTCCTTGCCCATAAAGGTGTGCGTGTGTGTGTGCGGCAATGATGCGCGCTCTACATTTGGCTTCTTCATTTGCCTGTGTGTTCTCTGTGCTGGTTTTACACATTGCCTTTTGCTTATTTGTTTAACGTCCTCGTAATCGTATGTAGCTGCTCCACAGCCACCCACCGGGATGCATTTTCCTCCTGCCCGCCACCCTTTTTTCGCTCTTTATCAGCCGCACTACATTGAAACTTTCATCGTCCTTTTCTGGTCGCCTTTTTTTGCACGAGCATAAAATAAACACAAAAACTTTGCAGTCTCATTCAGGAGTCGGAAGCGAGGTCCTTTCCCCGATTTTCCCAGCCCCTCGCCCTGGCTGGCCGTAATTATCATTATCCTTTTGGCTCTCGTTTTGCGCTTTTCATTTTTCCGTGTGCTGTTTATACAGGCAACTATGCCACTTTAATTGAAGTCAATTTTTTATACTTTGCGGCTGCCCTGGCAACTTTTGCCGCTGCCCCGCCCTCCCACTTTCCCGCAGCCATTTTCATTGAAAATAATTTTGCAACTTATTAGCACCTCCGGAAATTATGAGTTCAAGTTTTTTTGTGGCTTGTTTACGAGCTCCGCTTGGCTTGCTCCCATTTTCCCATTTTCGCATTTTATTATTAATTGAGCTGCTCCGGTTTGGCTTCAGAGGTTTCCCCTTTTGTTTACTTAATTAGCGCTTCGGAAGGATGAAGGAAACCTCCATCGGTAAGCGGAGAACTGCTGTTGTCAAGAGGCTTGTGGGTTTTTCAACGGGTTTGGGGCTGCCAATTAATTGAAACTGTTTTCTGCATAGCTTCGGCAGTTTTCGGACAGCTGCAGTTAATACCTGACCGCCCACCTTAATAAATCATAAGTATAAAAACAAAAATCCCCTTTTTTTGTGGCTCACATTGCAGCTTTCTATTAATCCCATATTTGGTTGTATTTTACCCCTGGCCGGGAAATATTTTACCCGCATATTCTACCCTGCTGCAGAAAACATTTTTTATGAATGGGTATCAAAGCCAGGGCCACGAGCAAATCACAATTAGATTATAACATTAATAAGTCGCTTTAACAAATGTTCAAATTTTCCGCCCTGCACAAGTCGCCACCCCCCCAACCCGGCGACCTTCCACTTAGCTAAGCTGATATTTTGGCAACAGTTGCGAAAATTGAATTCGGTTGCAGCGTTTAATAAAATATCCCATTGTATGGTATCGATGAGAAAGCACTTTCGGGACTCCCAAGAAGAGAATACATAAATCAAGTGCAACCCCCTGACATGGGCAGCTGGGAAAACCTCCTCCTGGCTCCTGTGTGAATTGCAGTTTCATTAGATAGAAAGCTTTTCCAGCTCTGAGGTTGATTTGTCATCACAATAACATCAATTTCAAGTCTGGAATTTTTTCCTCTTCAAGAGCCTTTGATTTCTCCAAGTGAATGTTGTGTAAATTTCGCCAGCTGTTGCCTTTCCACGGCTCGAGTTTTCCAATCCACCGCCACTCCACTCGGCACTTAATGTTTGTCAATTATTTGCAGTAATTTGCAATATTTCTAAATGCTTTTGCCGAGAATGGTGATCCGCCCCTTAAATTGTTTTTAATGGCCATTTGCACTTAAGCATTGACTGCAATAACACCCCCTCAGCGGAATGTAATGGCTTCATTATTGAGAGCAATAAATGGCCTACAAGAAAACTCTAGATTTTTCTGTTTGTTATTGTTGTTCAGGTCGTTGGGTTTTCCTGATTTAATTTATAGTCTCCGCGCGTAGGGAAAATAAATGTATTTTATTGACAAAAGACAAGACCAATTTCAGTTCCCACTGCTCGACAGGAGGTCCTATGGCAAGTGTTAAAAACGTAGTTATAGATATGCGGAAAAAACAATTTGTTTGCTGGAAAAGCCACTCCGATCGTTATTCCAAAAAATATTCCATGGGGCTTTGCCATTGAAAAGACACTTTGCCTGCGGTGTCTTTGTCTTCCTAAAGTCTCCACATCTATCTTTTATCTTTAACCCGATTCTCAAGTGACTCTAGCAATTATGTTTATAAATGATTTGTTAGGGGTGGTCTGGAGTTCTCTAGATCGCAGTGAAGTGCTTCGGGTTCCCTGGTAATCCTTTATTTTATACAGGCCGCCAGAATTATGTGTGAAAACCATTAAATCTTAGTTTAATTGTTCTCTGCTCTTGTCAAAGCCTCTGGGGCCCTGGATTTTGGATCTCGGGTTTGCTGGCGGGTTTTCTGTTGTCTGAAGTCCCGAGTTTTGGTTTACGACCGCCGGCAAGTTCAACGGATTCTTTAATTGCTGCGCCTTGCGTTTTGGTTGATTTTCAATGTTCTCGTTTTATTTGTTTCGGTTTTCATTTCGTTTTTCCCCCTTTTTTCGCCCGCCCCCTGGTCATAAATCATTTTGGGTTTTCTTTTTCGGGGGGCTGGGAGACAGCCTAGCATTTTGAATAATTTTTGTTGTTAATTTCTGTTTTGATTTAGCTCCCAAGAAGCGGTAAACTTGCGTTATTCATATTTTATAGGACATTAACTTGTCCCGCCGATAATTTTGTTTGACATGGTTTTGGTGCCTGCCCCCGGGAAAAGCCTGAGTTTCCTTAGTTAGCGCTTCCCGATCAATCAGTCGTTTATCATTTATCAAAGTTTCTTTCACTTTACTCTTCCTAGTGGCCCCGCCCATTCATTTTTCTTGCGATAAAAAAGCCCGCTGGATTTAGGGAATTTCTCACACGTTTCGTTACATATCAAATATATGGAGTTTTCCCCCTCCCCGCAGTGTTTGTTTTCTTTTTCCTCCGACGTAATGATTCCGATAACGCCCACATTAACGAGAACTTTCCGCTTTGCCCCGCACACGAACAATGAAAACGATTTTCCAGCAGCACAAACAATTATAGCGATGCATAAATTAAGCACAACCCAATGTGAATAACTAATTTCCTGTACGGCAATTACTAAAAAGAACTCCGCTTCAATTCCAAGAGCAAGACCGCGACCAAGTGCGCATTAAATGAGCATATTTGGATGCATGATACACTTAATCGCTGGAAAAGTGCTGGGGGAAAGGCCGAAAACGCACCATAAAAAACGTGACAAAATGCCAGTTTGTGATAGCGAAGTGCGACCCTGATACTCCGAAGCGCGGCGAACAAATTTATGCACAGAAACCAACCACAGAAAGGGCCGGAGCGGAGTGCTCGATAAGGTGGAACACGACCACAGATCTCCGGATTTAATGCACAGCATTTTCGATAGAGGTGGATCGGGGTAGGGCCTTATTTACCTCCATACTTCAGAGCGGACAAATAAATCGTAATTGGCGTACGAGGGTTTCTTTTTTATTATTTTTATTATATGTGTGCTCGATAGGAAAGGACCGCATCGCATCGAGTGGTTCGTTTTTTTCATGCCCATTAAAATTGTGAACTGGAAAACTCGCAGCCTAGCGTGAAAAACTGAAAAGCAGGCCAGAGAAAATTCCGATATGGCGTTTTGCGGTTACGGACCTTTGTTCGGAGACCCTTTCCCTGGGCGTTTCCATCTCCCGGAAGTAGTGAAGTGTTATCGCGATCGGAAAATCTCTGATAGCCGCAGTGTGCTGCTGAAGGTGCCGCTTTCCTTTGTTTTGGGTCGTCAAGAGATACGGTGGGAGATAGGATCCCGAGAGTGCGAACAGCTGCCCGAAGTTTGCTCAGGGGGTTTGCCGAATTTTAGCGATTATTCCGGAACGATAGCGAGGAAAAACAGATTCGAAACGGGATGATAACGCCTTAAGGTTACAAATCATTATTTGAATGTCAAAGCAGCAGAGGGGCGCAGAATAAGTTTGTAAAATTAATGGAGTTTCAAAAAGGGCCTATGCATAGGGACATGTGTAGGGATGCTTGGAGTACCGAATCAACTGAAAATTAATGGAACTGAGGACGGAATTCTACAATAAGATAGGTTGTGTTACATAGTTGGTTTTATTGAAGATGTAGATTTACATCTCCCAAACTACTTTTACTTCCCTTGGGGCAACTTTGTAAGCCCTTAATGACGTGCACTACCAACTAACGACTGCCTTAGTGACCCAGTTCTCCTGGCTGATGTGCTGCCAGCGTGGAAATTCCATATAGTGGAGCAACCCACCGAAGATTAATGAACTACAAAAGATGAGAACACAAATCATGTGAAATTGGAGAGAGCCAACGAGGCCCAGAGTTATATTTCCCCGGGCAGAACAAATGTGTGACAATTTCTCAAAGGAAAAGGATGCGCCTGCTCCACGCAGTAGGTGTCACGGCCAAGTGAGAATGTCACACTTGCAGCTTAGACGTAAAAAATATGCCCCGAACCCGAGACCGATTTTAAACCAGACTGGGGATACCCCGCCTCCGGTCGCGACACTCGGGCGCGACCCTTAAAGGTGCATTTACCAGAGGAGGTGCAGAGAGATAGAGAGGTTCGGAGGTTGAGAGGTCCTGGTACGTGTGCGCTGCCGCCAGGATGTGGCATAATCAAGATGAAGACATGTGCAGTCGTTAGGCTTGTTATCCTTTACTTAGCCGTCGCCTTTCCTGTGGAAATTAATGGCCCGACCCTCGCAGCAGCAGCTGCCAGACCTCGGAGCCCAGACTTTTCCCTCTTTCCTCCTGCGAACATTTGAATATGAGCGAGGAGGTAATTTGATATTTTTCCCAGACCCAAAATCCCGTTCCGTTCGCAGGAAGTGCGACTTGTAATTTTCAATATGGGCGCCTCCTGTTTGTTTGGAATTAATGAAATTTAGACATAAAAATATATTTCCACAAGGACAGGCAAACAAACTGAAGATGGTGGACGAGATAGCAGTCTCTCGTTTGAAGTGACTCATGAGGGTAATCAGGGGAAATTGAGTTATCCTCGAGGACATACGGATCCAGTGGACAGGCCTTTTAGTGAAATGAAATAAACTTTGACTTAGTTTTCCCAAACGATTCTGATTTGTTTGCCCGCAAAGGAAAAAGTTTTCCCGATTTGCCAGGGGTTTTTGTTGCCAAGGACCCGGAAAAGAAGAAAACTCTCAGGCTCCTTTGTTGCAGATTTCAGTAGCACATCCCACACACGCCTCTTGTTATCTCATCAGACTCACCTATGACCTAATCCCCGGCAAAATGTCACATATACCCCGTATTCCCCTAAGCCTGCTTTCGCCAGGAAAAAAGGGAAAATCTGAAGAGTGAAAAATGCAGCCAGACAAAAGCGCGAAACGAAATCCGCCTAATGCGATTTTCAAGTGGAAAGCAATGAGGATGTCCTTGCAGCCGCCGAGTGCTCATCTCGGCCGCTTTTTCTCCAATTTTTCAAGGCTGCACGGCGAGTGAAAAAAATCGGAAACAATGCCAAAAACTGGAACAAAGAATTCGCAAAGGAAAAAAGGGACCAAACAAAGAGAAGTGCCTGACTGTCTGGACGGTTTGAGAGCGCCGCTGTCAGGATGATGGGTGAGTCCTGGCCCATTGTCGTGTTCAAGGACCAGGAACCAGAGCCCAGGGGCCTAGACCTAGACCTAAATGAAATTTTTTGGCACCGCTCTAGGGGAATTTATAGCATCGAATCAGCAGGCAAGGAGAACCGAGCAGTTAATGACGTTGCAATGGAAAACAAAACGAGAAATAATGAGTTTTCCCTTTGTGCCTGTGTCGCCGTCTATCAACCGCAACATGCAACACACACAATCAGAGTCGGCAAAGTCAATTCCCGTACATCGCCGGGGCAGCTGCTCGATTGTTCTGGGTCGGGGCCCAACTACCTGTACTTCGGTTCGAACAGCTTGTACATATCTGCCATATCCTTTGGCACAATGGCCAATTTAAATGCTGCTGTCAGCAGGCAGTCCTTTCTGGCCAAAAACGAGTCAACAATGGGCCGAGTAAATTAAAAGAAAATACGAAAATTCGTGCTTAATGAACCGCGCCCCAATCATAATTCTCGAGCCGAGGAAAGGAGAAAACAAGAGCGCCAGATACACGAGAAGACTTTCAGACAGCTGTCATAAGCAGAGTGAGGCCTTCGACGAGGGACTTGTCAGTCAGTCAGTAGTTCGCGTCTCCATATCTTTCGGATGCGCGATACGGCAAGCGGTCCAATTAACCCCTTTAGTCCAACGCCTCGCCCCTGATCGGGCTCAGAAGTATTTTCGTATTTCGTATTTTGTGTTTCGTGTTTATTTTGGTAATTCAAATGCATCGTTTTAACCCTTTCGTGTTGATGTCTTTTAAATGCGAGCTGGTCCCGGCTTCTGGCTGAGTAAATATTGTGTTTACCTCGCTGTCATTCAGTCAGCCAGCGGCACCGCAACCAAAATGGGTTAGCGATGGCAACGTGAGGGGTTTTGAATAAATTAAGTAACAAAAAAATGAAATAGGGGTGTATACTATATAATATGATACATTGTCAGGACTAAATAGGTTCGATTTTTAAATTTATCTATGAATTTTAGGGGCAATTGAAACAATTACAATATAATATACTCATTATACTTCTATCAGATGATCGAGATCTATCAATTATATAGCAAAAGATAATGGTTTTTAAAGAATAAATACAGAAATATTATTATTTTTACCAAACACAAGACACGATGCCATCCCTTGGATGATCCCCTGCTTAATGTAGAGCGGGCAACTGTATCTGGTCGATCCCTGTTCTATATCATTTGCATAAATGCAGAGCCCGCATCCATTTGCAACCCCTTTCGGGCACTCCGGCGTCTCCCGGCTTGTTTGTTTATCCTGTTGCCCTCCGCCTCCGCGGCGCCAGTCTCAATTACTTTATTGACCCGGACGGAGAATCCGCATCCGCAGAGGCGACCATCGAGCGCTTTTCAATTGCGAAAACTATTCCAACTGCATTGGGCCCTGATTTATGCACTCATTGTTTCTGGGCCAAGTCGAGAATAGTTGTGATTGATTGGCTTGCCGTTCAATTGTCAACGGAGCGTAATCAAATTGGCTTATGTAAACAATGCAGCTCGAGGAGATACTCTCAATTGGGACCGAGTTGAGATGTCAAGAGAAATATGATTTACGACCCCTGCCGCCCAGATGCCAAACGAGTAAGGAATCAAGAAAAATGCATTCTAAGCTGGCAGTGCGACTGCAATTGAAGAAGAGCCATCGAATCAATCACTCGATACTCAGGGCCCAAGGGTTCAAATCAAAGTCCATCAATTGAGCAGAGTTTCCATTGGCTCGGACCACATTAAAATCGCATCAGATGAACGGCAAGTTGGCATTCACATAAATCAAGCCACACAAATACAAGGCGTAAGCAAAAAGGTATATAAATTATGATTAGGTCCCTGGACTTTTCCCTATTTCCAAGCCAACGGGGAAGTCCCTACGCCAGCAAATCATATGAGAAATTGTCATTAGGCCGACAAAGCCGGAAAAAGTTCAGAGCCAAAAGAACGAACTCGCAGTAAGCCAAGTTAGCTGCGGCTTTTCCTGTGGTTCCCCTAAAAAAATAACGCCAACAGCAAACTACACATATGTGGGCGAATAGAAATGGAGGGCATAAATCATATCCTTTTGCCTGCCGGCTACGCACTCGGCACAAGGACAAATGTTGATGATGACAAAGCGCCATTAAAGGCACATTTACACACCCACACGAGTCCTGGCAGAGGCACCTACTCTCCGAAAGCGGCAAACAAATCACATAAATCAAGCGCGACACTTCGCTTAGTATTTGCTGATTTTCCTCATTCTTTCCCATTTTTTTGGTGGCATTTCGATAAAAGTTTTTTCGGTTTCCGGGGCAATCGTGGTTTTTTATCAAGATTTGGGTGTTTAAATATTGACAGCTTCAATTCGAATGGGTAGGCAAAAATATATTGGCTAGCGACATATCTGAAAATTTGAATAGGGTTCGAGAAATACTTGATTTGATTATTTTTGACAAGCAGTTTTATTTTGATTTATGGAATATGAAAGTTATAAATATTTCATCTTTCGCTTCAAGGAGATTTCCAATGTGTATTGGTTACTGTTATTAATTCTCTACTTCAATTATTATTAATTCTTCTTTGGAATTTAGACCAGCATATTTCGCATTAAATACGAGACACTTTTGATTGTGGTGACCATTTATCGGGAACTCAGATCGTGTGTGTCCTGCACTGGGCGTCATCAAAAGGAAACCGCATTAGTGTACTGGGAAGGGCAACCGCCTGCCCACCAATTAGAAATGCTATTAGCAGCCAACGCCTCCAAGAAGATATCCTATTCGCCAGCCAGGTAAATCGATACAAAGGATGAGAAGGACTTAAGGAAGAAGGAGGAGAGTATTTTCCCCGCTTCAATTAGGATTTTCATAATTTCCCAGCCTTGTGAAATTTATTGGTTTCGATTTCCGCTCCATTGCTTCATCTGCCGGCCTGGCTGACCACACCCCCGCGCCAGGATAATGGAGTCCTGCTGCCTCTGATGTCCTGCGGCTTAGTCTGTGGTCTCTTGTCACCGCCGTTAATTGAAAAAGTCTTTAGCCTAAATTATTAAATTGATTTTTATTCATTTTTAATGGTGGGTGTGGATCTGACGGCAATGCCTTAATGGCAGCTTATGTGGCATTAGAGTTTCCACTTTTTTCAAGTTTAAAGCTTAGGGCCCCCGGGGACCTGGCTGGCTTTTAGCAGCTGCTCTCGGGCTTAACTTGGCCGTAAACTTTGGCAGAACATATGCCACCCGGCTGAGTCATCAATCAGGTCTATTAGAAACCACCAAGCCCGACAGGACCCTGTCTGGTTCAACCCTGTGTCTATGACGACTTTAGTCTGCAATTTCATGCCTGACAGCCGCCCAAGCCGGACGACACTAAAAGCCGCAGTCACAGGATGGCAGCTATTGTTGCATTTTCTGCACTTGGAAAATGTTGCATGTGTGTTATTAATTGTTTTCTTTTTATTATAATATATTTTTACCAGTTTAGCATTGAAATTTGTATAGAGGAAGCTCCCTAATCAAATGTATCCGAAGGATTCGTTGATCTTTCGAAAGAATCTTTAGCTCCAAGACATTTGTATTATTTTTTCCGAGTGCATTTCTAGTTGTATAACATTTTTTTTTGCATGACAGGGTCGCATTTGGGCTTCACCCTTGTCTCAGCTGAAAACTGCAAATTAAACTAAACATAAACACAATTTCTCAGCACTTAAAGGCGGAATGAAATTATGATTATGAAAGCGCCGCTGGCGAGTTTCACACCGCGGCAACTTTTCCAACCCTCTGGCCGAGCAAATGAATGAATAAAAGGAACTTTTTTGCTTTCGGGTGAGACGCGTGCCGAAATGAAAACGTCATGTTTTCGAATGAAGTTTTTGAATTATGATGTTGACGCGACATGGTCTTTGGGCCATCATCTGGCGGCAGGCACAGGGCATTAAATTAATTCAAAACGTTCCTGGGACACGACACGCGCTTTGTCTGATTGGTAAAATATGAAAAAAACAGACCGTAAATTGATGAAAGCCCGATAAAAGGTGAGCTCTATGGGGGTGAGGGGATGCGCAGGATTGAATTTCCTGGGGAGTGGGTCGGCTCTGAACAGTAACCAAAGTCCTTGGGGATGCCGGCAGCTTAGAGGGGATCCTTCAAGGGTTCCACTCACAGAAAAATTGTTTTCAAAATCAATCGAGAGCAGAATACAATATTAGTGTAGTTACAGAGTTTAGAAAATAAGAAAATTAAATGAATTTTAAGGATATTAATATGCAAATGTTAAAGGGAAAAATCTACAAGTGGACTAGAGTAGTATTTAATCAATTGCTACTTTCTTTCAGTGGACTCCAAGCCGAGGGCTTCAACATCCCCTGCCCTTTTGCCTCCTTCGAAAGTTCGCTGTTTGCACTTTCGATTTGAGTTTATTATTATTGGCGTTATTTTGAATGCATTTGTGTGTTTGCATGCCACATTAGTGGCCTGGCCGGGACTCCCCCTGGCCACGGCCTGTCTGCATTTGTCGTTTACAAATTGGTTTTCGTGTTCGGCTCGCATCCATTTCGCCCGGCTGCATAATCAGGGGTTTGGCTCGCGAGGGGTACGTGATCTGCTCTATTTTTACATGTCCTACGTTCGCCGCTTGTTAAATTCCCGGATGATAAGGCACGTGGCCCATTTATCAGCGGCGACTGCAACAAGCGAAACATGCAACTAACTTTTGTATAGCCTCCGATTTCTATTCCTAGCTCCATTCGAAGCCTTTCTTGGGGTTGGAATCTTACACTGAGAGGATAGTCGGAGATGCTACGAAAGTTTAGCTGTTTAAGGTAATAATTTGTTCCGTTTTTATCACTAAACTTCCATTAAGCAAAACCTTTTTAACTGAAACATATAAATTCCATGTCCATATTTCACATTCACAATATTTAATCTAGAATTTGTGCTAGGACTCGGAGATTTTTTAAAGTGCAGTGCGGTTGTGCCGCCACTTCCTGTTGCTTGGCCATAGTGGGGTGTTGTCCTGCACTTGAGTTATAAATTTGATTGTAGGAACACGTAAGTTTTCCCTTAGTACCTTTTCCCCCTATTGCTGGGGTTCGAGGACCCTGATGGTCTGTTGGTTTGCTGGTAATTACTGTTATTATAATTTCTGTTGACTGCTGGCTGGGATGGCATAGTTGGAGTGCGCCTCTCCCCCAAATTGGCGTGTGTCCTGTCCACGTGTGCGCTGCTTGTTTTTCACTTGGCTGACTTTGCAACCCTCGAAATAAATACATTTCCCCGGCCTCCTCCCCGTTGTCATGACTGCAAATCTCCTGTTGGACCCTGTAATGATACCTTTGCGATGTTTATCTCACGGTCACCATATCGCGATGAGATTATGTCGTCGCGGATGTCAAAGGTAACCATGTGCGGCTCTTACAAAATGTTCCGAGCTTATTCCGCTCCAGTTAACAGGCTTTGCAACCCGATATGATAGCTCCTACAGATGTATTCGTGTTTATTGGGTGACCTCTCCGTTGGCCTCTTTTTGTGGAACGCAATTAATCTTCATCTAGCCGCCTGAATCAAACGCCTACGCGACAGTCTCCAAGCAACCTCCCCAAGAAGCAATGCCCCCCACCACCACCGGCTGCTAATAAAACATTTTCCATA
Source organism: Drosophila biarmipes (assembly GCF_025231255.1). Lineage (NCBI taxonomy): Eukaryota > Metazoa > Arthropoda > Insecta > Diptera > Drosophilidae > Drosophila > Drosophila biarmipes. Next base: position 11,933,100 of record NC_066613.1, read on the forward strand.
ACAAAACAAATTTGTGCTAAGCGCACTTCAAGTAGATGCTCCTCGAACGAATTCACAATTTGTCTCAAGTGAGTTTTTGTCGAATTTTCATGCCACATACAGACAACAATTGAGCAGCAACCACAGTCGGACAGAAATGAAATGCAGCATTTATCAACAACAAGATAAGTCAGCTATGATTGAGGCGGGGGTGACGGGAGACATATATATAGATGGGGTGCACAGAAAGAATAGAATCTTGGAAAGAAATCTTTGAGAAAGCAGTATAATACTCTAATTTTATGACTTTTCTAATCAAAATAAATACCAGTTCGATGCCTATTCAGATACATTTTAGCATAAAAAATGAAAATAGGTTTCCAAACTATCTGGGTGATTGTTTTCAGTGTACGTACTGAGCCCTCGTTACTTCCTCGCTTAATGCGACTTCAAGTGTGGTCGCATTTGTCGTCCGAATACCGAAGTCTGAAGCTGGAATCCAGTGGTGGGAGGTCGTTCGGTCAGCACGCATGATTTATTCCGCAGGCCACTTGAACGCATTGCGCCCTCAACCCCGATCCCACCCCCTCCCCGTTCCGCAACTCCCACTGGAATGACCCCCACATTATGCACTTTTCGTCATTCTCAACAAGGGGCGCTGATTGACAAGCGCAATGCAGTCGCGGGAGCTCGAAATGGAGACAGTGACTGACGAACCTTGCAGCTACAGTTGGAGAAAATATAAAACGAATCGTAAATCACTGTGAAAATTCATTAAATAAAAAGATTTGAGTCCTTATCTTACTGCTGGAAATAAATTCTCAAAGGATCATTAATCACGGCACTGTCAAAATGCTTAGTTCACAATGATAGCTTAAAAAGAGATAATATTAATACGTCTTTGTATTTACTTAAGTTTTACATATTAAAAAAAAGCGGTATTATAATATTTTGTGTTTCATTAAAACACCTTGAATTAACAATGATATAAGTACTCATATAAGTGGTTAATATTTTTAAAATTTGTTACAGTTATTGATTTCCCATTTCTACGTACTACAATTAATTTAAAATGTGGATATGCCTTTGTTCCAAGTATTTGAAATATCTTTCAATGCCTTGGGCCATCCATCACACATTTTATGTGGCCCATCTTAGCCCAGCCGGTTCAGTGAACTGCGTCATATGGTAATTTCTCCGAGTGTACATATTAGAGCAATGCGCATTTTGCATAACTCCGCACCCCCAACCTCCGAGAGCATCCGCACGGAGAGTTAAAACGGTTCCGAATGGGTAACCCGCTAATCCTCTGCGCCTGTCATAAACATTGACATTGATGTGGATGATGGTGATGCGTTGGCGATGACGACGATGATGACGATGTTCCCGGTTCCCGGTTCCCAGTTCGCAGATCGTAGTTCCCAGTGGCCGGGTGCGTTTGTGCCACTGACAACTGACAAGTGGGCGTGGTGGGGTCTGGAGACTGCCCTGCCCAGCTATGCGAAGTGCCGGGCAACCGAGTACCCGACTAACCCCCTGCCTCGATTCGTTCCGCTCCACAAACTGTGGAATAGCCGGACTCATTCCGGCGTATGCCCTTTAACGAGTGTATTCGTCATTCGGGCGGACTGACGGACGGACGGACGTACGGAGAGACAGTTGACATTCATTTGGAAAAAGGATACCCCGAACGGGGTTCACTGTACAGTGGCAACCACAGCGGCGGCAACGGCGCATGTCAATCATTAAACTGTCATTTTCAGTCGATTTAACTAGCATTAAAAATCGCACACAATTGCCAGGATTTATGCATTGTGCGTAAGCTGTCATAAATTTCACTGAGTGCCAGCTTTCGCTCACCCTCTCTCCGGGGGAATCCCGAGTCCCCTTTAAGCTGCCCTAATTTTTTATGGCCTGCAAACTAATTTTTATTCATTTGCTCAGCCACCAAAACTAAGCGCTCTAATTTATTTTAATACCCGCACGAACCAAAACCACTACGAAGAATAAAAAAACAGTGATGAAAATGCTCTACATTCAACGCAGAAATCTTTAATTTTCATCTGGGACAATCTCGGCGGCCATTAACCAAAAAAGGAAGCGTCGGGAGTGGGCCAAATGGCTGACAGACAGGACATTCGTCCGCTGGAGGCACGAAAAATGCTGTATCCCGAAATTATGGAAATTTATTAATCACATAAATTTAAAGCATAATGCGCGGGAGTGGGCCGACAGTCGCTCCTCGTTAATGGCTCCCAGAGCGACAGAAACGACGGACGCGGCATAAAAATTGCGTTAGGGGGCCCAAACTTCTAGGCGATGTCCTCGCGTCATTTGCCTGGGGTCCTTCCCCAGGTTTTTACAGGCTTAAAGCAAACTTTGTGGTGGCCGAAGGAAAATTCCGTGGTTTCTTCCGGCAGGAGGGAAAAGCACTTCCTGTTGATGTGTAAGCAAATATTTTTGCCCAAATTGTTTGAAAGTGATTTTGTGCGGAGGGGGATTCAATCAACAAAGGTGAGGGGAAGGTAATTTTGAGGTACTTTATAAAAATCACATACCAAGCGGAAAGTTGGTATTTAAATGTTTTGTTAGCCTTAAAAAATGTTCTTAACTGTTTTCAAATTTAAAATTCTTAAAACACAACAATAAAAAATAAAATGTTTATGTTTTTCAGTGGTAAGAAAGCTTATGTTATTTAAATATTGTAAACTGTATATTTTATTAAAATTGTAACTATTAAACATTTTAAAAAGCTGCCAAACTAAACAAATAAATTGAGATATAAAATCTTAACCAATTTCCGCAAAAGGTGTTTAAAAAAAACCCCCTTTCGTTCCTAATAATTCCATTATCCTCTTATCGGAAGTTCTAGGGGTAATTTATGCACTACCTTTGTCGCCGACACTTCCCTTATAAAATTACCGGAATGGTTAAGACAAGCTCTAGAGCAAATCCCAAAACAAAGTGCCAACATGTGTTGCACTTACCAGAGAGGGACCCAATCCCTACACTTTCACCCTTCCGATTCCACAAATGCAGCACACGCGCCCCTTGAGCCCTTTTGACACTGCAATAGGGAATGGGGAGGCGCTGGCACCTCGTTCACCCCTTTTCCGGCATCGGAGGACTGGGGAAAATTCGCCAAAACAGCACGTGTTGGTAAATGGACTCGGATGAACACGGGGGGACGTGGCCACAGCTCCTGGTTTTCCATCGAGTGCTGACATTTAAAGTAGCTGCCAGCGCTGAAGTGACAAAACTAAAGATAAGACTCAATCACGTGTGGCTGACACTGACAATCGCTGCAGAGGGAAAAAAGCAGGCGAACCGAAAGGAAAACTCGCCGGCAACAAAATAGAAAATCAATTTCCACGTTTTAAGCAAATGTGTGGGAGGAAATATCGAGAGGGGGACAGGCGAGCAGTTGCTTTGTGTCTCATGTGGAGGGAGCACCGGAGAAAGGCGGGCGGAGAAAGTGGAAGGGGCGGCGAATGAAGAGTGACATGCAGACAAAACACGGGGGGACAAAGAAGGTGTCACTAGCAGGGACAGGATAAATGTGCAAAACAGCGACAGACAGGAAAAAGAGCTGTCAGGCGAATGCGAAGGGAGGAGCAGGATTTTCATAAAGGGGAAAAAATAAAGCTAGTTTTACATTGATTAGTGCTAGGGAAAAATATCTACATACTATTTATGTAGTTTCACTTTAAGCAAGAAAATAAATTATATAACTTTATACAACATTTTTGTAAAATGTTAGTATGGAGTGGTGTCTGAAAAAAAGTCCTTTGTCTGACACCAAACACTTTCAAATCATAAAAGGTTGAGGTATATTTGATTAACAAAGTAGGCCTATAAATATTAAATAAATATTTTTTAAATACTTTATTTAGCGGTTATGGCATTTTTAATTGGTATAGCCACTCTATGTTATCGAAACACTTCTCCAATCTTTTTTTTTCCGTGCACCAGTGGTAGTTTTCCTGGTGGCCAGGACATCTTTTGGCATGTTTAGCTTGTTTATCATGTCAGTTGTACGCTGCTCTCGGAATTGGCAGCATTAACTGAAAAAGCACTGGAGGAACGAGGAGACATCACATGGCCATGACCATCGAGATAATGCAAGTTGCTACTTGGTTGCCGTATCTGCCCCCCCGATCATTCCCAGCTTCCGCTTAACGACTTTATTTGCCCAACTTGGGCAAATGTAAACGCAGCAGCCGCTTGAGGAGAACGGTTCTGTCTACGTCTGCGAGGCTCCATGCTAACAAATAAACAAGCCCGGGCACACGAAACCAAACAGAAACAGAAACTAAACCAAACCAAACCCAAGAAACCGCAAATAGATCTTACGGGTACCTGATAAGCTTCAGATACGAGATGTGCATAGTGGGTATATGGGTTAAAGTTTTATGAACGTCTATACAGGGTTTGAAACCTATAAAATTAAAAAAAAAATTTAATATTTTTTCCAAGTTTTTTATACAACTAACATGTATTTTCAGTTCTTAGCATACGTTTTAGGGTTTCTAATACTTCTCAGCCTTAACAAAATAGTTTTAAACTATCCCTTACTATATATTTCTTAAAACTTTAATATATGTACCAAAATACATATATTCTAAGGATAAACATTTTAAATTATAATATTTGAACATGTATATTCTAAGAAATATAACGTGGAAAATCCATATTTTTGTAGCTGAATGGCTTTGTTTTTATGGGTAACTCGTGTGTTTATTTTCGCCTTAAACTAATCTATTTAACTAGCTCCCTGTGCAGCTGATCCCTTCTGGGAATTAAGCCAAATCGCCTTGGGTTTAAGCACTTCGAAGACACTGTTGCAGCTACTTCCTTGAGACCTAAGCAGTTTAGAGCAGCAGCAGCTCGCTTTTTGTTGCAGTTGCAGGCGGACAAACATCACGTGTGCATCCCAGAGTCCTTGTGGCCTGTGTGGGTATGGTGTGTGTAGTATTCGGTTGTGTGTGCAGGTGCAACCGGGTGAGTGTGTGAGTGTGCCTTTCTGTTGTCCCAGCAAAAACAATGAACTCGACTCTGGGACGACGACGGCATCAACATGCATAAAATACATTTTCATTCGCATTTTATTTGTTTAAAGCTGCGACTTTACACAAAGCCAACAAAGTGGCAGTCGCAGTCGCAGTCGCCCGGCATCTGTGTTTGCCGGAGTGAGAGCTGCAGACCGGATATAGCCTCGGATATCGAAAAGTTGTTCCTGGTACGCTTGCCAAACGCAGAAGAAGTCATAAAACCGAATATTGTTTTTAAAATGACAGCAGCTGGAAATTAAGTTCTTGACTTTTATGCTCGCCGCAAGTTCGGAATTATTGATATGGACTCTGCTAACCGACTTGGCCCCAAGGTAAAAGCGCAGAGGTGGGATTTAAATGGACTTTACGACGTGAGAGCTGGAAGTGGCAGTCGTTTATGGAATCGCATTTGGCAGAGGAAATGGGAGCGGGACACTCTCTGATTGTTTCTTTCCTCTGACACATTGTAATTCCATCAGCGGTGGGTTGAAAATGGCGGGAAAACTAATTGGCTTTTGGTGGCGTCGCCTTTGTAATCTCATCAGCATTCGACGCAAGTTTTGACTCGTAATCACATTAAAAGTATGTCACACTTCACTTACTGTCAGCGACTGTATTTTCTTATTAATTTAAAACCATTTGTTGCGGGCTGGCTGGCCCGAGATGAGATGAGTTTCCCGGGGTCTGTTACAGAGACAGACAGCTGACAAACACATGCGAACGTGGGCAAGTGTCGCCGCCACACGTTTTGCATTAGGAATGCCTTCGCCTGATCCCAGTGCTCCTTATGGGGACGGGGCTGCCGTGGAAAATTGGAAAAAGTCAGCATGTGGTTTGCGTCACTGTGTCTGGCATGACGTTCTTGCCTTGTACTCCTGCCTCGACCTCAAGCTGTGCGCCTGCGCTCTGAGCAGCCTTCGATGGACTGGCCTAATTCGTTTGTAAACGTCTTCAGGTTATGTGACACATATGCCGGGGCTTAGGGATGGGAGCGTGAAAGTAAACTTGCATTTTAGAGATAACTACACTTAAGCCTCTTTTGTGACAGCTTTTGTCTGCAAAAAAAAAAAACCATTTGAACTTACATTACAGATACATTTGGTTTATATTAAGACTACATCTGTCATTAAACAATTTTGTTTGAATAACGTATATAAAATACATTTTATTCAATCTATTAATACATAAGAACAATATAATCTACGAAGTCTCTAAAGCTACCCAAAATCAATTAATCAAAATGAGGTTTTGAGATTTTTAGATTACTTTTGTGTACAAATCAAAATCATGACTATTTTCTTACCTTTTTAAAGAACGCTTCATCTTAAAAACTAAACTAAGAGTTACTTTGTCTTGATTTTAAGAACATATCTTCTTGAATACGAAATAAGAATACCTTCTAAATTGGCAACATTAGCTCCTTTTTTTATTTTAAAATGGGAGGTATAAAGACATTTGTTACAATTTGTAAATACCCCATTTTCAAGCAAATATAGAATGAAATTTATTTCAAGTAACTATCGCTCCTCACGAGCCCATCGCCTGTGACGCATATGCATAGACCGTTAAGCGGCGGGCGGTACCTGGTGCCAGCGGGCGTTTCACAGGAGGCGGGCGGCGAAAAGGAGCGGGGTCTGCGAAGTGTCGCTGCAAACGCCCCTTGACACTTTATTCTTTTGAGGCCGTGGGTCGCGTGAATTCCGGGTAATTACAATTTATGGCGACGCAGTTTCTCAAACGTTCCTAGCCGGAGCAATAGCATTTCCATTCGAAAATCGACCGGCTGAAGTGGCACCCGCAGTGCGTGTTTGTATTGCTTTTGAATCGAAACTCGATTGCGAAACAAAGGTCGAAATGTGGAGTGGCACTTGAGAGGGTTTCTGTGCCGTTCTAGTTGCTTTCCACGAACCAATAAGTAATAGTTGTGTTTTTTGTTCATTGGCAACAAAGGAACTCGAGAGCACCTTGCCATTAGCCGGCCAAGGGTTTCCTTTTCATGTCTGCAAGAAAGGAGCTCTCTCAGACTTGCCGTCTGCTTTGGGAGATCATTAAGTGTATGGCATAGGTACACCCTCCTTCGTCTATATGGTTACATCATCATGCGGGCCGTTGTCTTCAATTCCCATGCCCGAACAATTAAAAGAAGGCAGCGCAATGTTCGAAAAAATTCGCCATGCATTTTCTGGCGGCGTAACGCTTCAGCGGATTAAATTAAATTCCAAGGGGCTGCACCCCCAATTCCATGGGAATGAAATAAACTCATACAACTCAATTAAGTTCGCTGGCAAGTGAAAAACTTAATTTAATGCTTAATTGCAACGTAAACTGGGGCGAGGGGATGAGAAAAATATGGAGGCTGTCAGGGAAATGGAAATCAATTTTAGCCTCCGTTTGATCCTTGAAGCATATGCCCCCATCCATTGATAAGCAATTTTCCAATTCGCCTACAATTTCCATTTTAATAGAAAAATCCCACGCAACACGACGAACAAAAATTTCGCACAACGGCCAAATATGATGAAAGTCCGGGTGGTGGGCGTTAACTGAAAAATGGGCGTGTTCAGCTATGTATAAAGCCAAATTCAATACAAAAATTCAAATCATTCAATTATCTGTGGCTCAACGCGGGGCTCCATGGCTTTTCGCCGCGATGGGAACAAAGTTGAATCAATTTGGCAATTGAATTTCATGGAAAGTTAGGGACCAGCGAGTCGGCGGACTTAAACAAGTAAAATAAATGGCATTTATCAGAAACAAATCAAATTTCCGCTTGTAATGTAAGCAAAGCGAGGGAAGGATACAAGAAAGATAAACAGAAAACGCCAACACGAAGTTGGGTTTCCCCAAAACAGTTAAGCAAGGGATAAAATATGGTAGATATATCTATAGGGCAGTTTCCTCAACCAGCTGTTTTAGATTTTCCTTTTTTCTCCCCAAATTTGCAAAAATAATAGAAGGGGATTGTCAGGCCTTTAATAAAATATAATCAAAATCCATAAGGAATAGAAAATTGGTGACGTAAGCCCGCGCACAACTGTGAAATGTAAATGCCAATCCGCCAAGTTTTTCTTTTTAAATTCTTTTTGCCAACTTTTTCAATAAATATATTTTTGGCCAAATCAACTCAGCTCACCTAGCCCAGCATTTTTACCTTTTTCCCCCGTATTCCATTTCAATTTACAGCCATTAAATCAGCGTTGACTGGGGAATATACTATCTTTATACATACACATGGGTAGATATATGTATTTCGCTAAACAATGCTGTAAATAAACAATAAAATGGATGGCATATAAAAAGAAGATTGCATGCCGGCGCGAGCAGACGGAAAATCACGAAAAATACGCGCGAGTTTCAATTTTCCTTAGTCGATTTTCTCTCCTTTTATTAGTCCGTTTTATACGTGTGCACGTATTGCCGCGTATCTATGAGATATACGAGCTACCAATTTGGTATCTGGCATTGGGTTACATGACAACGACTGGCACTCTTTGCCGTTAATGAGTTCAACTCGCTTCGCTGACTTTTCGAGATGTGTTTTTGTTCGGAGTTTGCATCTATAAGTTTCTGGTTTCAACTGTTGCAGCTGTTTGGACTGCTGCCTTTAAGATGCCGCCACGCCCAGCAGAATGCGGTTGTGTTTAGGTTTCTTGGCCAGGTCAATCTGCTGCTCACAAAACCGCAACATGTTGCTGCTGCAGCTTGTGGGTGTGAGCTGGGCTACTGTATCTAAATCCGCATCCGTATCTGTATCTGCCCATCTGCATCTGCATGCTGCCAAGAGCTGCCAGTGTATCCGTATCTCTGGCTGAGCCGTAGCTTAATGCGCTTGCATAAACAATGTGCGACCCTCGGTATCTTCATCTCATCGCCGCATCTGTAAGCGGATTTGCCTTAATGTCATTCGCCGGTCCTTTCTCCTTTTCAGATGTTTACCGACCCTCTTTTAAATCCCTGAAAAGTATGCACTGCTAAACGGTCGCATAATTAGATCAGCCTCGGATTTCAAACTAATGGCGAACGGGCGGGGGAATCAAAGGTTGCCACTGGCGAAAGCGAAGTAAAATGTTATCAAATTCAAGGTTCGCAGAAACGAGAAACCTTTGGGTTTGAGCAAAATCAAGTTGTCACGACAACCACTCACATATGGCTGTCCTTTGAGGATTGGATTGGCAAGCCAACCACCAGTTGAATGCCGACTGGAAGCGTGTCCTGCCCCACTCCACTTTTCCCGAGCGAATCCAGCGCAGGCGCTCTTGTGGATGCCAAGTTTCGTGGCAGGACGCCAAGTTTCGGGGCCAGGACAAAAATGCCAGCACATGGGGCCAGCATAAACAGTTCCTTGCGCGCTTTCAACTGCAAAGGTTGGCCCGAAAAGGCGCCTAAACGTCGTCTATCTCACTGAGATTCCCCAAAACTCCAACATTGTCTGAAGTTCGACGAAAGCCATAAAAACTTAACAAATCCGCCAGTTTAGCACAAAGGGTCGTTTAACTTTTAACGACGCGACGGGGTAATTTTATTGCCCGAGTTCGTGGCCCGATAACAGTGATGACAAAGTAGCCGCGTTAACCAAAAAAGTTTCACACTTTCCGAGCTCGAAATCAAAGGGCGTAATCGTAAAAGGCGGCCAAGTGTTGCGATTTATGAGTTCACAATCGTAATTGAATTTTATGCGAAAACTTTGGCCAGTTTTCCTTGGGATTATTGTGGCAATAAAACCGAAACGCAAACAAAGGTCGAGAGCATAACGAAATTGCCGCCAAAAATTGATACCAAGGTGAGTGGGACATACGACAAATTGCATTGTTTGACATCCAGAATATCCTTTTCGGATTTACGAGTATTTTTGTTGGTCAATTTGGGTTTATCTTGTCCCTTTGTTGGGATCAAAGTTCGCCCTTTGAGTCCTTGACAAACAGAGTTAAAAAGGTCAGTAGCCTTGCCTTGAAAGGATTGCATAGGCTCTTGTTTTGCCCCGCTGCCTTCGGGGCCTTTCATCTTCTCTATATAATTATTCACAGAGGCTTCCCCCGGCTCTTTGCCACCTTTCGCCACTTGGCCTGAACATCAAAATGCATTGCAAACTTTTGCCACGAAAGCTGTTACACTTTTTGGCCTCGTTCGGCTTAAAGTTATCAGCGGGAAATGGGCGGAACGGGCTCCAAGGAAGGGAATCAACTTTTTTCGGGGTGTCGTCGTACTTCTTGGGGCAGACTTCCTGTTAAGCTGTCAACATGTTTGGAGTGAAGTGTTTCAGTTTTGCAGAGAACTTTAATTCTGTGGGGCGTTGAAACGCATGCGAGCGCGAAAAGTATAGGAAGGCGGTATTTGAGAAAAATAGGACAGATTTAAAGAATTTTATAATGTTATAAAAAATACATAAAATGTTAAAAAATAAAATACAGAAATGAAATTTAAATAATACATATACATTTTTTGTTTGATAATATAAAGGACTCTCATTTATTTTAATGACCAATAATACAGCACATTCAATTAGTTGATGTTTCCCTTATGTACGAGTACATATGTGAAAAATTATTCATTTCTATAAATTTAAGCATATAAAAAAATATTAATTTTCAGCCGTATTACGTTACAAACGAATCTCATTAATACTTCTAGCCGTATTTATGCGTAAATACATAAAGAAGATTTATATGCTACAATAGTTGGAATGGTATAATACGTATTAACATAAAAAACTAATCCGTTCGTAAATAATTACTGAATTTTAACTAAATATTTCTATTTAAATTGTGTTAATTCCCAAATCCATTTAATACAAGGAATGAGTAATACCATGTTAGATTCAACTAGAACGCTTTGATAACAAAAATCGCAGCATATTTTGGGGCATGGGCCGAAATCAAAGAAAGCGGTTCTTCCCCTTTTTCAAAGCGAATTTCTTGCCACAGCATACTTTTGGGGTTAATGCCAAGTTAAACGGCATTAAAAAGCACTGCGGAAATTAATGAAGATAAACCCCTGGACAAACTTTGGCTATCCAGTGGATTACGCTTAAATCTGTGGCATAAAAATGCACTTAAATGCAGTCACAAAATAAGATACACAAGGCCACCGCAGCGTCCTTCCACCGAATACCGAACACCGCTCACCGCTTTTTCCTTGAAAGCGTCGCCAAGGAAATGTCAAGCGGCGGTTTGTTGGCCGCAGTCGCATTCGGATTCGCATTCGCCGTCGACACTTCCGCAGCGGCGACAGGTGCTGCCTGTCAGCTGCATCCAAACCGCGAATTTTCCCCTTCGCCCTGCTGCTTTTTCCGGCGCTTTTCCCTTGCCACTCTTGGCCGTGTCAAGTTAATCAGCAAGCCATGGTTTCTGCGCTTTTTTTTCGGTGGCTTTTCAGCATTCCATCTTGTTTTTTCGGCGGTGGCTAAAAAAAATTTCACGCCCGCCACGAAAACTTTTCATTTTCAACGAGCGAGTGAGCGAGCGTTAATAAGGTATAAAAAAGAAAGGCGAGGAAAAAAGCGGAATGGCAGCCACAGACAAAAGAGCCTCATAAAAATGGAGCTTGTTTGTTTAAGTTAGAGGCGGCTCCTGCTGCTCCTACTTCGCTTTCCCCATTTTCCCCCTTTTCCCGGAAAACACGTTTATTTGTTAAAGTTTGCTGGTGTTGCTCTTGGCAGTGACTTTGGCTTCTGGTGCTCGTCAAGTAGCTGAAGACAACAAAACAGCGTCTAAATGAAAATCTGCTTTTACTTCACTCGCTGACACATACGTACACGAATAAAAAATGGGTATTTGAAGATCAGATAAGATTATTTAAGGCTAAACTAAAAGGATTTTTAGTTTTTCGTTAGTCAGTTCATTTGAATCTTACTGAATTATGATTATAGGTAGAATTTGGTAGATAGCTGTGCTTACAAATATATAAGTTTATTTAAGTAATACTTTGAAAAGAAGATTTATACATTTGTTTTTAGAAAAATGTCTTGTAAATTAAAGTAATTTGTAGCATAAAATGTATTAGTAACATAATTAAAATATTTGTTCAGAGTTCAGAAATAATATTATAAATATAAAGTGACACAGAAATAAGTTATTAAATTCATTAATCAATATGATTTTCGGTAGGACTCCAACGGAATGATGTGCCACCTTATCCAGCAGCAATGACCCCCTCCTTTTTTTCGGTGCATAAGCCCCTCGCACATGTGCTATAATTCACACTGCCGCTCAGCAAGCGGTACAACGAAAGGCTTTTAGGAGTTGTCTCATTTTTCCGCTCCCTTTCACTCCTCCGACGCCTTCGCCACGCCCACCTGCTGTCGCCCAGCATCGTTGACATTTTCATTCATCGTCTTGGCAACCGTAATTAAAATCGTTTTAATTTACTTTTGCCTCGCACAGACACACACATAGGCACGCTCATAAACCAACACATGCAGGCCCACTCCTTCCGTTTCCTGTGGAAAGTGTAGCACACTTATCAGCGCTTGTCTGCTGCGCCTGGTTTATGTTTATCGACTTTTGTTTAGCGGCTGATGCTGTTGCTTTTCTGCCGCTGTTATTATTTCAGTCTCTGCCCGCCGGCGGTATCCTTGCCATCTTCCCCCAACCACTCCCCCGCCCACCGCTTTACTCATTATGTGGGCGTGCAAATTGCTGCATATTCATTTACGTTATCTCTTTCTTGTCAAGTAAAACACACATTTTACTACAACAACAGCTGCTGCCGCCGCCTCCTCCAGAGCCTTGCCACGCCCCCATCCGCCGAGCATAGTAGCCATTGCCATCATTCTACACCCACGCCTCGATGTTCTTAATAACATAAACTTCTTTTCTCTCAGCGCCCAAGTTGAGTTAATGAAGAATTTCCATGACGATGTCGTTGCCCGTGAGCTCGTTGTTACACAACAAGAAATCGGAGTTGAGAAAGAAAGGGAGCCTTGGAGGGGAAAAAATATATATTATATATTTTACCAAACTGGCTTTATAAAATATTTTACGGATTAATGTAGATAGATATAAGAATTTTGGTCCTATAAAAATTTAAAATTGCGTTTAATACTAAATTAATTTACTTACATTTATATCCATGTCATACAACCATCTTTTTCTTTCCATTTCCCCCAGTGCCAAACTGTCTTTATGTGTATATCTTTTGATTCCACTCCAGCCACCTGCCCTGGCTCATTATATTGTTCCCACTCCGAGGTGGATGGAGCAGATTCAAGTTGCCTGGGCAACAACAAAACGTCTACAAATTTGCCAGGCGCTCTTAGCGCTCGAGTTGGCTTGAAGCGTATTAATTTTGCTCATAAAATGATTCCCGATAAGATTTGATCTGTGTTTGCCCCGAGACTCGTGGTTCGGCCATAGAATTTGCCAGCCTTTTGAAGTTGACTGCGCACTTGGGGAGAGCGGTGAATGGAGATTGTTTCGGTGGTGATGGACGAGGTATTCACCTTTGGCTCAATAATGAAAATTCTGCGACGGCATCATCGTCGTCCTAAGCCGCTTAAAATTGCCGAGATGATGTGTGCATATGAGTGAAATCTCTGGGGCTTAGTTGGCCCGCTATCAAAACACTCGCCTCGGCAGCACTTCAAGCGGCTCGGCAACATTTTTGGCCCCAAAATTGCCATTTCTATGTTGCCAGCAACATGGCCAACACACACTCTGGCACCACGCACACATACACTGTTACACTCTCTGCTCCTTTTTGTGGGCTTGTGTCTGTGTGCGATACACCCACACACAGGGAATATTTCGGAACAGGCGCTCAGCAACGAGAGTTGGCGTACGCACTTCGCACAGATACTCACCCACACGCAGCCACGGAGTGCAGACACACTCTTACACACATACCTATGTACAGTGACGCACTAAACAGGCACACAAAATCGTCCTGGAAGTTGCGAAAGCAGCGAAAAAAGCGAGAAAGCCGGGCAAAGTAAGACACTCTTTTCGTGGGCGCTGGTGGAAAGGGGGGTGGATGCTGGTTGAACGGGGCCAAACAAAAGCGAGATAAACAAGGAGCCCACTGCACCCACACAGCCACACGTACGCAGTGAAGGAGCCGACAGACATTGAAACTGTTTTCAGGACTCGCTGTGCGCTTGTGTGAGTGTGCGAGTCGTAAAACGGTCGCGGCCTGCAGTTGAGTCCTGTCTTAAGGGCCAAAGGAGAGGCTGCTTTATGGCCATCTCGCCGTATCCCTTCGTTTTCCCTCCTCGCCTTGCTGTTGGCAATTTTGCCACTTTTGGCGCTGGCATAATAAAGTTGATAAGGCAGCCGCAATGCTGTTTTGCCTTTGAAGATTTCGTATTTGGCCAGGCCCGAAAAGTAGGCAATTATATTTTGCATAAATATGCATACAGAGAGATAGAATGAAGAAAGAACTTAATGAAAATAATTGTAATTGAGAAGTATTTGATTGGGTTTCGAATTTAATAATACAAACTATTTAAAGCTTTTTCTCTCGAGATTCATTAAAGCCAAGAAAATACTGATATAGGTATTTATTGCTTTTGTCTTACAATTTAAGAAAACAAAGAACAGAAACTCAAAGCCCAGTAAATTTTTTAACTTGCAAAGGCACATTCAACATACGCATGCCTGACTGTTTTTAAGTATTCTAGTGTGTGCCAGGGGTTACAATAAATACCCCTGCATCCCTGTAATGAATGGCAACTGCTCGACAGGCTTTCTGCGCTTCTGTTGGGGCTGCAAAAAGCGTGTCAAATAACTGGGCCATCCGGGGTGCCAAGTAGATAGGGACATCAGCTGCCTGCCTAAGCGTCAGCCATAAAACAAATGAGCCTTCAACATGAGTTCGTCATTTGTTTGCCACCCGTCTCCTTGGGAAATTTAAAGGCAGCAATTTATGAAAAGCCTTTGCAGCTGGAGACAAATATTTCTGCGGGGAGGCATATAAACTATGCACTCCAAATTTGCCGCCTGATTACAGAGACCCGAAACAATGGAATGCCATAAAGGGAGCAGGGAGAATATATATACGCACTCAAAGACCTCCGCTCTGTCTGGCAGTAAAATGCAGAAAGTAACACAAAGTAAAAGAGACGGCATCTCGGGGGGCCTTAGTTCGTGTCTGCTGGCATTGCAAGACGCAGGATTCCCTCTGCCGGCTTTTACGAGCCTTGTAATTAATGCATACCTTAAGGATATATTACGAGCCATGGTCTGGTCGCAGTCTGGCCTGGCTAAGAGAACGTGGCCAAAGATAAACTGAAACGGAAGCTGCAACAAAGAGAATCAAAACGGCGTCCAAAGCAGGTGAGCAAAACAGTGTGACTGACATTTTAATAACTTGCAACAGCTTATGGAATATTTTTCCCTGCCGGAGAAAGCGAGTAGCGCTCGGCTTTTCATTTCGATTGTGAGCATGAAAATGAAAGAGGCAACTCGAGTTGCAGCTGCCAAAAAGTCAACGAACAATAAGTCCTGAAGTCATGCCAGGACTACCAAGTGCCCCGACTTGGCTTTTTGCCCCCCCGGCAAGTGACTGACTTATGCACTATGCATGCAGGCGAGTGCCAACTCTGGCCGCCTTTCCCCTTATGTCAGGGCCTCTGTTCCTTTCCCGGGCTGTATCACCGAATTTATCTAACATTTTTGTACTCTGACATGCACAGCGGCTTCCTCCTCGCAGCAGGCGAGAGCTTTACAAATTTGGGCCGACTTCTCGCAGGAAATGCTTCCGACAAAGAAAACATTTTCATACATCTATATGTGGAGATTTCGAGGTTCCTGGGCTGCTCAAGGGTATCTGCTGTTCGCTTAAGATTTTAAACCTTCATTTCTGCTGTACAAGTGTGTTTTTCTTTTGTTTCCAGTACTTGTCACATTCAAGGGTATAATGTATTTTTAATCTTGCATAGATTCCTTTTGGAATGAAAGTCATTTTTTGATGGTATAAGAAAAGGGAAGCTAAATTAAAAAACCTTTGGAATATGCCATGTATTTAAAATAGGTAAAAATATTAAATATTCCCTTGATTGCAGGGTACTTCCCAGTCCCTTCCCCACTTTAAAGCCTTTCTTGCCCCTCTTATTCAACGTATTGTTGCCGTTGTCCTTCGCACTTGGCTGCATCTGGGCCTGAGTAACTTTAGTTCCTCCCGACACTGCAGCACAGTTTGTATTCTTGCTTTTATTTTATTTTGAAAAACACTGTGACTGCAACTGCTAGTAACCGGGCCAAAGCTGCCCCAATACGCTTAATGCGATGACATTAATTTATGAGCCAGAGTCGAAGTTAAGCTCCGTTTCAGCCATTTCAGTCACTCTCTAACTCATTTATTCAGTCGGGGACTGAGGACTGCGAGCTGAGGACTCTGAACTGGGGACTTTCGACCGAGGAGGACTCGATTCGGCAGCATTCACACGCCTCGTCGCGCTGGCACTTAAGTAATTTCAACTTGCAAACAAACACCCCGGAACACTCGCTGCCGGAGCCGTGGCAAATGTCAAAGTAGTTGTTAACATTTCCGCTTTTTCGCACGGCTTTTCTCTGTCCCGCTTTTCCCTAGTACTACACTATAGTATATATTTAAAGGCAGTGCGGGAGGGACAGCGAAAAGTTCGCCAGCCAGCAACCAAATTGCAAGCCACAAGGAATGCAGTCAAGTAAAGCTGCAGGCGAAAAAAGTTTCCCTTGCCCGACACTCTTAAATTACTGACTTAATTATAAAACATGAACGCCGGGAGTTAAGGGATCTTAGCCAGCCGGCCAGCCAGCCAGCCAGCTTCCTAGGAGCAGTTGGCATTGCCCATTGCAGTTGCCAGTAATTTACATAAATAACTTGGCTTGCAGTATTAACATGAAGGTTACAAATCGCTGTGCCCCGCCCACCCCCGGCGCCATAAAATGTTAAATGGCATTTAAGCGGTTGACTTTCAGATAAAAAGCGGGTCAAATGTGGCTTGACCTGGAAAAGCTGAGGAGTCGGGGGAATCGGAATGCGGAGACCTGGGAATAGACTGCATATGCAGAGGGCTGGTATCCAATTGTTACGCCAGGACCTGGCTCCATCTGCCTCCTGCTCCCAGGGCGACTTACTGTCGCTTCATGTTGACAAGCTTAACAACCGTCAGCTGCAAGTTGCAGCCATTCCTCATCACACACAGCTCCTCCGGTCCTCAGATGAGGAGCACCAGAACCAGGAGGCCCGCCACCCATTTCCCTCCAGTGGCTTGACTGCTGAGGTTCTTGAGGTTTGGGCTCCCTGGCAGTCTCATGTGCAACTGACATTTTTCAACATGCTGTGGGATTTCTCCCACAACCAGCACATCACATCTACAAACATTGACTTTGACTTGTTTTCTGTTAATTTCTGAGGGCAGGGAGGCAGAAAGCTTTAGTTGCACACTGGGGGAAAAGCTGGGGACTGTTGATAAAATATATCTTGAAAATATCATTAACAACTTAAAATTTTGAATTTTATTCCTTTAGCTTTTCCTAAATCTAAGGATCTAGGAGTTATTTCAACCCTTCAATATGTTTTTGGGTTATCAAAGGACCTACAATTTTCAATTTTATTTCGCTATATTTTTTCCAGAGTACAACCGACTGATAACTCATCAAGTTCCCATATCCTGGTCGGAATATGCCAGTGAAGCGTTTTTAATGTGTTTATAAATATGCCGGCCAGACAGGGTCCTTCGGCTATGCATGCTCCCCCTTATCCTTTGGCCTTTCTTTGGTCCAAGCTGGCAGAACTTTAGTTTATAAAACTGTTGTCCCTTTTTGGATACGCTCCAAATTGACCCCTTGACTGCTGGGATGTCGCTCAGCTTAGCGCCCATGTGTCCACCCAATTTACCTCCTATCCAGGACATCCTGTGTGTCGCACAGGACGAGGCGGGGGACTTGTTATGAGTCCAGAGTTGGCAGACTAAACGGAAGCTCTGCTGCGGCTGTTTATCAACAAGGACACGCCTCCTGCGGCTTGTGGGCTAAATGTGAGAATTAATGCAAGCTCCTGGAGGCGGTGGATGATATTGAAATTAGTTGGCCAGACCACAGGGCCGGTTGGGTGACAGGGCGTGGCCGGTTCTGGCATTTAATGAAATCGTTAACCCGGATAAATTTGCATAATCGGTTGGGGGCTCGAGTATCCGTCTCAGTCAGCATCGGTTTCTGGTGGGGAAATACTGGTAAATATTTGAACTATGGGCGGGTATAATTGCCATTCGATTGCCGAGAGTTGAAGGTGAAAGTGCAGGGCCAAGTTGAATGAAAGCCATGACAAGTCGGGAGAATGGCAGAAAAGTATTTCAAGGATTTATTGCGGGTTTCGGTGACTTCTTAGTACTTTCCCCTCATCATCATCGCCATCGTTATCTGTGTAGTTCTCCATCCAATCAGCCTAACATATTCCTCCCCTCTTCCTCTTAGCCGAATTTTCCTTTGTTACATTTTCAATTTCGTGCCTAAGCCTGCTTTGGGGCGGGTAAAGATGAAACCATATTAGTTTCGGGCCTGTCGTTTTATTGAAGCAACAAAAATGATAATTTCGTCAATAGAATGCTTGGGGTTCCATCTTGTAAGCCCCGTGGCCTTAGCGAAAGCATGGTAAGAACCCCCCAAATGCGCATGAATTTCAATTTCTGTTCTTCCTTCATGGCCAGGATTTGCAGTCCCACACCCCCGGCTTTTGTTGGTTAATAATCAGACGCATTCGTTTGGTTAGTTGGGGTTGATGATGTAAATGTGCCTGTGCCTGAGGCCCCTTCCGCACTCCTTTTCCAGGCCATTGATACTTTGCGATTGCCCTGGGTTATTTAACTTTTCTGTGGACATGTGATATGCGACATGTTTGGGGACTCGTCCATTAGCGCCCTGCCGAAAATCCCTTTCCTTCCGCATCCTTGTTTGCCAGTGTTGAGTAATTGGATTAGATTACATTTTTTTGGCTACCTACCCTACCTGCCGCCACCAGTCTCCTGTGGATACATTTTTGCGGCTGCCACAGCTGCTGTCAGGCCTGATTGATTGATGGATGGGATGGCTTGATCTTGTGGCAATGTCAATATGCTTTTTACGGCCCTCGTCATTCTGCGCTAAGTTTATATTAAATTTCATTTTAATGGTTGCCCAAAAACACGCACACCCCAACTCCGGCAGCTGAAAATGTATCTGTATATATTTATCAATATCTTGTGTATATAGCTTCTGTTCCCCTTCCTTATCGCATTCCTTCAGCATTTCCTCGGGGCTGGGCGGACTGGGCGGGCAGAGCATAATAATTTTCTGCATCATATCTGCAAGGCTATTAAATACACATAAAATTTCGTACGCTGTGCGAGCACTTTCCCACGCCGCCACGCCCACGCAACTCACAACGCTCTTGCCGCCCACTCTTTTCACACCCTCGCCCCGGGCTGCAACCAATGGGAAAATCATAAAAATTTATGATTGCAATAATCTGGCTTTTGCACGAAACTTGTTTTTCATGCGGAAGTGCAATTGATGCGGGACCTAAGGAAGCCGCCACCGTTCCACAGGAATTGACGCGAAAATTATGATATAAAAATGTTTTAACGATTCTTTGGCGGCCAATGGGTAAGCATCCAGATGAATGTGCCTCTTAAAATACCACATGGTCGTTTAAAAATCGATAAAAGGTCGTTACTCAAGGCCATGGCCAAACTGAGGAAACTGGCTCCACAGCGATGTTACTATTTATTTATGGTAGGTTCAGGTTCATCTTTTTAAAGCCTTTATTCGGTTTTATTTAAACTATATTAGCAAGCTAGTTTTAAAAATATTTTTTTCTGTTATTTTAAAGTTGAACCGAAAACTGGCCGAGCATATATTCAGAACTTAAAGCTCACTTTCCCAGTGCTGAGATGAAAGAACCCCTTTTCCATCTGTGGGAAAAAGCGAGCACAGAGCCAGCCAGGATTAAGGACCTTGTCCTTATCGCCTGCCGTCCGATCTGCGTTGAGTTACCAACGATATGCTTAATTTAGTTACCCCGAGAAGAGCCCCACTAGTATCCATCCCACAAGGGTCCTCGGCAAGTGTAATAATTTGCTGCTATTATCTCTCCGGCGGAGGCGACCGAAAGACAATGCCATTCACATTGGCCCAGTTCCAAGGGCGGCCAGCGGTAGGCATCCTTTGCTGGTGGCATCCATCTATACGTACGTATATCTACGTAGCGCGTAGGTACGGGAGCATAATGAGCGCATTACACGCCATGTGGCCCTTGTGCCTATCTCCGATGTTTTCAACACTTGGGCTTCGCCTGCGCCGAACGCATAAATTTCAAGGACGCAGAAGCACGCGCGGGGAGAATCGGAAAACATGGCCCAGGAACATGCGAAGCGCGAAAAATAAATTGACAGCCCCAAGGTATGCAACGCGCTTCTGCTCAGCCTGTTTTGACCTACATGCGTGGGTAAGGTAAGGATCGGGGCGGAGAGCAGGGGCAGGCCATGGGGAAAATACCGAGTTGCCAAGGCAACATTTACCCGCCAAAGGACACTCATCGTACTAATTATTAAGGCCCCCTTAAAGGATGTAAAGAAATATTTCTGATAAGGACTTGGAAAGATTTTCAAACTTAAATCTGAAAAAGAACAGAATGTCAACCACAATATCAATGGATTATATATACAAAAAGTGGGCACCTATCCCCCTACTAATTATTAGTCCTCTTTTGAAATTGTAAGAAGAAATATCTACAAAAGGGATTTAAATATTTATTTAGTCTTTTATCTTTAAATACAATGAAATCTGCAGACATTTAATCTATAAAATGTATGGCACCTAAGTTTGTAAAAAAAAAGGTAGTAAAAGAAGGATTTGAATATTTATTCTATCCTTTTTTTTGAATACCATAAAGTCAAAAGCCATTAAATCCATAAAAGGTATTCAAAAATAGTATTTTAATATATAGATTTGCCCAAAAGTGCGACACTTTCAAGCTTTTAATCAATGATGATTCCTTTATTCGGCAACTTGAAAAGGATTCATATATTTATTTTAGAATTCATATTCAATTTCCATAACTGCTTCAACACGTTCATAATGATTAAAAATTAAACGCAATTCGCATTAATTTAATGCGCGGATTTATAGAGCTCTCTCCATGTAGCTTAATAATGATAATGACTATAATTTATTGAACAAAAAATCCAGGCAAGAGCTCCGGTAATGTCATTAATTGCACACGCATGCATTTTTGATGCATTCGGTTGCGAAAATCAATTAAACGCGAATACAAGCGATACGGAAAAGCGCAAGGGTTAAACACGGTGGGCATTGAGGTGGTTAAACCAATATTTAATTATTGCTGGCAACCGTTTCAAAAGTGTTAAGTAAGCGAAAATAAATCAAGCGTTGAAATGTGCTACTAGCCCAAATGAGTTCTTATGCGAACAGCAAGCAAAGTACAACTGCCAGAGATAAGTCCTATGAAAACCAAGCCCAGAATAAAGGCAATATGCATTCGATACTCCTGCCATTTCCCACCAGTTTTGAGAATAGGATGAGAAAAATGGCAAACGGTTATATGAAAATTGCTGCCCTGTGACGTGTGCGCAATTTCCGCTGGCCGAGGTTTGCAAGGGGGTGGGCGGGTGATTTGGCTGGCGGAAAAGTGGCAGCAACTATGCCGGGGTCATTCATCCTGCAAAGTGGCGACACACCAGGCCGTAGTCTCTCCGGCGAAACCCGCCCGGCCCCGAAATGACTAATGGGCCAAGGGGGCAAGGAAGCCGGCCAACAGAGAGAAGGCCGAAGAAAGGCAATATGCAAAATTCGTAATTTGCCCTGGCAGACAGGATCCGGGATCCCCAAGCCCCTCCTCATCCTTCGGGGGATTTCCCCCCCTGGGGCAGTTGTCGCATTGAGTTGGCCCCTGCAACGTTCGACTATTTTTATGACCAAATGGCGTTTTATTGCCGTCGACTTCTGTCGATTTCTGGTCCACATATATATAGTAGTAGTAGTAGTAGTACAGACTACCTTCTATCCAATTCCGGCATTGCTCTCAAATGTGGGCCAGGATCTGGTTCTGGTTTCCTTGGGCCTGACTAGTTCAAAACAAGTTGACATTCCTCCGCATCCCTTATCGATTTTCTGTTGTCCGGGGGCTAACCAAATCGCCGCCTTAAGCTGTCCAGGAATCCATTCCCAGCTCCTTCGATTCGTACCGGGGGTGGATTCGCCCGGGGTGTGAGGCCTTGGCAAAACGTTTCAATTGATTTGAACATTTATTGCTTTCGAGCGGGGGAGGGATGCCATGGGACATTGGCCAGACATCGGACGAAAGGTAGTCGAATTATTCCTTGTACAAATACATATATATAAAATAGTTTTCCTTGTCCTTTTAAAGCAAGGTAGAGAAATCCTGGCGAGCGGAAGTCTTCTGTTTCTTATGACCATCTTGGCCTGGTTTGTTTGCCTCTGCATTTTAAGACGAAAAAGGTTCCATGCCGTTTGCGAATTCGATACGGATTGCGAAAATCAATTCGCTTTGCCAGGCATATTTAGCTGCCATTTTTATTTTGCAAAATAGTTTAACCAATTGTTCGCCCAGCATACCAAACGTTTTTGCATTTGAATGCCGCATGCCTCGGAACAATAATTGTTTGGTTTATTGCTCTGGCTGCCTTTGGCTTTAATTGCACCGAAGAACATTCCGAAAACTAATTAAAATTATTTTCGTTCGCTTTGTTCGGCACGCTTTGCATATTCAAATCATTAAAGAAAAATGCACAGAAACAAAGGCAGCAATTTTTTGTAATTTCGCTCAACTCAACACCTTTTTGAGGGGTTGCTCAGCCAAGCCAACGTGTTGGCATTTGTTTTTTACTCTCTTTTTTTTCGGTTTTTTTGGCCCGCAGCAAAAAACACAAAGAAACAAGAGTGAGGAGGCAAAGGAAAAAACAATTTCAAAATTCACATAATGAACTGGGGACCGAAAATGGGGAGCTCGGCGAGTGGGTGGTGGTGGCGAAAAGGACCGAAAGCTATCCTTAAAGCCCGGCCAAATAGCATGCCAGTTGGCAGTAAGCGAGAAATAATTATTTGCCGTGCTAAGCGAACATTATTCACTCGAGTTCGGCCAGGAAAAGGCGTAACACCACAGCAAAACAGAAATATGTTAAACAACTCGGCCTGATACCACGAAAAAATGGGCAGAGAATTAAGGCCCTAAGTAAAAGTGTTTTCGCAAATTTACCACTGAGAAAATAGGAAAGAGAAAGTCATCGTTTCAAAATTATTATGTCAATAAAATAAAGAAGTATATTCTTTGGATAATAGTAGCAAGGAAAGTGTAATAATTTATAATCATTTTATTTATTAATTATACAATTTAAAAAAAAAAAACTGATGGGAACATTTTTGTTGTTTTGTTGTGTTAATAAATGGGAAACCTGTCTTTGCTTTGAAGTAGAGCGCCTTTTTTCAGTGCCCATTTAAGAGTACATTACCCCACCTGGCTGCTTTTAATGTTGTCATTTTGGTGCCGCCTTGTGATTTACCTTTTGCCTGCGCCTTGTGCCCATTTTCCCGGGAAATTTGTTGTCTAATTTATGTAAACCAGCCGCTCATCCGCACCTCCTTCCCCCACCCCCACCCTTCCCCGTCCAGCCCCTCATCCACAACCGTCTGTAATTTATGAAATTGCCATCAGTTCATGCTCTCACGTCTTTCACTCACTTCTCAGTCGCGCTCCTCGCACCGCCATTGACATTATGAATGCTTTTCAATTTTATTTATGACGTAAATTGTTAATAAATGCAGCCGACCTCGGGACGTGACGCAGTCGATGTCTTATCGCGTTCGCCGGCATGATTAATGTCTGGCATAAGCGAATTGCACTTTAAATAAATTATTACGCATACGCAGCGTGGACCGGGCGTCTCTAATGAAGCT
The DNA here is from genome assembly GCF_025231255.1 of Drosophila biarmipes. Lineage (NCBI taxonomy): Eukaryota > Metazoa > Arthropoda > Insecta > Diptera > Drosophilidae > Drosophila > Drosophila biarmipes. The sequence continues at coordinate 11,957,017 of NC_066613.1, forward strand.
GCCGGCTATTTGGCGGAGCGAAGAAAGGGAAATCCCCTGTAAAGGAGCCGCAGCAAAGGAGGGCGGCATTTGTGTTCGCCAAACTTGGTTGGCAAACTCTTTTTTCGCTTGCAGCTTGATTAAAATTTCATTAACAAAGAAAAAGCAAAAACTTGCGGCATACTTTAAGGCTGCAGCTGGCATGTGTGTGAGGGTGTGGGTGCGGGAGTGCGCGTGTGTGGGCTATGTGTGGTGGTGAGAGAAATCTGCGGTGGCACACTCGCACACACTGGCACACACACTGATGTCGGCATATAAAACGCTTTGCTTGTTTCGAGGCTGCCCGACTTTTTTCCCATTCTCCGCTGGCTTTTTTCGCCTGAACGCTTCGTTTGTTTGCCAACTGGCGACGGATCCTTAAGGATATGTGTGTGTGTCTCGGTGGTGTGAGAGTGTGTGCGGGGGAGTGTGAGTGCCTGTTAAATTGCTTGTTTATGTTGGCCCGCGCTTCCTGCCTGCAAGAAAAAACTGCGAGCAAGGACTCATGCGGCAATCACTTGAAAATTCTCATATGATTTTGATTTCTTTTAATTTGCGAACAACCCCGCACTCGTCCTTGCCGCCGTTCGTCGTTTTTGCAGGCAGACAAATATTTTTGTTTAGGCTTGTTGATTTTATTAAGGCTTTGTTGCGCCACGATGCTCACTTAAGCAAATTGAGAACTTGTAAATATTTAACGAGCCCCGAGAAGGCAGCTAAGCAGGGAGCAACAGGATGCACTGCACGCCTAAATAAACTGGTAATTATAGTCTGGCGGGTCTTATTCAAAAGCAATTGGTTTTCATGGTCTGCGAAGAAGATATTTTTGTGAATCTCAGCATGGTTTATTATTTACATATTTAAGGGCACGACATATCTTAGAGTTTAATTCTTATTTGTACTTGCAATTTAGTAAATCGTACGAAATATACGAATATAATATTAAATTTTTAAGTCTATGGTAATTTCTATTTATATGAAAATCGTCTTTCAATTTGTTGGTATTTGTAAATTCTAATGCTGAGTTTTTCCTTATCCTGAACTGAAGTACTTCACCACACCCACTCCCACACTTCGCCTGACAGCTGCAGCCCAGCAATCGCCTTAACTACAAGCCATAATTATAAAGCCAGTCTCAGCGTTATTTACCTCCCAGGCTGCACTGCGAGAAATGAGTGGCGGGCGGTTAGGACGTTGTCGCTCATTAATTTTGCACTTTTGAGCTGTGGCATGTCCTGGATTTTCTCTCCGTCCAGACATCCTCTTAGTGGCGCTAATCCTCGGCTCGCAAAACCTCACACCCAAAGGCATGTCAAGCATTTAATTACTGGCCATCAGCAGGGCTTAAAAGTGACCCTCCGCCTCATCCCACTGATCCTGCTCCGCGGGAATCCGCTTCGTTAAAATAATATTAAGCCAGTGAAGGGATAAAGGACTCATCACTCTCTCACTCGCGCGTCCTTTTTGCTAACTGCCTTTTAATTTTTATTTTTCGCCCAGCTTTCTGTATTGCTACGCAAAATATTTTCATTAAAATGTCAAAAAATATCTGAAAATATTTTGCGCAGACACGCAACATTCAGTTGGGCAGTTGGGTGGAAGGGGCGGTGATAAAAATTAATGGCGAACGCAAATGCAAGAGGCGGCAAAAAGGATTCAAGATTTGTTTAACCAGGATTCGTTTGCCGTCCGTCCTCGGCTTCAGTGAATTGTCGGGAGAGTCGTTAAATTGTTTTCATTATCCTTGTAAGCCCTGCCAGCGAACCATGCCAGCGAACCCACCGGGGCCAGAGGTAATAGCCCGCCGTCGCCGTTCCCCTCACTCCTGCCCGCTGCCAATTAAAACCGCAATGCAAATGAGCTGTGCTTAATGCGTGTGTCGATGTGTGCGTGTGCTCACAGTGTGAGTGCGTATACACTGGGAAAAATAGTTCATATTCAGGGGTAAATGGGAGGTCAGGAAATCCGAACATTATAGGGGACCATTTCCATTAAGTCGTAGGAAAAGCATAAAGCAATGGTTTATTGTTAATAACATCATTAGAGCCTTTTTAGTTACAACTATTACAACCCCACAAGTAGCCATATCGTTTTATTTAATTTAAAAATGGTTTAATATACAAAAGATCTAAAAACAATTCGAACATATATGTTAATATATTTGTAAACTTATTGCGTTTCTAAAATATTACCTTATCCTTTTTCAATATTCATAATTTATAAATAATATCAGTTTAAAATAAAATCAAAGAATCCTAATATTCCAATGTTTTTAAAGGGAATTGAGTTTTAGGTAACACTCAACAATAAACTTATTTTTTTATCAAAAATATCTAAAATAAAACATTACCCTCTTAACACCCATTTTTCCCTGTGCACTCTAACATCGAATAGTTTGCGGTCCTGGGGCGTAGAAAAATTTAATTGCTCTGCTGGGAGGGCTGGTCCCTTAATTTTTCCGCTGTTGTTTTGGAAAACGCTTAGGCCGCTCCCAGTTTGCCCATATGCAAAAATAAAAAGGGGAGAACCGAATTGGGCTGGGTCGCACTTGTTGTTTGGGTTGTTTTCCCTTCCCTTCACGGGTTACTGGCATCGGCAACTCCATCCCATTAAGCAAACAATCGACACACGATGCATTCTGAGGGATACAGCCGGATGGCCGTCGCCTTCGTTTTGCTCGTGTTTCCGTTTCATTTGTAATTAATTAAATTACTTCCGCTTAAACTGCGCTGCAGACGCAGGAACCCGAGAGCAGGACCCGAGCAGCGGGCTCATCCCAATTCGGAGTCCCAGCCCGGCGACTTCTCAATTACGCCTCAGCCATCCACCCACGCCCAAGCCCCCACCGCCAGATCCTTTTTCCAGCCAGCTCCACCACTTGGCTTGTTTATCCTTCGCAGTCTCAGCCCCTGGACTCGGCGAAGTAATTAAGAAGACATTTCACCCGGGCATCCTTTAATCTGTGCGTTTTATTTGCGGCATGGTCCTGCTCGTGTTTACTTCATTGCCCGGCCGGCGATGAGTACACGGAGAAAATGAATAGAAATTATAATTGAGAGCTATCTGAGAGATTTAATTACCAAAAACTAGAATTACGCTCATTTGTTGAGTTGATTGGATTGGATTGCGTTATTAAATTAAATCCATTACAAATGCAATTTCAAGTGGAACACCTTAAAATGATTATAAGTGGTAGTAGGGTAATAATGATTATAAATTATAAGAATTTTCAAATTCATTGAAGTGGCTGCCCTTCAAGTTAACAAAATTAAATGCTGTTTATCCATCATAAAAAGAATTTAACAACAGTAATTTTGGATTATTGGGTTTGTCTGTCAAAATTGTTTACATCAATAACTGATTTTTTTTTTATTTATGCCCTTTTTCTGAAGAGCAAAATGTTTACTTTCTGTGTAGTGCTTAAGTTTCGTTCTTGTCTTTTGCTCTTGGGGCTAACACGGTCTCCTCTCTAGCAGGAGTCCCGCCACCGCCCACTGCAATCTTGATGATTTGCTTTGGTTTTGTTTAGTGTCTGTGGCTTGGCGCCTTGTTCCGTGTTCCTCTGCCTCCTGCTCCTCCTGCAGGGTTCTGCTCCTGCTGATCCTGGGGTTCCTGGTCTCCTTTAATCTGTTGCCAGTGGACTGAACTGGTTGTTATTTCGTGCCCAGCGCACGCTTGATTAGTCGCCTAATGAGGTGTTGACTATGAACGTCTAATGATTGCCATAGAACAGCCTCAACACACAGAAACACACACATCTTTACACTCGAGCACGGCTTTAAGTTGATTTTAATTAAATCAAAGTCTTGCTCCTCCTGTACTTGCAGCTCATGAGCGGACTCAACTCTCGTCTGTGAACGCGGCCCACTGGAGGAAAGCCCAATGAAAAGTTTGGTTGCCCCCGAACCAATGTGAGTAAATCAATACCGAAAACTAGAGCAAAAAGCGGATAGGAAAAATGTGAAAAACTAGCCTCGGATTTGCATTGAAAATTCGCTTTCTGATAGCCCCCAAAAAAACAGAAAAGAGGTAGCTAAAGTATCGATTCAGCAATATTGCTTTCGCTTTTCCCCAGCAGTTTTCAATGCAAATTTTAAATTGCAAAAACAAAAATCCCGAAAAAACTTTCTACAAATTTGGCATATTTTTTCTCCATTTTTATTTACATGAAATTCGACCTTAAAACGTGAAATCCAAACGAATCGAAATTGGCTACGAACTTATGCGCAAAAATTGGCAACTAATTGGCGTACAAAAAAAAACATTTGCATCTGCGAAATGTGGAAATTCGTTGTGTAATCGATAATCGCATAAAATGGGAAATGTAAAACCAAAACAAAAAAATATTAAACAACAACCACAACAACATGGGAATCATGTATTCCCTTACAATCACAACAACCACCGAACAAAAACATTTCAACAACACCATCATCATCATCATCGCCAACATCACCACCATGCTCATGAACATCCTGCGAATCCTGCTATTTATGCGCTTTACGGTGTGACGTCATGGCCGCGACCCTTGGCTGATATATCCCCCTTGATATACCCCTAACCACCCCCTGCTAACCACCCCCTCCCCTCGCCTATTCCTATTTATGTGCATTTTTGTGGCTTTCCCCCTCAATATTTCTCTTCGCCATGCGTTTTCATTTGCGTTTTCACTTGCCATTTTTGTTTATGCTTCACGCTTTCGATTTTTGTTTTGGTTTCTGTGCAACCCACCGCCCGAAAATCCCCCCATTCTGCGTTGCCAATTTCCGCTTGAATTAATTCTGTGTTTAAATCTGCGAATCGTCGTTGTCCTTGTGGTCCTTCGTCCTGCAGTCAGTCGGAGTGGAGCAAGTGAACCCCTGCGGCTAGCCACCCCCGGCCACCCGAACCACCCACTCTAGTCAAATTTAATAAAAGGCCGCACAGCGCAGAGCTTCGCTGGTGGTGACTGAATCTGGAGCTCCCACTCCGCCGCCCGAATGTCCTGAATTGTCCTGGCGGGCTCACGCAGTGCGACAAAAGCCGCCCTCAGCGCCTTTATATGCGCACATAATTCAGAGCGTCGGCCAGTAACACCCGCTGCCAAAAGTTAATGCCCCAAAGCAACGCCGCCACAATGATAACCAACAATAATTTGGATTATGACCAGGACAGCGCCAGCAGCAACAGCAACAGCAGCACAGGGGCAGCAGCAACAGCGACCGCAGGCACGGCGGCAACATCGACGGCCATGAGCAACAGCAACGGCAGCACCAGCAGCAGCAGCAACTCCTCGCCCACGGCCGACAACTCCAATTCGAATTCCAACTCCAACTCAAACTCCAACTCGAATTCAAATTCAAATCAGAACTCCAACTCCAATTCAAACTCATACTTCAATCGATTCGACAACCGCATAGCTGCCAACTTGGCTGCCGTTCTGACCGGGGCAGGAGCCCGCTTTCGATCCTCGTCCTGCAGCAATCGTCAGCCAGCTGGATCTGTTAATCCCGCCGTTCTGAGATCCCCCTTGGCCACCATAAGCCGTAAGACCAGTCTGGCCACGCCCCCTTCGCCCGCCAGTCTAGGACGACGCCGCCCACTGCAGCTCTTCGCCCACGCGAACCTCAAGTGAGTAGTTGCCAGGCGATTCGAAGCTTAGCCCTCATATCAATGCTTAAATCACATTCATTTCAATGTACACGACACCGAAACACTCTTGAAATTGAAAAGTAACATATATCTACTAGAAGTGATAAAGTAATATTTGTTTAAAATATTATTTTCACATTTATCTCTATCTTACACTTTCTACTTATTTTTATATACATTTTTACAATACTATCCGCAGCTGCAATGACAACGAGAAGGTGGCTCAAACGCCGAGTTCTGATGAGGACAACTCGCCCACCGAACTAAACAGCTGCAAGCGACTGGCAGACAAACCTCCTTTGGTAAGTTCAACATATTTTTAAATATATTCATAGGATTAGAGATATAATAGTAGAAAGAGTAGGACCGATATTTACTCTGAAAATGTTATTTTTATTATTTAATTATGATTCGTAGGTATATTTAGTATATAACGCCGAATATTTTCTGACCTTTATCATGAAGATGGTTTTTTCCCCGAGTGTAGGGATTATTAAAGAGATTTGCCTGCCAAGCAATGACAAATATTTTGCCCGGCATTAGGAGATCAAACATATTTGATGGGTTTGACTTTGATAAGGGTGCGCCAGCACTTGGACTCCGTTTATTGGATTTCCATTTCGGCCAGGCTCCGGGAGTGGCCCGAACATTTCCCGAATTTTCAACGCTTTGTTATGAATTATTGGCAGAAAGTATTCCCGCACGGGGGAGCTAAGCTTCCTTTCAGGGCGAAAACTTTAGACATCTAAGCCCCCACAACCCTTACGGTCCTCACGGACCATTTGCTGGATTGCTAGCTGGATTCTTTCGGCTTTTTCGTTTCAACTTCCTTTTTTGTCTCCGCCATAGCACGTATGAGTCGAAGGAAGGGCTGCCCACATGCGAAATGTTTATCAAATGTTTCGACCGTGTTCTTTGTCACGTGATGGGCGAGATCGAGGCAGAAGTTTTGCAATGCAAAACTTTAGCCTTTCCTTCGACTTGCGGCACGTTGTTTTCATAAATTCAACGCCTTAAATATTCATGTGTGAGTCCTGTACGTATACACCTATATAGAGTCGAGGCAGCTGTGCTCAGTCGGGCATAGTCTATGCGATAAGTACGTGCGAGTTTATTCATACGAGAGGGACTCGCTGCCACTAGACCACGCTGCGTATACGTTATGTGTTTGTCTTATTTATGGCAGCAATGCGACTCGATTGCGCATTATGGTGATTACGTCTGTAAACTAATGGCCCCCACCCCGAGGCTGTGGGGCTACCCCAGCTCGATATGCAACTGAAATCAAATCGAATCGAATCAAGGCCAAGTCGCACACCAAAACCGAAACGTCAATGGTAACCCCGCTCCGGCGCACGACAACAACCGAAACAGCAGCTCTGCAGAAACACTCTGAGAAATTGAAATCGTATCGAAAGCGAAAAGCAATCAGTTGGCCCTAATGGCAAGCCATAAATATTGTCAATACAAGGACCGAGGCTGCACTACAACCCCCTGACATTCCGCATATGTCGAGGTTGGAAAACAAAGGAAGGCCAGCAAACAGAAAAAAGGGTTTCGTGCTTTCGCTTTTGGTATTTTTCATATTCCTGTGCAGCGCGCGCTTCCCTTGTTTTGTCAATAAATCAATTTCGGCTATAAACATTTTTCGACGGCAACAGCAAATAACACGCATACGCCGCATGGCACGGCAGGCATATCCTTTTGTTTTGCATAGTTCTTTTTGGAGTCCTTCCTTTTTTTGTGCGGTTCGACATGCTGCTGCCTGTCAATAACATCATTCTGTTGCAGGGTGCGGCCCGATAAGCAAATTAATTTTTGCTTCCCCCATGGGCGGAACTAAAAAGGGGGCCCGTCGGGGGCGGCTGCCAGGGGCGTGATGCTTCCCTAATTGTGCCCAACAGGCAACTTGCCATCGCTGTCGTCGTCGTCGTCGTCGTCTGCTTGGCTGGCTGATTCAATTTCAGATAAGCAAAATAAAGCAGCAGGCTGCACATGCGACCCCCCTGCCATGGGTGTGGGCGAACGGGGGGCCGCTGTCCCGGCAGGAGTCAAAGACAAATGCGTTGCCACATTATGCAGTTTGCTGTCGGTTGTCTGGGTTTGAGTCGGAGTCTGAGTGCCACATCACCCGCATGTCCTTGTCCAGGGCATCACTCGTCCCCCGTATCCGACCCCCCTTCCTACACCACTGGCATCCGACTTAGACGGAAATGACGCACTGTCTGTCAGGGCACTCTGCTCTCTGCTGGCGTTGATGCATCGATGCTGTTGACTCGGCGCCGCTAAATGTTTGTTTAGCAACTGCAACTGCAACGGCAAACGAGAGCTGTCTTCCCATTCCTCGGGTCCTTACACTCTGAAAAAAAGTGTTTCTTAAATACCTTAAATATTACAAAAAACGTGGATACATTTAATCCTAGTCCTCATATGAAAAGAATATGTGTACGTAAGAGAAATTGTTTAATATGTGTTTTCAGGGTTATACTTTTAAAAGAACATTCGTGTTTTCAAGTAGAATTAAAAGCCCAAAAAATCATAAACACTTCCCTAGCCATTATTTGCTCCTATATTAAAAGTTTCCTATTAATATTTATGACTGAATAAAATAAATTTTTTTATGAACTCCATCTATATCCAATATATTTAATACCTGGTTAGTTAGAATATCCTTTGCAATACTAGCGGCCGTTTTCTAAATGTCATGTTAACTGTTATATGAAGCTTGTGAAAACAGATTCTAAAGATTTTTTGATGGTTCTAACATCACATTGAGAAAGCGAATGTGCCTTTCTAAGCAATTTAACTACATGCTAACTTTATCTCACAGATAGCAAACCAGAACCTTAACATGACATTGAGAAATCGGCTCTCAATCGGTAAAATTGACAATCTTTTCGCTAGCCCCTATTTCTCCGAGTGCTGGCCCAAATTGAGCGACAGCTATCAGCTGCCACAGCGGCTGGTCCCTGGGCTTGACTTGGTTTGACTCTGTCCTGCGATCCGGCTGCGTCACGCCTACCCATGTATCATGTGTGCACGGAATATATTTTCAGCTCGAATGTCATAAATAATATTTTGTGGGCCACGCCCTCTCGCCCACATCCACACCCCCGTCGGCATACAAAAACAAACACACACACTTGCTGTATTTGATTTAAACTCGCTCGACTTTCGCTTTGCCCTTTTATTTAGCCCCGTTTTTGGCTCCTTATCCTTTGGCAAGGCAGTTTATTAAATTTGCATAAATGTTGAGCATTTTGCGGCAAGTGCTCGTTGTTGCTTTTTCCTTGCTTTTTCGAGGGGCCGGGGAGGTCGAGCACGTGCCGCCTCCTTTGGCCCTGCAACAGCTGCCACTAATGTCCAGCTAGCAGGCAGTTCATTAAGCGAGCAGGGCAATTAGTGTAGTCGGGCAACAGAAAGGCAAAGTATTTATTCTGAAATTGAGGAAAGAAATGAGCAAGAGCCGAAATGTAAATAAGGGAAAATAGGAGGGGAACACGCTCTCACGAAAGGTAAACACCTGAAACCGGGGACCGATTCTTTATCCGGAAAACACGAAAGAAATGAACTCCACCAATACAAATACATACCCTCGAAACATGGCCGCAAATCAGTGTGCAATGCGCCGTGAAATATGCAAACAATGGTGCCTTCATCTCTCGCAAGGAGCACACTTTTTCCGGAATTATGCAGCAATGGGCAAACAATTGCTGTCAGGAGTGGAAAAAGCAGGTGGGATAACGACCACCTAACCCTCCGCCAACCGCCGTCTCATTGTCAATGTCGCCTTAAATTATGCCAGAAAAAAAATGGGGCTGGGTCGGAAAGTAAGCGGGGCTACCAACTAGACTGTAGTCTAGTTTTCGGGCAGACAACTATTGTACAAGCGCCGGCAGACTTTTTCAAAGCCACTGACCCCGAAAACAGGGCCAAAAGCGGGGGAAACGGGGTAACACGATCTCAACATGGGCGCACAAGTGCATCTGAATTATCGCCGGCCGCTGGTTTTTTCGTAAGTTTACCCATTAAACAGGGGTTGTATACTTATTGGAGGTTTTCCGAAAGCAGACTAGATATATCTACCATAGGTGAAGTTCCTTATATTTTAAATTTAAGATATTAAAAGAACGTTCGTGGTTTAAAAATATTATATTAATAAACGCAGCCATAAAACTCACCAGGATTTTGAAATAATATTTTAGGTGTTTTTTCAGAATTTTTATCAATTTATTCAGAAACATAAATACCTTTTTTTCACTGAATACTTTTAAACAGCTAAATGATAGTTAAAAATGATTTCAAAACCCTAGTGATTTGTATAAAAGTTCTTTAATATATAGGCTTAAATCCTCATGAAAAGGTGTCTAAAAGTGTGCGACGATATATGGTAGTCCCAAAGCTCTTAACACCTATTTCAAACCTCTGGAGATTTCAGTAATGTACGTTCAATCAATTCCAAGAATGTATCCTCTCACAAGGGCATCACCCCGTCGATTGGAATTTGTTCAGCCACAACTCAACACTTGCTCTACATACGGCAGTTCGCTTTTCTTTTTCGCCGCCGCTACTGGTCCTTAGTCCTTGGTAGCGAGTCCTGCGGCACATTTCCGCCTAGAATGCCACAGCCGCCATTTGCTATGTAACATTTTAGACGGTGGCAATGTACCATAAAAGGCGTTGGAGTGGGGGCAGAGTAGCCGACACGAGAGTCTGCCACGAATTTATGCGCCTTTCTCCGTTCCTTGTGCACTTTGCACTCTTTCTTCGCTTTTCACAATACCCACGCCCAACCCATCCTCCCCTTCCGTTTCCAGTTTCACCCACCGGTAATGCCTAGTCCAAGCATCCGTTTCCTGTTTAAGTGCACACCCGAAAAAAAGTTTCGCCTGCATTTCGCCAGCCTTTTGTGGCGCGGCGCATTTTGCCAGCATTTTGTCTCGCTGCGGTTCTCGGTAATAAATTCTTGCCTTTTTTCTGCTCCGCCTCCGTCTGTGGCTGCGGGCCACGCCCCCTCCCAGGACGACGCCCACGCTGCCCTTGACTGCAGCATCCTTTGGTGATCCTTGTCGGCTTACAAGGTGTTTAAATTGTAGTTAATTTTGTTGCCACTTGAACGCTTCGCCTTCGCCTTTGATCCCTTTTTTTGGCGAATTTCTTCAAGCTTTAAGTCGATTTGGGGCTGCACTCGGAAAAAATTGAGTTGGCAGGTGATGATAAAAAAAATGTAAAATGCTTTTCTTTTTATAGAAATATATTTAACAAGATTTAACATTTGTACGAACTAAAATAAAGAAAAATACCTATACTTTCTGTGCAGGTCAAACGCTTGACAATGGGTTTGCTGCGTCACAACGAGGAGTCACGCCCCCTGGTGGGCGACATGACCCCTCTAAGCGCGCCCCTGGACATCCAGCCGGTGTACTCGAATGGCTACATCAACGAGGACTCCTACATCGACAGCAAGTTCGGTGACTCGTGCCGCCAATCCTTGACAGCCATTCCCATGCTGGACAACGTCAATCTGAACGACAATAACGAGTTCAACCTGAAGAAGCGGTACTTAAGGGAGACGAGCAGCGGTAGGGATTTAAGATTTTTATATAATATTTTTTAAAACCCTTTCCATATATTTTCTAGCCAATTCCAGTCCCAAGATCTTTGCCAACCGCCTGCGCATGAATCAGGGTGCCAGTGGCCAACGGAGCAGCAGTTTGGCCAACGCCTTTGGAAACATGGGAGCCGAGGAGGAGGATCTCGAGCTGAAGGACGCGTGCTGGTACCAGGCGGGCATTTCCAGGGACATAGCCGTGGAGGTCCTGCAAAGCAAGAGCCCAGGTGCGTTTCTGGTGCGCAAGAGCAGCTCCAAGCCAGGCTGCTATGCCCTGACACTGCGCGTACCTTCGCCACCTGGGCCGAAAATAGCCAACTATATTATCCTGAGATCCCCAAGGGGCTTTAAAATTAAGGTGAGATAAATTGTATTTTTCAATAGATTTTAAATGATTATTATAGAAGAAATGATTTTATTTTCAAAGTATCTTAGATATTTTATTGTGTAATTTTATAGATATAACCATTCCGCTAACACCATCTACTTTTGTATCTTTTTAGGGCTTCCGCAAGGAGTTCTCCAGCCTGAAAGCCCTGATCACCCACCACTCGGTGATGCCCGAGCTCCTGCCCGTCCCCCTGGCCATGCCCCGTCCCACCAACATGTCATCCTCGCGGCGGAACCTCGACGACTTTGATACCTACGACTCGCTGCAGATGCTGCTGAAGTATCTGCGGGCCAAGAACATGGAGACGGAGCAGCAGCAGTAGCTAATGGAGGAAATCGATCAACTGGTAGCACAAAATTACATTTAAGTTCTGGTGCGGCAAAACAGTTTTGCTTGAATCGAACCGATACCGAGAAAATGTGATACTCTATGAAAAAGAAAACACAGACACTGCAAATGAAACGCCTAGCTGATAAATGGTGAAAGTATCTCTAGTTTAGTTTAGTTTTGGGTTTATGGTTGTTTGCCTGTTTTCGGTTTTGTGCGTGGAAGCAATGCGCCATTAAAGGGTAGGAAAATGTCAGGGACATTGCAACTTACCATAAGAAAGTAAAAACATCATTGCCAGTTTTCAATGTTTATTGAGAAATGTAATTAGTAATGCCGTTTTTAAATTTCAGTCGTTGTTCCAGAGAAAATTAAAGTATTCCATTGGTCAGCCAGAAATTTGAATTTTTTCCACTTTCTTTGAGCATTTTCAACTGCAAGCCTATTAAGAAATATTTCAAAAATTAAATAATATACCCAATACGGAAGAACTCTATGTTAAATGTTGTTGCTGCTTTCCACTGTTAAGCATAAATAAATATATACCAAATTGAAATGCATATTTTAAATGTAAGCAAAACAGACACGAACCGAGAATCGACCCAAAAATGTAAATAATTCACTACCGTAACATAATTGAGTAAATAAAGTTGTTTAATTTATAAAAAAATGAGAGAAAAACAATAAAAACGAAAACACAGAACACGAGTAATAACAATCAATTTCGCTTCTCTCGCTCATTATGCAAATTTTGTGCATGGCCAGCTGGCAGTAAAATGAATTTTCACACGTTAATTATTTGCCAGCGACACAATTTCGCATTGAAGGCTCTTTAAAGTGGCGTCTCTCTCAACGCGATTGTGCCACATTGTCCTGCTGCCCGTTTGTTGTTGGCCAAATCACCGTCATTATACAATTTTAATTTGCTAAACTTTTAATCGAAAAGCGAAAGAAAATCAAGGCCGGAAGGAAGGAAGGAAACCAGCAGGCGGGGGTGGGCGAAATAAAAGAGCAAATCGAAAGTCTGGCCAGGATCGTAATCCCTTTTTTAATTGCAGCTATCCCGAACACATTTTTTTCCTGCTTCAGTTGCGGCAAATCTTTGCAATGGAAAACTTTCTGGCCAGCGGCGATTTTCCCCCATTTTCCCCGACACTTTTCCCCAAGCTCACATCCCCATGTTCGTTGTCAAAGTGTTGTCTACTTTTCTGGTGGAAACTTTTCCTTTGTTGCAATTATCGGCATCGCTACACACGAAGGCGTGCGCCAATGAAATAAAAGTAAAGTAAAGGCCGAAATAAAAAAGAAATGGCTGTCATTTAAATAATTCGAAAATTTGCCAAAGAAGTTGTCACCAGACCCCGGGCCCAAAGAATTCATGGGGAAAAGACTTGGACAACTTTTCCCCGCTTTTTCACTTTATTTGTCAATTACTGTGGCACAAACAAACTGGCAGGAGCATCGGGGGAGGCACTCTGCGGGGACGGCCTGTCATTCAGTTGGATGTTTTTGACAATTTGCCTCTTAAATATTTAATAAGCCAAAGTGGTCGAGTGGAACAACAAACAGAAGACGTCGAAAATCAATTATATATGGCAGGAAGGAGCGTTCGGTGGGAGGGCTTATAATTCGTAAGTGGCTTAAGCATTCGTCCGTCGCCTTTGCATGTAAAAAGTTTTTTAATTGAACATTCTCAATGACAAATAAGTCGGGGAAAAGGTCCTTTCAGGACACAATTGCAGCACAGAGACGTTTCTGTATTTACCCTGGTTTTTTGGTCTCTTTTTACGGCGCTTTTCATTAGTCGCATTTCTTTGTTCTACAGCTCGGGAAAACCGACTGTTTTCCCCGCTCAACTTCAGCTGCACAATGGCAAAAATTATTGCTTTGCTTATTTGCGCTGCGTTTTCTTCATTTGTCAGCGGGCTGTCCTTTGTTAAGGAACCACCGAACCCACAGCAGATATTATATAAAAAGTAAGAAAGGGGATTTTCTTTTGGTCTGAACTTTTTCATTAGGCTAATTAAAAATGTTTGTGATGCCGCGCCGAGAGTGAGAGTGTTTGCCGATGTCTTGAAAGTTCTGATTCGCTGGAAAGCGTAACACATGGCGTATGAGCAATAAGTGCTTTATGACTCCGAGGTAAACGAACTTTTCGGGGAGAACCACCCAAATGGATTTCAGCGCCTGCAGCCTGCTCGGAAATAAAAACCATTTGCCCAATCCTGCCCGAAACTTGTTAGGCTTGCATTTTAAGTAACTTTGGCAGTCGGACCCGGGGACTCGCATAAAAATGTAAACTTAAAAGATTCGGAGAGTTCCCGTACATCCCGTGTCTGCGATGTCGCCTTGGCTGACATTAAGGCGACAATTGCCAGTCCTGGTCGTCATTAAAACTCCAACAATGCCAACGAAAAATTACAGAAAACAATAAAAAAGAACTAGCAGCGACAGAAAAGTTTTCCCTCCGCCCAGCCTCCTCTCCTTTTTTTTGGCAAGAATATGTACAAGTGTCAGTAGCAGTTCTCATGCAAATATTGTCTGGGGACTGTCGGGAATGAAAGAGGACTACAAGGATGCTAAACATAATGCGATGCCGGGATTAAAGTGCCTGCCTGCAGTTTTACGGCGGATTTATTTTTCCTACTGCTGATTTAAAAATCTTAGTACCTATTATCCAGTATCTCAGCAGGAAAAACCGAAAATATTTAACATAACAAAAAGCAAACAGTTCAAAATTGTCATTGGTGGCATTAAAAACTGACTAAACCCTCACAAAAAATAAGAAAATCGCTCTGCAAAGCTACGCAAATCGTTAGCATTTTTAGGACACTATTCAAATCAGTTGGTATTCTGCTGTACGACTTCAGTTAACTGAACTACAAGTGAAAAAACACTAAAAAGGTGCATTTTTAATCAAATTCTGAAATGTAGAGTTATTCCATAAATCCATCTAAATATCACAATTTCTTGTAATGCTTTTTCTTGAGAATACTTTATTCATAAGAACTATTTTGTAATGTACTTCTCGCTATGAGTCAAACAAAAATGTTTTACGGCAGAAATGGCAGCTATTTATTCAGATTGCGAGTACACTGTATCTCACCCGACAGGCTCAATTACAAAACTGCTGCCCGGAGTCCTAGTTCGATTATGCATGGAGTTGATGGCCGAACAGGACACCTCATTAATTTGCCGGGCTGCGGCAATAACAATAACAGCCATTTCGGCTATTCGGCTCATTGACTGCCTGATTTTATGGCCCAAGCTGCCGCTGCAGCTGGCTCTCATGTCCAAAATCAACATCAACATTGACCCAGGAGCAGTTTGTCCTGCTGCTGACGTTGCTGCGTGGCCAAATATGTTTTTGTGGCATTTTTGGCCAATTGGCAGACAGAGTTCGCCCAGTGCCGCTGGCCAATTGAATGCAGCAGACGCGGACGTGGCCTCCTCGACGCAGTAACGCTGCCTGTGGATGAGTTCCCTGCTGATTATGCCATAATGTTTGGCCACACCCGAACCCAGCCCCTGGTGTGTGTGCTCGTGTTTGCCTGTTTTCTGTTTGCCTAACCCAAATTGCATGCTATTGACCAGGATTCAACATATTTCGAGTGGCCGGGTGGGAGGGGAACCTGCAGTGGCCGGAGTTGTGACGGCTGCCCTGCCACTTGAAACTTTTCCAAATCACACACTTTGCCGACACAGTTCGATCAACTATAAGTGCCGCTGAGGAAAAGGCACGAAAAAGTGCAAAAGCGTAAAAATAAAACAAAGGACATAAAGTGGGAGCAGTGGAAATGCAATTCGAGCTACTGGGTACCGTGCTTAAAAGCAGCATGAGTTTAATATTTCCTTTAAAGGCTTTAAAGTGTGAAAATTAAAAGAATATTCATATGAACAGCTATTTAAACTCCAATTTAGGTTTTAAACATTCGAAAATAAATCCCTCCTTACCCTCCTTATATTAAACTTTCGCTTCTCGAATATTCAAATTAAATGCCGGTTATTTCGTAGAAATCTTATATTTTTCTTGGCCTTTCCGAATGGCAATACCCCAGTGACTGGCATCGGTTCCCCCTTGGCTCGCATTTATGCACATCAGATATCGGAGTCTGATCAAATCCTGCTTAGCATGCCCGACATTTATTTGCGAGCTGCCAGCCAAGTAAGCCAACCCATCTAGAGTCATACACACATGTGCTCGGCGTGCAACATTAATGCACTATGGCTGCTAATGCAGCGGCAACAAAGGGGCGGGGGGCGTAGTGGCCGGGGGGAAAAGGAGGCGGCGCCTCCGAGGGTGTGGCAGGTCGGAGGTGGTGGGGCAAACAAAAGCCAGTAAAAGCAACTGTAGAGGGCTTTGGCGTGCCTGCTCGGCTTTCTCTTGGATTCGCACTCGCATTCATTTTTGCTGTTCGCCATTGTTGCAGCTGCTGCCTTTCTGCTTATTGTTGTAGGGCACATATACACCCGCGAACGGTGGCATACACTGGGAAAAAAATTGTATAAAGTATTACAGTTTATTAAGCATACAAATATATTTTTAGATTTATGGGGTAAAAACGGTCATTTTTATCACCATAGATCCTGAATCAAGCTTTCAAACATCGGTTCTGAAAATTAGAAACCACATTTTTATACAATTTGAGCAATAAATGCTTTACTTATTTGCTAATTATAATAAGTGGACAATTGTATATTTCGTTTCTGATCTAAACTCAAGGATTAAATTTACTAGGCAAGGCCACTTTGTGTAATTATTAATATTTATTTTATAGCTATTATTTTATTAGCTCCACCAAATTTCTTCAAGTGCACATTGCGACATATACTTATGTGAATGCTACCGCTGGCCTGGCTTTTTGTTTAATTCGTTTTTCTATTGTTCACAGCCAAGAACTTTAGTCCGACGGGCTTTGGCAACATTGTAAAATGCATGAATGTGTTTAGCCAACTTGCGCTATCTGCGCCCCTTTTCCACGCCCCTGACTGCAGATTTTTGCATTTTGCCAGCATAAAAGTTGAAAGCGACATTATTGAATATGCGTTGTCGTTGTCGCTTTCCCATTGTTTGGCTCTAACACACACTCACACACTTACACAACGCCCTGGGGTGGGCGTGGCACTTGGCTGAAAAGCCAGAAGCTTAGCGGATTCTTACGGCCCATAGAAATTTATATGCCACTTTCGCACACATTAAAGCCGGAATGGCCGAAAGCGAATCGAATGTTTAAGGTCAGACGGATGGCAACTACAGATACACCTCCACCGAAACCCCAGCCCGTGCTTATTTATGCTTTGTTTGTCGCTTTGGCTAATAAATTAGCAGCTTTACCTTTTGGCCCAACTGCAAACCAATAGCAATTTATCGCAGCCACAAGGAAAGGCACGTAGCGAGTGCGGGATATTCCAGGATCCCGGCACCGAATCCCGGATCGAAGGGGTTCGTCCTTCCAAATGTGCTCGCCTTATCGCCGGCTTAGGCGACACGCACAGGTGGGCTAACTCAGGTGAAGACTGCGCGGGAATGGGTGGGTGGGTGGTGAGACCCCTCCGACGAGACAGGCAATAGTTGTTACCGACTTTAGCCTTTGACTAACGACGGGCGACAATAAAAATGGCCCTGGCAATTGGCACATTGCGGTTGCAAGTTAAAAGGATTTTCGATTGGAAATTATGGCCTACGAAGGGAGTGGGGCTGCGGGAGGAGTCTGGAGAAAGTTGAGGACTGAGGTACCTTTTAATGAAAGTCAAAGTAAATTCATGCTCAAATTAAATTGCTGGGGAATGTATTAGATAAGTATTTTGCGTTTTCAAAGAAGGTTACCGTAAGTTTACACTGATAAAAAAAATGCTAGAATAAATTCATGCTCAAATTAAATGGCTATGAAATGGGTTAATGTAAATTGTCTACCTTGATACACAAATTTTAACTGAATGCCTTTGTATTTGGTCAATTGAATAATATATTTTTGGATTTAAGTTGATACGTCTTATTTAATTGCTTGCACAGATATTTAGTTTTAATATTCAACTCGTTATTAAGGTAAACAAAATTCAGACTTTCACATGCCCAAACTTTAAGCTACAAATTTAATAAGAACCTAGTGCAACAAGCAGGCCAGTCCGCAGGAAAGGAGAATCTAAAAAATATATATTTCGATTGCGTGCGCGCGAGGAAAGTCCTGGAAATTCGGAAACGCTTGCCAGGATTTATCGTGCGTCCATTACAAGCGGAAATTAAGCGCGGCAGGTCGCCAGCTGGACAAGGGGGGCGTGGCAGGCGGAGGGGCGGGCGTGCGTGAAAGCGTTTTGCCGGCTGGCCATAAAGTAACGAGCGGGCCAGGCATTCCGGCGGACCAAAGCAGAGCTATTGTTTTCGGGTCCTGCCAGAGTCCTTTGGCCGCCTTTGTACGCCAGTCACGTGGCACGCAACGACAACTTGGGATTTGTTAAGTGGCGCGTCGTTTTTGATGTGCGGAATGTTTAGCAGAGGTCCCGACCCCAGCTCTCCGGGCATTCAGCTTTTTTTAAGGGGAAAAGTCCATCACGTGTCCCGGACATTTTGCACATAACTTGTTTCAGCGTTTTTATTGCCAACTTCCGCTTCCGCTTTCGAATGCACTGCGAATGTCTTTTGTTTTTGCCCACCTTGCGGTTAATGGTCCTTCGACCGGCAAAAAAGGCGGCGGCGGCGGTTGCCACTCCAGAAACTCCATCAGCCATGGCTGATTCGATTTTCCGATGTGTACCTTTGCTTTTAGTGATTGAAATCGCACATTTTAAGTGAAAAAGCGCACACAGAAGTGCACTCAATCATTCGTCACGTGATTCAGTTGGCGCGGAGTGAAGACCTCCCTCCCCATCCATTCCTGACTTTTCCAGGTTTCCCGGGTTTTCAGGGTCTACCCGCTTCTCGCCGAGCTCCTTGTGCAAATGTTTTTCTTAGTTGGACATCGGGTGGAAAGTGTTGGAGCGCCACGGCTGTGTTTATTCAAAAGATTACGCCACCAGATGAGAAATGGAGACACAATTGTTCATGTTGTTTATTGTCTCGCGGGCGGGGGAAACGAAAAGCCCTGCGATAATGCCACGTAAATGTTTTGAATGCGAAATCAATAGGGAAAAGCAGCTTTAAGTCGGGTGGCAATTCAATGGCGGAAATTCGCAGGGCGAACTTCAAGCGCAAAACTTTTCTAATTTGCGCATTATGAAAATTGGGTTCCGACATAAAAATCCCACCAGCAGTAGGAGAATTAAGTGAAAAGCAATTTTTGAGCCTAGTCAAAAGGGAGAGAATGAATGAAAAGAACTGAGAAAAACTTTTCCATTAAGGAAATTAACTGAGATTAAGTGGGGCCCCTGCCTTTGGCCCCCCTTGAAAACTTTACCCGATTGGGATGAATCAAAATTGCAACAATTTCAAGGCATTTAAACAGTTGTCACATACACACACAGACGCGCCGGAAGTGAGCCTGAAAGCGGAAGCAGCCCACAACACATGAAATTGGCTTAAGGAAGAAAGCGGAAGAAGGAGGAAGGGACTTTATTTGTTGCCTGCCACACTTCGGTTGCTTGTTTGTCGTCGTCCTCGTCGGCGTCCCCGTCGATACTAATCTAATTTTATTGATATTGACACAATTTCTGCAGATTTCCGCATAAACATAAAAACAGAGCTCGAACCCACATAGACGCTTCGGCTCAAGTAGCAGAACATCCAGGCACGCAAACAAATGGTATCTAATAAAAATTGAACAAAAAGCAAACAAAAGTTCGATGATGTGGCCGCCATTGGAGGGAAGTCAAACAATGCTCAAGTACTCGGCAGCCATTTCCCGCAGCAAATCGAGAAGGCACAAAATAGATATGTTCAGGCAAAACAGAGTTCTAGAAAATATAAGTTGCAAAATCGATTCGAAACAAAAGTATAACTTAAATAATAAAATCGAAAGCCTTATTTGAGCGGATAGACTTGCTCCGAAAATAAAACAACCTGTGGAAAAGTTTGGGACTTAATCATAAAGCGCACTTTATACGACTTCATAAATCTAACTAGCAAAAGAAATTCCCTCAAGAAATCGTTGTGTATTTGGACAAGTTAAGATAGGTGTGGGTATTGCCCACTTAAACAAATTGTAGCTTAAACTGAAAATTTCCCAATCCATAAATTGATAAGAAGCCAGATTTGTATAGACACAGAATTAGCTTTCTACAAGATAAGCTAAAAAGATCCGGAAACTTAATCTTACACTTTTAAGGGGAATTACCAGGTGTTGGAGTCTTATAGCCGTTAATTGACTGATTGAAGGGCCAATAAGTATAAATCAGCTACAACACGATAAGGGTAATTTATAAACATACCTCTGTTCTTTCTAAATAAGATCTGAATTTAAAAGAAAAATGATTAACATTTAACCCTATCAAATGGGGTTTAAGATCCATTTTAGACAACTCAAGCATTTTTTAATTTTAACTTATTCTTTAAGTGCTAGGATACATTCTGTTAAAGTACAAGTATTGAGAATTAAAATGGGATGCAAATTTGTTTCGTAGGTAGTACAAAATATAACAAAAAATTCAGAATATAAAATAAGTAATCTGAACAATTTTTAGAGGGGTCAATCACTTAGTAATTTTATTTAATTTTTCACAAGTACATTTTTAGGCCGAAATTCCGGAGTTGGTCTTGATCCAGTCCAAGTAGCTGGTCACCCGGGTGAAGGCAGCCGGGGCACCAATCTCGCAGCCGTCCTCAGCTCCAAAGGAAGTGATGCCAATGAGGGTGCCATCCAGAGCCAAAGGGCCGCCAGAGTCACCCTGGCAGGTGGAAATGGCATTGGTTGTGGCCACGCAGATAACCTTGCTGGTGACCACCAAGCTTCCGAAGGTCTGCTGGCACACGGAGTTGGCAATAACCGTCAGATCCGCGAACTGCAGGTTCTTGGTGACAGAGGTCTCCGTGTCGGCGGTCATTCCCCATCCAGAGGCAACAGCGGTCTGGCCGACGTAGGAGGAGTAGCTACTGGCGATGGCTGGCAGGTCGATCTTGTTCACAGAGGCCGAGAAGGTTACGGATGGGGTCTTGATCAGGGAGATGTCGTTGCGCACAGTCTTCGAAATGTAGTTGGCATGCTGGATCCAGTTGGAGCTGGAGATGGTCTGGGTGAACTGCGGGCTAGTACGGACAGTTGCTCCATAGTAGATGGTCACGTAGGAGGCTCTGCAAGCGGGAGTTGCCAATAACTATATCATTCTTTAGGTTACCAGTAGTGAAACCTACCCGCTGGTGCAATGAGCAGCTGTCAGCACCCACGAGTTGTCGATGATGGAGCCACCGCACCACCAGCTGCCCTTCAAGCCGAGGAAGCTGAGTCCCACCTGGTAGGGAAACTGATCCGCCACTGCATTCTTTCCATTGGTAATGCGACCATTGATGGATGGCTTCGCCACCCTGTCACGAGGATGCACTAGCGGTGTCTGGGGCAGAAGACCCGCGGACGCGGAGGCAATGGCCAGAACCAAAACGATAAAGACCTTCATGTTGATCGTAGTACGTTGACTGAATGCCTTTCCTTTGCTAATTCAGGCTTTTATACACCATCCTGGGATTGCTTATCGCTGTGACATATTGGGCGAATCCCAAAAGCGATAAATGCGACTTGGTGTTTTGCCCTTAAGCAATTTGCGTTGCTAAAACCCCATCGTATTCGATTCCTAATACCATAAAAATCTGATGATTTTTGGGCATTTCCCCCTTTAGGAAAATATTTTATGATGGTTAATTGAATGATGGTTAATTGAATGTTTTCAAATTATGTAAGCTTTAAAATCGCATTTTCAATACTAATTCATGCTAACTTTATATCCTTGTGTTACTGAGAAACTTGTGTGTCTATGATTAATCTTTGTATTTAAATTGTCCAATTAAAATATTTAAATGAGGAAATTATTATTAAAATTAATAAATAATTTTAGATTCATAATAAATAATAATAAGATTCATTTATAATTATATATAGTAATGTTGAAATCCATCTTATGTACCATGATTTACGCGTGTCACCAGCTACTTGGACTGGATTAAGACCAACTCCGGTGTTACCGCCTAAATGGGTTCCTTAAAATATTTACCAAGTTAAGCATTCCGTTTCAAGACAATCTTTTTTTGTTTTCTTGTCTTATGAAAAAACATTTTCGTTATTTGTAGAACTAACTTTGTGGTATTTGGTGACAAAATACCACAATTGATAAAAAATTTTAAAATCACACAGACCTTTGCGACTGAATACAATGCAATAGTAATAAATGCTTGTAGTAACGATCACAGAATAACGTTTTTGCATTTTTTTCCTAATGCTCATTAGGGGCGCTCATTAAAAATGTCTTTATTTTATGTTCATAAAACTTGAAGGGGGCACAGAAATCTCTTTCAACTCAAATTTGCCTAAAACAAATCTTTGAAACCAACCAAATTCACGAGGCTCGAGATTCTGAGACACTGCCATGTTGACTTCCCAACTAATAATCCATTTAGTATCTTTAGTATCCATTTAGTTTTAAAGTTCATTTAATATTTAAATGCAACACTTTTTTCGTGCAAATTAAGAAACAACAAATTTCAGGATATCATGATTTTATTTTTGCAAAAGGTTGCAGAAGTTAAGTAAATCTAAGCCGAAACTCCGGAGTTGCTCTTGATCCAGTCCAAGTAGCTGGTAACGCGGGTGAAACCAGCCGGGGCATTCCTTTCACATCCCTTGGAGGAAACGAAGGAGGTCACTCCGATCAGCTTACTGTCCAAGGCCAAAGGACCGCCGGAATCGCCCTTGCAGGTGGAGACCTCATTGACCGAGGACACGCAGATGACTCCGCTCCTGACCACTTTGCTTCCATAGGACTGCTGGCACACTGAATTTGCAATCACCGTCAGATCGGCGTATTGCAGGTTCTTGGCCACAGAAGTGGTGGTATCGGAGGTCCTGCCCCATCCGGAGGCCACTGCAGTCTGTCCCGAGTAAGTCGAGTAGCTGCTGGCGATGGCGGGCAGAGCAATCCTGTTGATGGAAGCCGAGAAGGCAACCGATGGGGTCTTGATCAGAGAAATATCGTTGTTTAGGGTTGCCGAGTCGAAGTTGGCATGCTGTTGGAAGTTGGAGCTGGAAACCGTGTGGGTCAGTTTCGGACTGGTGCGAACGGTGGATCCATAATAAATTTTTACGGAAGACGAACTGGATGATAAGAAAAAGAAAACATAAAAATCTCTCAAGGAATCCATCCAAAGAGGATACTCACTCTTTGGTGCAGTGGGCAGCCGTAAGGACCCACGAACTTGCGATGATGGAACCTCCGCACCACCAACTGCCAGAAGAGCCGGTGAAACTGAGTCCCACCTGGTAGGGAAACTGGTTCTCCGCTGCGTTTTTTCCGTTTGTAATTCGACCATTGATGGATGGAGCTGCTTCAATGTCGCGAGGATGCATTGGAGTATCCAGGGGCAGGAGCCCAGCGGAAACGGACGCAACAGCCAGAGCAAAGACCAGGAAAACCTTCATGG
Source organism: Drosophila biarmipes (assembly GCF_025231255.1). Taxonomy (NCBI): domain Eukaryota; kingdom Metazoa; phylum Arthropoda; class Insecta; order Diptera; family Drosophilidae; genus Drosophila; species Drosophila biarmipes. Next base: position 11,980,549 of record NC_066613.1, read on the forward strand.
TGACCATTAGTGCTTAGTAAGTGAATCATATTACTTGTTCTGAGGTTTATATACCTTTCTGAGCTCTTATCGATCTTAACTTATGGGCAAATCCCCCTTCATTAAACTGATTGTAAATTATGGCCAAAGCAGTGATACATCCTGAAGATTGAAGTGTGGAAAATCCCATTTATTTTAATTTGACTTACTCTTCAAGTTTAACCAACGAGAAAACCTGAATTTTTCATGTAAATATACTCTGAACTTATTTTAATACGATCCATTAATAAAATTAAGATTCTCCTATATTAAAGGCCTTACAGCTACTATCAATGTCCAAGGCGCGTAAAGATTATCTGTTCATAGTTAGGTGGTTTGGCATTTCCCTTTGAAAATTTCTGGAAGTTCTATCGGATCGTGGGGATTTGCCCAGCGATCTCTAGATAAGACCCTTACAGCAAGTATAAAAAAGTCTCGTTGAGGAGGGGAAAGCATTCATTGTACGATCAACCATCAGTATGAAGGTCTTTGTGTTCTTAGTTCTGGCCATCGCCTCCGCCTCCGCTGGGCTCCTGTCCCAGACCGCTCCTGTGCATCCTCGGGACAGGACCATCGTTCCTTCCATTAATGGTCGCATCACCAACGGCAACAACGCCGTGGCCAATCAGTTCCCCTACCAGGTTGGACTCAGCTTCACAGGATCGGAGGGCAGCTGGTGGTGCGGTGGTTCCATTATCGACAACTCCTGGGTTCTGACCGCCGCCCACTGCACCAGCGGGTAAGTTACCTGCAGACACCACTAAGATTCTGAGACTTAGTTTTGCATTCTCAGTGCCTCCTCCGTGACCATCTACTACGGAGCTACCGTGCGTACCAGCCCGCAGTTCACCCACACGGTTTCCAGCAAGGACTTCATCCAACACGTCAACTACATCTCCCTGACAGTCCGCAACGACATCTCTTTGATCAAGACTCCGGCCGTAACCTTCTCGGCCTCCATCAACAAGATCGCCCTGCCCGCCATCGCCAGCAGCTACTCCACATACGTTGGACAGACCGCAGTTGCCTCCGGTTGGGGCCTTACATCGGATGAGGCCACCGCCGTGGCCAGGGATCTGCAGTTCACCGACCTCACGGTCATCGAAAACTCCGTGTGCCAGAAGGCCTTCAGCAGTCTGATTGTCACCAGCAGGGTCATCTGTGTGGCCACCCCCAAGGGAACCTCCACTTGCCAGGGAGATTCCGGCGGCCCCCTGGCTCTGGATGGCACCCTCATCGGTATCACATCCTTCGGATCGCCCGATGGTTGCGAGGTTGGCGAGCCAGCTGCCTTCACCCGCGTGACCAGCTACTTGGAATGGATCAAGAGCAACTCCGGAGTTTCGGATTAGAGCTTCTTTACTTCTGTAACCTCTTGCAACAATAAAATGAGTATTGAAATATACAACACCTTTTTTTATTAAAAAATCATAAATGTTTGTTGATTCTTTTAAAGGCGATTCAATGAATTCTTTCCCAATATTAAAAGCTATAGTGAATGAAATAGGCTAGGATTATAAATGCTTCATGGAATTAAAATATATTTCCAGTTTCTTTATTTATTAACTATTAATCAGTGGGGGAACTTTATAGACATCCCCTAATAAAACACGCCGGACTTGCTCTTGATCCAATCCAGGTAACTGGTCACGCGAGTAAAACCAGCTGGGGTATTCCTCTCACATCCCTTCGCGGATACAAACGAGGTGACACCAATCAGCTTACCATTCAGGGCCAAAGGACCGCCAGAATCGCCCTGGCAGGTTGACTTCTTGTTGGTGGAAGCCACGCAGATCACGCCACTAGTGATGACAGATCCAAAGGTCTGCTGGCAGACGGCATTACTGATAACCTGGAGCTCGGCATATTGCAGGTTAGAGGTAGCGGAACTGTCGGAATCTGAGGTCTTGCCCCATCCGGAGGCGACGGCAGTCTGTCCGGCAAAGGAGGAGTAACTGCTGGCGATGGCGGGCAGACTGATCTTATTTATGGCAATCGTGAACTTTACAGATGGAGTCTTGATCAGAGAGATATCGTTACTCAAAGTGGACGCCTTGTAACCGGAATGCTGGACAAATTTGGAGCTAGAGACCTTCTTTTTCAGCTTTGCACTGGTGCGAACGGTAGAACCATAGTAGATGGTCACGGAAGATGCGCTAATAATGAGATATTATATAAGTTTAAGAAGTAATATCCATTAAATGATTACCAACCCTTTGGTGCAATGAGCAGCGGTTAGAACCCAAGTGTTAGAGATGATGGAGCCCCCGCACCACCAACTACCAGAGGAGCTTGTAAAACTGAGCCCCACCTGGTAGGGAAACTGGTTCGTAGCCGCCTTATTTCCATTAGTAATTCGTCCTTCAATAGATGGAGCAGCAATACTGTCTCGAGGATGGACTGCAACATCCTGAGGCAAAAAACCCGCAGAAACGGAGGCAATAGTTAAGACCAAAACTGCATAGACCTTCATTCTGATCGATTACACTTCATCGAGTGAAAATTACCTTGTAATGAGGGTCATTTTATACTGCCTTCTTATCAACATAGGAAAAAAGGAGTTGTAAATTTTATAAATCCCACCGACCTAGTAGGGTTTACAAAATTCTGTTGTCAACATCATGGATGCCTCACGAATGCGTAACATCAATAGGGGAAACTACGTTCCCATATTACCAAGAATAAGTTAATAAATTTGATTTGCCAAAGGTTTACTTTTAGATGATTTATTTATAATGTTTACTACACAGATTACGCTGCAAGAAGTCAGTAATAACGAAGTCATATTAGCGAGTAGGGAAGAAGATAACGATTATTTAACCACTTTATGACACATTTACTTTATAAATGTGTCTACTCCAAAGTTTTTAGGTAATTGGATTTTATTCCCACAAGTTAAAAGTTCGGAATATTCGATAAGCAAATGAGTGCCCGTACTCTAAACCTTATCAGTCTAGAAATATATTACAAAACCGTCCAAAATTAACTGATATAAATTTCTGCGAAATGTAATCAAAGCATTTGAGTGGACTGGCCCAGCCATCTAAGCAGATAAGATTCTGCGCGTTTGGTATAAAAGGGGGCCCAATCGAGTCGGATAATCACACTCAGTTGAGCAACAACATGAAGGTTCTCGTAGTTTTGGTTCTGGCTCTGGCCTCCGCCTCCGCTGGGCTCCTGCCCAAGGTCGCTCCTCTCCACCCCCGTGACAGGATCTCGACCCCATCGATCACCGGGCGCATCACCAACGGCAAGGACGCCGTGGCCGACCAGTTCCCCTACCAGGTGGGACTAGCCTTCTCCAGCTCTGCCGGCAGTTGGTGGTGCGGTGGTTCCATCATCGACAGCAACTGGGTGTTGACTGCTGCTCACTGCACCGACGGGTAAGTTTCGCCACCCTCCTCCTTCGGATCGAATCCTTGCTAAGGAGACATTTTCTTACCCCATGCAGAGCCGCCAGCGTGACCATCAACTACGGTGCCACCGTCCGCACCAGCCCCAAGTTCACCCAGACCGTGGCCAGCTCGGACTTCATCCAGCACGAAAGCTACCTGGCTCTGACCATCCGCAACGACATTTCCCTGATCAAGACCCCCACCATCTCCTTCTCGGCCGCCGTCAACAAGATCGCCCTGCCCGCGGTCAGCGCCACCTACTCCACCTACCTTGGCAAGACCGCCGTCGCCTCCGGCTGGGGTCTTACCTCCGACTCTGCCACCGCCGTCGCCAAGGATCTGCAGTACGTCGAGCTGACGGTCATTGCCAAGAGCGTGTGCCAGGACACCTACGGATCCCTGATTGTCACCGACCGCGTCATCTGCGTTGACACCAGCAGCAAGGCCTCCACCTGCCAGGGAGACTCCGGCGGCCCATTGGCTCTGGACGGAACCCTCATCGGCGCCACCTCCTTCGGATCCGCCAGCGGATGCGAGGCTGGACTCCCCGCTGCCTTCACCAACGTGTCCTACTTCCGTAACTGGATCCTGACCAACGCCGGTATCTAAGCTTTGAGAGAATAAAAAACTGCAAGCTACTTTGAAAAATTAAAAAAACATGTTTTTAATTAATCTGAGGAACTTTAATAGAGCAACTTATGAAACGCGCTAGCAAAGAAAATCTAATTAAACAAAGAAAAATATTTTATTGTTAGCATTTCATAAAAATCTACTTAAGATGCTTATTACGAACAACAACTTCTTTTTAAAAGTCTTACTGAAAGCTCGAGTTTTAATAATGTTGGTTCTTCTGACGTTCTTAAATAATTTTAATTAATTAGTTAAATATGAAATATTTATTTTATGAGGGTTCTTCGTGATCATTTGCTTTCCTACGAGCTTTATTAGGCGCCGTCTATCAATAACTTTAAAGCAAAGTCAACCAATCAATTAAAAGTACAAGCTCTTACCCACTTAAAACTATTTTTCTCTTATCTGATTTCCAAGTAATCTTACATATTAAGCAAGCAAATATTTTTTCTTCCCCTAAAACCAACAACCTACGATCATAATTAAAAACGTACTTCAAGATCACCATACAACTAAATGACGGATATTGGGCCTTGGTACGGAATTCCCCAAAGCCATTAAGCTCCCGGAACTTTATCAATGGCCTTTTCATGTGTCGAAATGCAGGCGAAGGGGTGCAGTAAATTAAACAAATAATAAACTAAGCGCTGATAAAACGGCAGTCAATAAATATAAAGACCCCGACCCAGACATTATAGCCAGCGTCGGGGCCAAGACAGAAATCATGCAACTGAGGGGCCCGGGAAAATGAATGGTTTGAAAGCAATTAAGGAAACTGCACTGGGCCGAAGGGAGGCGAAGGCCCATCCTAAGCAACATAATCGTCGAAACGTGCGGCAATTACACGGGAGCTTGAGGAATTGAATGCCAAACATCTGCTGCTCTTCCCGCCACTCCGGAGGTTTAATTTGCACTGGCCCCAGCAAATTCAATTAACAGACGAATCGGACACGTGCCGAAACCAAGACGTTGACGCAATTTTGATGCCGCAATCGCTGGCTATAAAAACACCAGCCAAAACAACAACAACCCCAGTACTTCACATGAAGAGCCCACTCAGGCCCGAGCCAAGTCTTACAACCAAGTCTCATTACAACCAACAAAGAAATCAGATATCGGGGTATAAACCAGGAGTGAAGCGCTTCCATTCATCGTTTTCATTCAACATTATATGTTTTTGATAATGGGAAAAGAGCAACCTCTTTATAAGACTGGAGAGTTCCCTCAATACAGGGTCAAGAAACACGATTAAAGGCGAGTCCCCATATTATTTTCTGTCCTTTTCAGTGATAAGATGACGCTTCCAATGATGGCCCCTCTTTGCCTCCTTCTTTTAATACTAGTTGTATCAAGTGAATCCTGGCTGGACTCTTATAAAGATCCTGCAGAGAACTCTCCTGCTGAGGATGACGATGAAACCCTCATGGAGAGACGCTGGCAGCTGGGCTATGAGAACTGGCGTCTTCGCTGCGAGAAGTTCGAGGCGGAGGAGAACCAAACCTCCCCAGTAAACACTCGAATTGCAGGCGGGGAACTGGCCGCACGTGGCATGTTTCCCTATCAAGTGGGTCTGGTGATTCAGCAGAGTAATGGTGATCTCGTAAAGTGCGGTGGCTCCCTCATCACCCCTCAGTTCGTGCTGACCGCAGCCCACTGTTTGATCGATGGCATAGGGGCTAGGATTTACTCGGGTGCCACCAGGTTCGCAGATGAGAGAGATTCTGCCGAAGAGTTTTTGGTCACTCACCGGGATTTCATAACCTATCCTGGCTACTTGGGCTTTGGGGGATACAATGATTTGGCCTTGATACGGCTGCCGAGGAAGGTTATGGCCTCCGATCGAGTGCAACCCATCGAGCTGGCTGGAGAGTTTATGCATCAAGCGTATTTGGAAGGCAAAAGTGTAACCCTCTCGGGTTGGGGGAGCTTGGGAGACTCGCCGGGAAACGAAACGCGACTCCTTCAGTACCTGGATGTGGGGGTTATTGGCCAGGAGAGGTGTCTCTGCTACTTTCTGCCCGGTTTGGTTACCCCGCGCCATGTGTGCACCGATGGCAGCAATGGACGAGGTGGCTGCAACGGCGACTCCGGCGGACCGTTGGTCTACCACTGGCGCAACGTCAGCTACCTGATTGGGGTCACCTCGTTCGGCAGCGCCGAGGGCTGCGAGGTGGGGTCGCCCACTGTCTACGCCAGGATAACCGCATATTTGCCATGGATCCGACAACAAACGGCAATGACCAACTAAATGCAATTAACGCCTAATGGCAGGCCATTAATTGCTAAACAATATAGTCGGGCCAGACAATAAAACCAATTTGAGCAATGAAACCGAGACGGGCTCTTGTCGAGAAGGGAAGGTGAAAATGGTCCATTTTATGGGTGGCTGTTCTCCCTTGAATGGAAATTGTTACCGATAAATAACAATAAACATTTCGGCATTACAGCGGACCAAGTCAATTTGGGGAGCTCAATAAAAAGGAAATCTTAGGGAATGTACGGAAAACATTGCTGACGAATTCGCCAGTGAATTGAATTCTTCTTTGGCTTGATTTATCGTTTACAGACCTCCTCCCCTTTGCGGCTAATCGCCTTTAATTGGCCATCCGAATTGGCTATTAACCGCAGCGATGTGGTCAGTCCAACGCGTCACCAAATCACGCGGCCAGCGATGATAAAGAACGACTGCGGTTGCGAAAACAACTGAACTCTGTTTGTTTATAATCGTAAATCGAAAAGAGCGTCCCGATGCGCAAATATTAAACAGCCGAATGATTTGTGGTTTTATTATGGGACTCTGTGGAAAGTCAGCTGTCAAAACAGGGCTTTCGGCGGTCTTGACCAACTCACGTCCTCCTCCTTGACCTTTGGCGAAGGTAAACAAACCGTCAACCCTTCTTAACTATGGGTTTACCACTGCTCTCCCTACAGACGGACGATAAGATAGTAGCCACTACTAAGATACGCAACCGGCACACGTCACGCGCTGAAGAGCAAAGCAAACCCTTGCCAATTTTATAAATATATATATCATGTTTGTTTAAAACTAATCAAATTAATTAGCAACCTCATGCTCGGCTCCCGATAGCACACCGGTGGGATCTGGAAATCCACCTGAGGTTTAGATTCGAATCGGGATTAATACTAGAGGACTGGGAAAGTAATTTTGGCGGCCGCATGGCTGAAGTACATTCATTCATATCTTCTGCGAAAGATCTCGGCAGATAAGGCCGTTCGAACCGACTTCAGTGGTACTATCTAATCGCGAGGGCTCTATTTGTGAATTGCAACCTAATCTCGGGCGCGATTTTTCCACTATAAAAGACCCCCGGCGGGCCTTGGAAGACCAGTTGAGTTCCTTTGACTGAACAAACAACAGTTCCCGAGATGAAGTTCCTGATCATCCTTGCCCTGGCCGTGGCCGCCTCCGCTCTGCCGGAGCCGGAGCTGCGTCACCGCAGCCGCGAGATGCCCGTGGTGGGCAGCATCGAGGGCCGCATCACCGGAGGAAGCGCCGCCGCCGTTGGCCAGTTCCCCTACCAGGTGGGACTTTCCCTGAAGCTGAGCGCTCTGTCCAGCGCCTGGTGCGGTGGCTCCCTGATCGGCAGCCAGTGGGTGCTGACCGCTGCCCACTGTACCGATGGGTAAGTGTCCTTTGGCCGGGAGGATGACCCAATCCTTATACCCTATATTTGCTCCTTGACAGAGTCCAGTCCGTGACCGTCTACCTGGGCGCCACCGTCCGTACCTCCCCCGAGGTCAGCTCCACCGTCTCCAGCTCCGACATCATCATCCACTCCGGCTGGAACAGCTCCAACCTGAAGAACGACATCTCCCTGATCAAGATCCCCGCCGTCAGCTACAGCAGCAGGATCTCCGCCGTCGAGCTCCCAGCCGTCGCCAGCTCCTACTCGACCTACGCCGGTGACACCGCCATCGCCTCCGGCTGGGGCCGCACCAGCGACTCGTCCAGCTCCGTGGCCACCAACCTGCAGTACACCCAGCTGACCGTCATCACCAACAGCGTGTGCGCCGCCACCTACGGCACCTCGATCGTGACCTCCACCAACATCTGTGTCTCCACCACCAACGGCAAGTCCACCTGCAACGGTGACTCCGGCGGCCCCCTGGTCCTCGAGTCCAGCAAGGTCCAGATCGGTCTGACCTCCTTCGGTGCCGCTGCCGGTTGCGAGAAGGGCTACCCCGCTGCCTTCACCCGTGTGACCAGCTACCTGACCTGGATCAAGTCCAACACTGGCCTGTAAGGAGCCATTGGGAACTAGCATTTCGCAAAATAAAAATCGATTCTAACGAACTTTAATTGTTTTTAATGGTCGAAATAGTCACCAACTAATACCTTAAGAGCCTTGATTTTTAGCCAGTTGGGAACTCATTTCCAAAGTTTATTGCATCATATAGATAATCATTTTATAAATTGTATAGATTAATATTTATAGATCGCCTCGACTTTTTGATGGGCAAAAATTAAGGAAGTCTCATATGTCCTTGAACCCTAATCCATAAAAATGGTTGGCAGGTTTTAGTTATTTACCAAAAGTTATTCATAACTTAAAGCTTAAGGTCAAAAGTCGGCAGTTAAAACTGAAAGTTGAGAGTCCTCGTGGCCAAGCTGTTACTGCCTCTTGGCAAAAACGATCTTATTAAAATTCATTAAATTGCCAAGCGACACATAAAAGCAGGAAACTTCAGAGGCAGCTGGGAAAAAATACGGACGAGGAAAAGTTTCGCTCAATTGAAAGTCAAAAGGAAAAACGCAGACAATATGTCAACACTTGAATTATTACGAGGCATTTAAATAAATGACGAAAGTTGTTGCCTTATTTGTAGCACTTATTATTTTCAGGCCATCAATTGTAATTTAAGGACTTGATCATGGTGCTTTCCGGCAGTGTACGGAGCTCACATGTGGAAGGATGGCAGGTGGTGCCTAAAATCCAGTCCCGACCAGATGGTCCTGCGGTTTCGCATAAAAAGCATTTACTCAACAAAAAGCAGAGACGCAGATAGAAACAGGAACCAAAAACCAGATCCAGAGACATAACAAAGTCAGTCAGGGAAATAGCAGCAGCTGAGCTTGAAAGTGGATAAGGGAATGCGAATGGCAACGGGAACGGGAGACCCCCAACTCCCACCCGAGGGTTAAGGGGTCCAGTCGTGCTGATAAATGTTTGCATTGCGGAAATTTATGACAGCACAAAAAGTTTCCTGCACTCGTATTCTGTGGTTTAGATATGACAAAATATCATACATAGCCCCGAATAAAAAACGCAGAAGTTACTGCATATAGCTGTCACAATGGGTATATGTGAGTGTAGGCAAAGTTAGTTAAAATGTCAACCCGAGAGCGGATGACGAGTGTTTATGGGCAAAGTTTTTTAGTTAAAATCCACTTTGGCCAGTTGCAATGCTCTGATTGAACGCCCCAGAGTTCGCCCCTTTCTTGGCCACAAACTTCATTTCCCTGCTGGTTGAAGTGAACCTCGATTTGGGACATTTCGTTGGCTTCCCAATGACAGTCAGTTGGTCAAGTGGTTTTGTTTGATTCACTTTATTGGCAAAATATTTTGCCAGCCTGCGGGCAGAGACGAGAATCCGGTGGCCGGAATTTGCATTGACTTCAATTTACTTATTTATGTCCTGGCACCTTTGGGCCAAGACCCTTGGCCTCTGACCCAGTTCGCAGCTATTAAATATTTAGCTCCCTTTCATGCGGCAGCTAATAAAATCAATTCCCGCATCGTATGGAGCTCTAATCACAGAGCAAAACCAATTAACGAACTGTCAGCTCATCAATTATGGCCACATAAAAGGGTGGGGCGACGGGACTTTTCGACTGGCGAGTCAACAACGCAATCCTGGCTAATAAATGCCAGCCAATTCAAAGCAATCAACTTAATTAACGATTTTTGGTGGGGCCATGATTCGGCTACATAATTAATTAAGTGGAGTCGGAATTAGCCAACCGCAAAGAAAACCAAAAAAAGGAAATCAGACGCTGGCAAATTCGCAAACTCAGCTTTTCGGGGTCACCACATGGTGGAAATGAGACCGACTTCAGATAGTTTTAGTCGTAATGATGTTTATGATGATGTGTTACACTCAGCATGACCAACAAAATGGTAGATAAGTTAATCAGACACGGAACTTTGACTTTACCCTTTAGGTCAGCTAGTTATTATAGGTTTGCAGCTTTTCTAAATTAATATTATTTTCTTAACTAACTAGTTAAATTAAATGTAATGCAAAATGGAGATTGATGTCATTGTAACAAGCACGTGCATGGCATCACTATAGAATTTTTGGGTCACCACTTTGCGGAAATTGGCATCATTGCAAAGTACAGTTCCGTTGAATAAAGAATAGTTGGGGAAATAACTTAACTTGGGACCAACTTTGACTGGCATATTCTTAACCCTTGGTTCGCCGTGTGCCTGTGACACTTTGAATGATGTTCGGCTAATTAAGCGCCCAACGATTACTATTGCTCTGGCACTTAACAACCCCAAGTCACTTGCGATGACAGGCCAACACAGAAAGTGTTTCTAACAAAAAAGCCCCATACCGAAACCAAACAAAAAACACTGGCACATACACAGACACTGGGTATCGCACACTTAATTCATTTAACTCAAACATTTTCATTTATTTATCGCATTACTGGCTCTTTCCTCCCCGCCGGAGCAACCCCAGATGGAACCGCCATCACCAGAGTTTTTTCGGCTAATGACTTCCTGCTTTTCCTAACGCGCTCAGCATCCGGCTTCCCCACATGTGGGAGTGTGTGGATCTGGGAGGGATTGGGTTGGGCGTTCTGCTGGGCTTGCTCCGGTTCGGGATAACTGACTGGGTGACTGACTGACTGGCTGACGGGCCAACCACCCACCGAGGGGTAAGTGGAAGGCGCATCGGGCTCATTGAATGCTTTTGGCATGTTGCCCGGCTCGACACCATTATTTCTGGTAACAAGATAATTGTATAATGAAATCCAAACAACACTTCGGTCCTGGTGTGGCCCTGCTGGTGGCTCCACTTGAACCACCAACGCCGAAACGAGTTCACTCAGCTTCCACCACAATGACTTGACGGCAAAGTTCGCTGGTTTTTTGTTTGGACCCGGAGACAAAGAGTTTTGGCTGGCTTGCTTTCTTCCCTGACTTCTGATGGAGTGGCATTACTTGTTCTGCTCCAAGTGGGCTCTCCAGATGATCTGGGGAGACTGCAGCTTCCTATTTCACTTTAAGCCTTCTTGGATAAATATTTATTTAACGCTTTCTATAAGTTTCCCCTTTGGGAAACAGCATTACTTGGTCTTTATTTTTCTCGAAATTAGAAAGTCATTTGCCGAATTTGGTGATAAGATAATCCGTATTTTCATGCAACTCATTCAATTTCTCCAACACTATTCCATTGATAAGATAGTATTTAATTTTAGCACTGAAATACCTTTTCCCCAAATGTGTTTTTTAATTCATATAATTCGTAGAAAGAGTTTATCGCAATTTTATCAATAACAAAAGAGGGGTTTTTCTGATATCTTAAAACCTTTAAGGTCGAAGATTATAAGAGATTGTGATAGAAGTTCCACACCAAATTATCAGCCAGAGCTGGCTGTAACTTTCCTACTGATAAATGAGTCTATTGTGAGTATCTTAACATTCCAAGTTACTCGAGTAATTTGCGCAACAAAATCAATTGTGAGAGCAATTCCTAGTCCGCATTCCCTCTGTCGAAGATGTACAGGGAACACATCCCCTTTTCTCTTAATTTCATTTCATTCACATGGAAGTAAAATGTCTTGTCATGGTCTCGTGCCTTTTGTTTCCATGTTTCCTTTTTTCCCGCCCGCCTTTTGTTTTCCCTCTGGGAGTGACAATTGATTGACGGGAAAAGTTAATGGCTTACTCTCCGGGTTCCAAATATAGAACTCGAGGAACACTTAAAGAAGTGCGTCTGCTTTTAGGCCAGCAAGCCAGCAATCGGTAACAATAATTGAAACATCTCCGGGTCTTGGAAATTTCCCCAAAAGCTCCGAGCACATATCAAGTAGATAGTCCACACACTCCACTCACGGCCATATGCAAAGCCGCTCGGAGAGCACTCACCGAAATCCCCATGCCCCATCCTCCGTGGATCCAGGCATCCCTGCACCCTGGCATTACCTAGAGCCATCACTCAGTAAAAAACGGAGAGGACGGGCTGCAAGAGTAGGGCAAAAAATAATAATACTCTGCTCCTCCGGCAGGGCACAAAATAAAGACATAAAGCAAACAAATGCCGGCATCGAGGAGGAAATATGGGAGAAACCCGTCCGCAAGGAAGGTGGATTGAATGCCTGACTGCCAGTGGAGTGGCTTTTAGTGCGTTCAAGCAGAAAAATATATAGAAAACAATAAACCGAAATTACAACAAGGCAGAGTACCGAAAAAATATTGGCAAACAAAACGCTTATAAGCCATAAAGCATTTGCCAGCCCCAGCTGCATATTCATATAAATATTTGCATACTAAAATTTGATGAGTAGTTGTATGTTTTCCGGCACAACAGCGGCAAACATTACATCCAGCAGAGTGCGGAAATATTTCAACAGCGGATCGCATAAATTTCAGGCATTAATGAAGTCCCCGCACAAAAGGCATTCCCGACTGAATGGACAATCTACACAGGATATTAACTACTCCCGCACCCCGGACAGAGCATCAGACTGCATTCAAATTCTGGCAGACAAGACACGCAAATATACAAAGGAAAGTTGCAATATTCGATGCCAAGAACGCCGGCAACAATGGCAGGAATCCACAGCGAGTATTCAGAAGTCATTGATACGGCCCGAGCGGAATCATTTTTTCGGATGTGCCAATGCCAATAAGCAGACAAGTACCATCTCCGGTGGGGACACGTTCCTGTTTCGCCCCGGAAAAATCCACCCGACTTCGTCCTTCACTCCGTGGAAATCCAATTGTCGTAGTAGACAAAAATCCTTGGCGTTGGCACACAATAATAAAAGCGACGGCGGCGAAAAAAAGAGGAGAGCCAAAAGCAATCTATCGAAAAGGATTTGTTTGCATGGCAGGAATTTATATTTATATATTTCGAGCTGGAAAAAGACTGAGCCTTCTCATATGCAAAAGCCGGCGGGATGCCGTCAGCTTATTGATAGAAAATCACGGAGAAAGCAAAAATTGTCCTCGCTCTGCGTTTTTCTCAAATATTTGCCCAGCCAACTCGATATGTACATTGTACACATTATATCCACACATATACATTTATGTATCCCCATATAATAACTTAGTTTGATCCCTGCGCATAAAATTTAATGCTGGCCACTTGTGTTTGTCGTCTGTTCGCCGGATTTGTGTCAGAATATTGACAGTTGGTCGACGCCACTGTATCGGGACAACAGGGCGTGTGTGCAATGCTCAGGACCACCTTCCGTCACTCTTTCGGCGCTAAGCTCCCTCCTTATCAAGTTTTCTGGTTGAAAATTGCACTCAGGTGCAGTTCGAGACTTGGAAGGAGCTCCTTAGTCTGCCAGCTGTTCCCTAATCAAACTTTTTCAATACATCGCGCATTAAAAACGAGTTGACAAACTGCAACACAAAACTTTGACCAAGTCCCGGGACCTGCTAAGTCCTGGGTTAACTTAGGTCACAGCGCTGGGGGACAGGATAGGGAGGCCGCCCTCAGACGTGAGTCACGCAAACATCTCTACTTGCCACCCAAGTGCAGTGGCAAATTGCATTTTGAAAAAAGGAATAAAAATCAAACTTTGCCAATGCATTTCCACCAGGGGTTTGGGCAACATCTTGGAAATGGGATGATGTAAAATGAGGCGATAAGTTGTTGGCAAGTTTGGGAACCTGCACAAAAAAGGTGGCTAGCGAGCACATTACTCATACGCAGTGTGAGACCATCCCGGGAGGCATGATTAATGAGGCGGCTGCTGTTGACATCCCCAAAAGCAATTTGAATTATAGCAGGAAATAGACATAGTTCCCTGTGATAAGTCATCAGCGACGGGGCCGAGAAGAGGGGGTGGTGCGGGTCAGCTGGGCCAGACAGTGGTCATTAATTCTGGCCAACAAGCAGTCCGAGACGGATTCCTTGAGCTGACCGCAGGCACAGCGACATTTTCATGACAATTTAACACAAAAAGCTCAACTGACCGATCTCTGCTACACTGCCAAAAAATAAGTGACGAGTTTCCTTCATGTATACCAAAGTTAGATGCGATTTCTCCAGCTGATGTCCATTATACGAAAGACAAATTAATAAGTCATTCTAAATGTGATGTTGATATTAAAAAAGAAAAAGTATTTAAGTCTGTTAGCAAAAGTTTCATTGGAAAAAGTAGATCTGGCGAACAAATAACTTACTGATGAAAGTTACCATGACAATAAAAAATCCGCTCTAATTATTCCAAAAGAAGCTATATCTCTTTTCCCAATTTGTACCTGTATCTTTAGTTAATTTCTTTAGCTGGCTTCTTGCAGCAAGTTTCAGGGCACTACAATATGTTCTATCCGGTCACTCCATAAACTTTTCTAACTAGATTGGAAAGTATATTTTTTCAAGTGCCTGATACGACATTATTGGATTGGGCGAATAGCGACAGCCAAAACACACAATCCGAGTGCCAGTGGAAGCGTAATTGATGCGGCTCACATTAGATGGTTGCTCCGAAGAGGGCCAAGCTCGGCTGAAGTGAGCCGGACGGAGTCCTTGGCCAGCCACCAGCCTCTCAAGTGCTCCCCAAGAACCCAACTGACCTCTCGGGGAACTGCTCCTTTCGCAGCCGCTGCTGCTTTTTATCCCAAGCTGCTGCTTCGTTTATCATTTGTTGTTCACTTGTCGAAATTTTATTGCTGCAATCTTGTTTGTCGTCGTCGTCCTCTCGTCCTTTTCCTTTTCTCGTCAAAGGAGAGCGCTCGCTGGGGGACATTTCAAATGCCTTCCTAAGGACTCTAACATACACTTACAGCTGAAGACAAAATATTGGCACTTGGGTTTTTAAGAAAATTTGTTGATCTATTACAAAAAAATTTTTAATGTGCGTTCGTACGTATTTTTCACGAATGAAAAAAAGGTTTTTTTTAGAAATTAAGTAATATATATCTTAAAAAACTTTAATTTTTACCCCTTAAAAATTAAAAGAATTCTCGGTTAACTATTTACCTAAGAAGAGGCTAAGCAAGGATGAAAAAGAACCTAGCATCCAAAGCACATTTATATAAAAAAACCAAAACGCGAATTCTTCAGACTCCGCCTCAATTTTGACCCCAGCTGTGTCGCCATCCAATTGGGCCAGAGGCGTAGTCGCACCCTGATGAATATTCGGGTCCTTTTCTTACCAGCCCCCTTTCGACGCAACTGGATGAGCAAGCTGCATGCTCCTCGCATCCGAGAGGACTGGACATTGTTGTTCAGGCTGTCGTTGTCGCAGCCGGAAATGCGTCTAATAAGCGTGTGTGTCGGGTGAGCGCATTACGTATACGTAATACACATTTATATATAAGTGTATTACATACGTCTCTGCCGGCAATTTAAAGGGCGACCCTTTTTCGGTTGCCTTAAAGCTGGTGCTCAACCAACAATGAGAGCAATTATTTCAGGAAAATTAGTTTCCTTTGTTCCTCCTGGGGGACAGAGACAAAAGAAGCGAATTTTCACGCAATCAGCGAAAGGAGCAACCATAAAAACGCTCAGCGCAACGGCGAAGGAAAATCAATAGAATGCAGTTAATATAGGGATTAAATAAATGAAAAACTTTCCAGTTCAAGCTCTGCACTACTCTTCAAGGCGAGGAAATATATTTTATGGCCGGCATTTATGGCCCAGACACGCACAGTGGCCCACAAAAGTCACTGGCCGGCGGCCACTACTACACATACTACATGTGTCAGCATGAAAGGCAATGAATTGTTTTTATGTGCTAATGTCCGGCAGAAGCCTGCTCCCAGGACCCGAAATCGGGAAATCCGGTTTGCTTGGCATGCCCGACACGTAAGGCGATTTGATTTCAATTTCCCAGATTCAACTTGCCACTGTCATCTAGCCATCTGCCATCGCCCATCCGACCGCCCACCCAAATGAGTTGGCAACTTTGGCACACCGCTGCGTATGCTTAATACGATTTGCTGCCGACCATCAGATAATCACTGGGTATTTCAGCCACTCCACACCGCCGAGAGCCGCCGTAAACCATTTCTGATCGATGGTTCTCGCAGGAATCAAGTAATTCGATTTCGTTTAGCCGCTTTTCCCAGCTAAAAATACACCAGAATTTAAGTTAAGCAGTGCAAAAGTCAGCCAAAGTCGTCCGTTTGGCGGAGGCGGAATAGCACTGGCGTCATCTAGCGAATCTATGCTTATCACTTATCACTTATCACTCGAGTGGGCGACGTCTGCCGCCTGTTCGCCTGTGAAGTGCGTTTAATTGAAAGCCTGCGGCGTGTAATCTCAGCGGTTTCCCACCGTCCGATAACAGCAGATACTTTATTTCTGGCTTCGCTCAATCAAAGCCGATAAGTAGAGCTACATCCTCTCGGCCCGAAATAAAAAGAAAAGAAACAAAAAAGGAAAAGCCACGGCTGATAAGGAGTTTCACGCGCATAAACAGAAATGACTTGGTCAGAATACAAGAGGCCCGGCAGCCGATAGCCGGGCCAAGTGAGTGGGTATATAAGAGCCGCTGTGTCCAGTGGAGAATCATTCGTTCTTCGACCATCATGAAAGTGCTCGTTGTCTTCGCTTTGGCGCTGGCCACCGCCTCCGCCGGTCTGCTGCCCCACCAGGTGCCCGTCCACCCCCGTGACCTGCCCTCGGTGACCACCATCGAGGGTCGCATCACCAACGGCAAGACCGCCACCGCCGGCCAGTTCCCCTACCAGGTGGGACTCAGCTTCGCCAGCACCAGCGGCAGCTGGTGGTGCGGTGGCTCCATCATCGACAACGCCTGGGTGCTGACCGCTGCCCACTGTACCGACGGGTGAGTTGGGGCTCCCTTACCTATATATCCACCAGAACTTGAAAGTACTCTAGATATTCTAGTTAACGTGCCAGTCGAGAATTATAAGGCACGACATGGTTTATTCAACCGACAGTAGAAGGGCTTTCCAAATTATCGTTTCCTGGGCATCTGCTCTCGGTTCTTGCGCTTCCAGGCAGCGCGTTTAGATCCACCAGTGGTCTTAGAACATCTGTATCCCTTGCCAATGCCACGGGAACTCTTCCCACCTGAAGTTAGACCGCGCAATTCCCGATGCTTTGAGGTCCAGTTGATTTTCGGATCACGGCGAATGGCTCCGTGATGGGCGTCGATCAAGATTACCTCAAAATACTTGAAAGCAGCATCTTTCGCAATCCAATACGAGTTGAGAACTCTTAGGCCACCAAGCCTGCGGCCAACCCGTTCCTCAGCGATGGACTGCAGTCCCCGATACGGCTTCAGTTGGTTCACTCCATGACTCTTCGGCTTGCCGTAAGTGCAACCTTTGGGCACTGGACGCTTGCGGCCACCACGGCGAACACGTACTCTGTAGATCACGAACCCTTGCTTGGCTCGGTATCCCAAACGCCTGGCCTTATCCGGGCGAGTGGGTCTGGGTGCGCGATGCAGCTTGGCCACCAGATGGTACTGCCAAGCGCGAATGCGCAGCAGGTACCGCATCACATCGCTTTGCTTCTTCCTGTACAGCTCCTCCATGTAGCGATAGGCTCCCATCACAGCAAATTGAATAAGAAGGCTTTAGAAATCCAAAGGACAATTACTTTGTCAAAGCCTTCTTGAATGTCTGTCTTGTTTATGACAGCAAACATTTTTAGATAAGAAAAAAATACAATACTCAAAATAATATTTGCTCTGAATTAGTGATTTTAAATAACATACATAGGTGATTGTCAATTAATTCATAATACTTAATTAAAAATTTCTACATATTTATTTTGGTTATAGAAGTTATATGAAATAAATATATAATATAAGAGATATACATTTCTGTTTTATAATAACAATCTTTCCGATACAGTGCCTCCTCCGTGACCATCTACTACGGCGCCACCGTCCGCACCAGCGCCAAGCTGACCCAGACCGTCGCCAGCTCCAACTTCATCCAGCACGCCAGCTACAACTCGGTTGTGTTGAGGAACGACATCTCCCTGATCAAGACCCCGTCCGTCTCCTTCACCAGCGACATCCAGAAGGTTGTGCTGCCCGCCATCGCCAGCTCCTACTCCACCTATGCCGGCCAGAAGGCCATCGCCTCCGGATGGGGCAAGACCTCTGACGCCGCCTCCTCCGTGTCCAACACACTGCAGTACGAGGTCTTCGATGTTGTGTCCGTGGCCACCTGCCAGTCCACCTACGGCACTCTGATCGCCACCTCCAAGGTGATCTGCATTGCCACCCCCAACAAGACCTCCACCTGCAACGGCGACTCCGGCGGCCCCCTGGTCCTGGAGAGCAGCAAGGAGCTCATCGGTGTCACCTCCTTCGTGTCCAGCGCTGGCTGCGAGTCCGGCGCCCCCGCTGGCTTCACCCGTGTGACCAGCTACTTGGACTGGATCAAGACCAACTCCGGTGTCACCAACTAAGCACCTATCAAATAAAAACGATTATTGACTTATATCTTATTTTTTGGGGGGAATGAGTAACAGAAACATCTGCTACCAAGGTATAAAATGTAAAAAGGTATAAAATGTTAAAATTAACAAAGGCTTAGGAAAAATAAAAAGGCTATAATTTATTAATTGTAGCTCTCTTTGTAGTATACTTTTCGGCATACAAAGTATTTAAGACTAAAATGTTTGAAGAATATCATAAATGATATTAGGAGAACCAAAAACGAATAAGGACTTATTATAAACAACAATTGCAACACAAATCTTAAGATATCACAATTACTACTACTTTTCCTGACAAATTGTTTTATAGCACCCATAAACCTCGTTGTTTAAGTTAAGCTGTAGGTATCCAAATAAAAATCTCTTCAATATAACAAATTTTAACTTTAGGAATGAAAAATTAAGATCAATAAAACATATGATTACTCAAGACTTGCTAAAAACCATTTCCTAGAGATAAGCATTTAGCTTTGTTATTTAAGTTATTTTACGACCTTAATAAAACCGTTTATAGATAGTACATACTCTTTTTGTAAAGTAAAAGGTAGTAGTAGTAGTAGTAAGGTAGTTCTTCATTTGACTTATTTAAATATTTAGACCTATGAATTATGGGCACATGATGTGAAGGAAGCGAATATAAATAATCGAGTAGGAAAGAGGATCGTAAATCGTCGACCTAACTGATTACGAGTTCTTAGAACGGATAGATACGAACCTATTCTTGAGCGTATATAAAGCAGTTCCGCTAGTGGTGCCACCTCAAGTGAAAAAATTATTCAAACCATGAAAGTGCTGGGAGTTCTGTTCATTTCGGCCTTCGCTTGGTGGCGGCCTTCGAAAAGCCCGTGCCCGTGAAGGACATGCCCGTGGATAAGAGGATAAACGGACGTATCACCAACGGCTATCCTGCCTACGAGGGAAAGGTGCCCTATGTGGTGGCTCTGCGATTCGAGAGCGGAAACGGCGGCTGGAACTGCGGCGGCTCGATCATTGGCCACGAGTGGGTCCTCACCGCCGCCCACTGCACCTACGGAGCCAGCTACGTGACCATCAGCTACGGCGCCGTGTGGCGCCACCAGCCGCAGTTCACCCACGTCTCCTCGGAGATGATGCACCACCCCGACTACGACAACGGCAAGCGACATCGCCCTGATCAAGACCCCCCATGTGGACTTCTGGTCCCTGGTCAACAAGGTGGAGCTGCCCACCTACGACGATCGCTACAACAACTTCTACGGCTGGTGGGCCCTGCTCTCCGGATGGGGCGCTACCTCCGATACCAGCGGCATGACTGACTACCTCAACTGCGTGGACATCCAGATTTCCGACAACGACGTGTGCCTGAACTACTACGGCAGCCACTTCATCACCCCCAACCACCTGTGCTACGCCACACCAGAGAACAAGGGCTCCTGCGGCGGAGACTCCGGCGGTCCGCTCGTCCTCCACGACGGCAACCGCCAGGTGGGCATCGTCTCCTTCGGCTCCGTCGAGGGTTGCCTTTCCAACAGCCCCAAGGGAATGACTCGTGTGTCCAGCTACTTGGACTGGATCCGCGACAACACGGGCATTTCCTACTAATAAAATCCGCCTTGTTTAAATAAAAGAAATATTAATTTGCATTAAAACCTTAGGGCTTTTGAATTGATCTTTATTGATCATCAAAGGTTTTTTGCTGAATATTGTAGGAATCACACACAAATTTATCGGGGTATTCCACTTCAAGATCAAATTTAATTTACTCAAGGTATGCATTCTAGAATGACAGTTTTTGGGTTCCGATTGCGAAAACCATAGGAATTTCGGAAAAATCGAACATGAGAATGAATTTTGTCTTTGACTCTCGGTTTTTGGATACAATGTAATAAAAAGTATTAGAGAACTCCAACACAAACTCAAAGAGGTGTCCTTCGTCTAAATCGGAATTTAAACTCCCAAGTTATGGGATCTTGAGTGCAGTTTTTGAGTTCCCATTCCAGAAGCCATTGGATTTACGAAAGAAGCGGACCTAAAAATGGGTAAAACATGTGACCATCTTTCAAAAATCTCACTTTAATGCAGAACAATGGGGAATTCCACCACAAAACTTATAAAGGTATCCCACATCAAAATCGGATTAAAATGACTCAAGTTATGAATCTGGAAGTGCAGTTTTTGGGTTCAAATTTAAAAAACCAGAATTATGAAAAAATCGAACATGAAAATTGGTTAAAATTTAAACTCTCGATTTTAGGATCAATTTTAATGTAAGGTATAAGAGAATTCCATTACAAATTCATAGAGGTATCCCATGTTTAAATTGGTATTCTATAAGCCAAGTATTTAGAATTTGGGTACCCATTATGAAAACCATTAAAAATACGGAAAAATCGAACATCAAAATGGATTAAAATGTTGACCCCCTTTTAAAAGTAACACTTTACTGTAGAATTTAAGAAAATTCAATCACAAATTCATAGAGGAACCCCACATCTATGAGGTCTTAAAGTGTCGTTGTGTTCCATTCTGAACTTAAAGAAAATATGGAAAAATCTTAATGTTCGATTTTTTTTGGATTGGGTAAAAATTTTAAATCTTGTATAAATTAACAATTGTTTATGAGACATTATCGAATTCAGCCAAGAATTCATAGAGCTATCGGACGCCTAAATTGGAATCCAATAACTAAAGTTATAGAACTTGGAAGTGCCGTTTTTCTCCCAGCCCAACCAAAAGTATTCAATTTTCATTTAGCAAAAGTATATTTAGGAATCTTTTTAGTAAGAGATGCCAGTGTTGTCGCGGATCCAGTCCAGGTAGCTGGTGACGCGCACCATTCCCTTGGGACCGTTGGACAGGCAGCCGGCGGAGGAGCCGAAGGACACGATGCCCACCTGGCGGTTGCCGTCGTGGATGACCAGTGGGCCACCGGAGTCGCCGCTGCAGGTTCCCTTGTTCTCGGGCGTGGGGATGCAGATGAGGTCGCCGGAGAAGCTGCCGTAGTAGTTCTCGCACACCGAGTTCTCGCCGATCTGGACGTCCACGCAGTTCAGGTACTCAGAGACGCCGCCCTCGTCGGAGGTCTTGCCCCAGCCGGAAACCAGAGCCCACCAGCCCTGGTAGTTGTTGTAGCGATCGTTGAAGCTGGGCAGCTCCACCTTGTTGACCAGCGACCAGAAGTCCACGTGGGGAGTGCGGATCAGGGAGATGTCGCCGGATCCGTGCTCGATGAAGTCGTTGCGGGACACCCAGTGGGTGTACTGGGCCTGCAGGCGCCACAGGGCTCCGTAGTAGATGGTCACCGACTCCATGCCGTCGGTGCAGTGCTTGGCAGTCATGACCCAGGTGTTGCCGATGATGGAGCCGCCGCACCAGGTGCCGCCGCCGTTCTTGCTGAAGCCCAGGCCCACGATGTAGGGCACCTTGCCCTCGTAGGCAGGGTAGCCCATGGTGATGCGACCCTCGATCGAGGTCTTGCCCACGGGCACATCCTTCCAGAAGACTGGCTTCTCGAACGCCGAGGCGGAGGCAATCACGCCGAGGAGCAGGACCGCTAGCACTTTCATTTTCCTCAAGTTTTGAAAACTTAATGATTTCAAACGAACAGTTGCGATTCTTTTATAGATTGCTGTTCAGCCGGAAACGAAGTAATCTGCTGGGAGCGTAATTTACAACATCCTGATAAGGGGATCTTTGTTTTGTCTTTCAAGTAAACCAACTTGACGAAATCTCACGAATGAAATTGGCACATTCGATAAGATTTAAGTGTGCGTTCTATCAAGCAAAGCTTATCAAATGTGGGGATTTATTATGGGCATAAAAAATGTATTATATTGCCTCAAATATGGAAATAAATAACGATAATTAGCGCGTATTATAAAAAACAAAAAACAGATGATTAAATACATTTTTCTTCAGTTAAAAATGATATTTTTTATTTCTCCTTACAAGAGCACACACAAATTTTAAATATTTCTCAACAGATTTCTTCTTTTAAGTTCTTTTACATTTTTGTTTTTTGTTTTCCCATTCAAATTTGGCGCCCGATTTAACGGTATTCTTTTAAAACTGATTTTTAAATAATAGCGGCGGAGAAATACCATCTTTTTTTCCTGCGAGCGGACGGTCTCTTTAAATGTATATTACATATTATACCCGGGACACACACCCCTTCAATTGAAGTCTCCAGATTTGTAGAATAACATCAAGGACTTAAACCCTTAGCCATACTTGGCAAGGACTCAAACCACTTATCAATACCGATAGTATTCTCGATACCAGGAGACTTGGAAAACCATATTCGATAGTTTGTCTCCGCTTGTTTCGCTCCTATTTCTTAGCGTGACCGTTCAGTGTTTCGGCATTTATGTCCACATAAGGGAGAAGAAGCGTTAGGACGTCGCGTTAAGACGTATTAGAGAATGTTATATTTTATTAAAACCTAATTATTTTCCATTAATTTGTACGCGTTAAACGATACTGAAGGGGCTCGTTGCATATTCCGAACCGCACTAGGCAACTCCTGTCTGCGCTACATTTACCCAGGACTAGCTTTCCTTTCACTGTTCGCACAGAAAGTACCCCCTGGAGCGAAAGGGATCTGCCTTTTCAGACAGACGCCTCCAGAGAAAGGGCTCCACAACAAGGAAATGCGCGATTTTGGGAAGGTATGCAAACCACAGACGATCTTTACCTCCCACGGTGTTCCAACTTGAGTTATACAGAAAACCCCACTCTTCAAGATCTGTGTGTATGTATTGAGGTCTCTTTTGTTATTATTTCAGGCATGATTTCTAGATTCCAAGGGAAATTATAATGGACAACATTGTTTACGACTTTGCCAAGATCACTTTTCAACCGAAGGAGGTGGCCTTCACGGGGAATCGGTGAGTGGCAGCAGTAGACCTAGTCAGAACCCCGCCTATAACCCGCCTTTCAGGTCATCCACTAGCTCGAATCTTTCGTGGCGACTGAAGGAGATGGCCATGTCGGACATGGAGGAGATGCAGGATACATCCGAGCCAATAGCGACACCCGAATCCGACGGCAATGTCAGCAGTGCGTCCCAAGACTCCGACGACGTGGACTCCCAACTGAGTCGCTGCGAGGACAATGACGACGACAGCGATTGCATCAGTGGATCCTCCAGTCACAGTTCCCACATCGGGGCTCGGGCGGGCGTGGCTCGTCGCCGGATGCCCGCCAGGGTGTCCAAGGATAACTTCAATCGGATCTGCAGTGCCATTATGAAGCCCGTTAAGAAGAAGCAACGCAGGGAGTTAAGCACCAACGCCCAAACGCTCAAAAGCATCGAAAAGATATACACCAGCAAGCGGATGAAGAAGTTCACGCCCACCAACCTGGAGACAATCTTCGAGGAGCCCAGCGACGAGAACGCCGCCGATGCGGAGGACGACAGTGAGGAATGCTCCATCAGCAGCCAAGTGAAGGTGGTCAAGGTGTGGGGTCGCAAGCTCCGCCGGGCGATTTCCTTCAGCGATGGCCTTAACAAGAACAAGATCCTGTCAAAGAGACGCCGCCAAAAAGTGAAGAAGACATTTGGCAAGCGCTTCGCCCTCAAGAAAATCTCAATGACTGAGTTCCACGACCGTCTGAACAAGAGTTTCGACAGTGCCATGCTCGAGGCCGACGATGGCGAGGCGGGCGGGTCGGGGGATCCCCAAGACGTCCTTGAGATCCCCAAGACATCCATGACCATGGAGGATATACAGCTGCCGGCCATGAGCAGCCAACACCAGTTCCTCATGCAACCGGCGGGCTTTGAGTAGACAGACTGAATGATTCAACGCGCACCACATAATTATTCATTGCATTATTACTAAACAAAAACAATTGTACTGATAGCAACTATGAAGCTAGGATTTACGTTCGTTTGGCGCTCTTCACGCCGTAGCCCTAAGTTCCCAACAAAGTTATATGTGTGTAAATAGCATGTAGTGGAAAGTAAACTAGAGCTAAACCTAAAACTAAACTTATCCAGCCATAGAATACGATTCTGTGCCTAGCCATTAAGCGTATAAATAAAAGTTGAAAATACATATCCATCCACTGCCGTACGAGCATCCGATTAAGTTGACGAATGAGGAACTCTCACGATTTGAAGGTTTTTATTTATAATTTTAATTTGTATGAACAATCTCGGCGCCATCTCTGAAGTGGATGATTAAGAAGTATATTTAACTGTCTCGTAACTTATCATAGCAATAATTTTTATTTTTAAAGCATAAATATATAAAAAATTCATTTCTTTAAAGGCTTCTTTATTTACAAATCATTATAATTGGAATGTGAATATTGCCGAAGGATGTAAACTCTAAGCATTTCTGCGAGTCCACTGTAGTTTTTGCTATTTTTTTATAGAGTCCAGTTCTCTATTCCCTGAACTCCACCTTCACGCCAATGCCATGATGTAGTCTGCCATTAAGACCAACTGGGGGCGGTGAATAGAGCGCTAACAAGGAACACTTAAAAATAAAAATAAACCAAATCGCATGCGAAACGGAAGCGCAACGCACCGAGGTGGCCGAAAGTCTGGACGGATTGTGCGAGCCGGGTGGCTCCCGAGCTCAATTATTTAACGGCCGCCGCGTGATTAGCAAGTGCAATAAAATGCAGTAACAAAAACGCGCCCATTATTAATGAGTGCAACATGCAACGGGGAGCGATTATGCAGCGAGTATATATAGCTAAAGTTATAGACACAGATATAGACGCACCACCGCACGATAGCGAACTGGCCGGGGGGGAGGGGGTCGAGGTGGGTGGTGGTGCGGCGGTGCATTTGCATAATCAAGTTGCTGTGCCTCACTGTTGTTGCAGCCTCATTACATGCGGCTTCGTTTCGATTTGATCCAATCCAATCCCATTTGATTCGATTCGATTTGATCATACATATCACATTGGCGAGCGCGAGACGATTTGATTTATTTGCTTCGCTAGGCACACAGACCGCAGCAATTTCCTAAATCGACAACAATGGCCAGGTAACAGAAATACTTTCAACACCAAATAAAGCTGATTATCCCAGCCGGCGGCAGGCGGCGCACGAATTAATTTAATTAACAACACATACATATTTTATGCTGCATTTCATTTCCTGCTAAGAATTCTGCGCATGCCAGCCGCTGCTGCATGCAACCGAATGGCAACCTGTTAATTTGTTGACGAGCCGCGGACGGGTGTCCGCCCCAAGGCCCTTCCCTCGAGCCACCCCAGTCCGCCCTGGCAATAACCTTGAGGTCTGCAGTACCCAGTAGTCGGCTTAATTTGAATCTCCAAAGCCCGGCTATCCACTCGGAGCCACTGCGGTTGAAGAAGACAAAACGCACAGGCGAGCTTCACTAACTAGAAAATAGATGATATGGCTTGGAAAAATTAAAAATAAATATTTTTCAAACATATTTTAAACATATATTATTATTAAATGCAGCAAAAACTATGTGCCAGGATCAACATTATATCGCAGGCCCTAAATAAAATATAAAAGTTATTGGATATGGGTTAGGGGTTTCAAGTTAAAGGGCATATCATTAAAATCATATCAACCAAAAAATTCATTCAATTTATTAACTTTAATAATTCAATTCAAAATATTAATTTTTCTTTAATTCTTAATATTCACTATTATATATTAAAATATTTAACAGTCAAGCACTACCTACAGTTAAGATTAAGATATAAGGTGAAATATTTAATAAAATGTTTTTATAAAACTAGATTTGAGCTTAATAAAATATAATTTTTATGAACTGAACAGGTGCTTCTATTTAGAAAAATTTTAACACAGTTCCCCAAACAGAAGCTTGACTGTAAAGTGATCAAATGCTATCGCAACTGGGGTGAAGATGGAGCAGAGGTGGCATGCAAATATAAGTGTAACAATTGTGTTATTGTTTTTCGCTTACAGCAACCCAGCGGCCGGGGCTTTTTCTCAATGAAAGACTCTTCTCGCCACTCAGCCACCAAAGCCGAAAAAAACCCGATCGCGAATGCATAATGAAGATGGAGCCAAAGCGAGAAGCGAGTGAAGTGGGGAGTGATGTAACAGCGCCAAAGCGGGCGGATAACTAGAGTTACAGCCTCGCATTCAATTTAAATGGCAAAACCACAAGGCACCGACCGAGATCCAAGACGAAATGCTGCCTATGCGGCACATATCTCCATTTCCAGAGTAAAATGCGGACTGGCAGCGATCGAGGCAAAGGGCGGACTCCGACTGAAAAGCGACAGTTCCTCAACGAGGAGAAGAAGACCCATCGAGGGAGGGAGATCGCCGATCGAGAGGAGCACTAATCAGAGGCGAATTAAGCCAAATTGATGCAACTGCATTTGTGCGCGGCCAACTGAAATGCAGCCAAATAGATGAAATAATTAAGGCGGCGCGCAATTTCTGCGCTGGCAAAAGAGTTTATAAAAATGCTTGCAACCTGCGCGCCGGCGCAGTGGCTAACAAGACGCGAAGAAAGCAGTACTGGCGACTGGCGACTGGCGGAGATTACGACGCGCATTGCGATTACAGCTGATGTTCAAAGCGGCGAAGTGTCCAGTAACCAGCGCAACGGCTTTTCGAAACGGGAAAACAAAAGTGACCAGTGGGTGAACGGGTGGCAGGAGGCGAGGTGGCGGAAGTGGGTTACAAGAGGAAGCAAGGAGTCAAGGAAGTCCAGCGAGCAAAAGGAAAGCAGATTCGGTGGTCGAGGAAGCAGTGCAAGAACCGGAAAAGCAGTCCAGCACCTCAAAGAGGGAGGAAGTTACCCAAGAAAACTGATAAGCCGGGCAGAAACGAATTTAAAAGTGGAAAAATCAGTCTGAGATATAACAATAAGGAAACAAACTGACTGGCGCAAGCTTAGAATCACTCGATACAGTCAAAATATGTTTAGAAAGTGACAACATTCTAGTAAAATCAGTTTACGTCTTCAGGAAATAAGTCAATAATCCACAAGGA
Organism: Drosophila biarmipes; assembly: GCF_025231255.1. Lineage (NCBI taxonomy): Eukaryota > Metazoa > Arthropoda > Insecta > Diptera > Drosophilidae > Drosophila > Drosophila biarmipes. The sequence continues at coordinate 12,008,179 of NC_066613.1, forward strand.
TACTTTAAATTGTGGACAAAAATATTCAAAACAGAAAACTAAAACTGGCCAAGTTGTTTAGGAAGTGGTAAAATTAAACAGGAAAATATAAAAAGAGTATTTCATTAGTTGAAGAACTTAGTAAAGCCAAGCTTTAAAGTAACAAATTAACCTTTTTTTGAAGATACAAAAAAAAAGGCCAGAAAAAAACAGGGGCCTGGTGTCTTGTAAGTACTAAGCAGCTTCCGAATCCGCAGCAGCCTGTTCCTCCGGAAGTAAGCAGTGTTAGAATCCCCGCATTCAGCTAAACAGGAAACCATGCAAGGGAAACACAGTTAGCAGTGAAAGCAGTCCAATCACCATAAGTGCCAGCAATTGCACTCGCAATTAAAAATTAAATGCGTGCGCGAACAGAGCAACAAAGCCAATGTCCAAACAATCCGCAAGTGCAAGTGCCACGCTGCTGCTGCTCATTTGGCTCACATGGCTGACGATGCACTGCATCGCTCTGGACTGGCAGCAGGTTAAGCCGATGTACCTGGTATCCATGTACCCGGGTCCCATGGGTCTGTCCACCTCCTCGTCCTCCCCCTTTTCCTCCTCCTCGTCCTCCTCCCTGGAACACGATGCGGAAATGAGCGCCAGCAACATGGACAGTCGTCGCATAAAGGGAATGGGACTGGACCTGGATGTGGGCGGCTTCAGCGAAGAGGATCTGGAGGACAGAGAACCACTCGTGCTCAACCTGGAGACGACGCCGCTGGTGGAGAAGATGCTGCCCGAGGGAGCCATGGCCATGGACCGCATATTTGGCGGCGACGTTGGCAATCCCCACTGCTTTCCCTATCAGGTTGGAATGCTGCTCCAGAGACCCAAGGGTCTGTACTGGTGTGGCGGCTCCCTGATCTCCGATAAGCATGTCATCACCGCCGCCCACTGCGTGGATATGTAGGAATGGTAAGAGTATGAATGGGGAACCAGTTTGCTCACGGGTGTATATATTGCAGGGCTAAAAGGGCTCTGGTCTTCCTCGGAGCCAATGAAATCAAGAACGCCAAGGAGAAGGGCCAGGTGCGACTGATGGTCCCCAGCGAGAACTTCCAAATATATCCCACCTGGAATCCAAAGAGGTTGAAGGATGACATTGCCCTGGTCAGATTGCCTCATGCCGTCAGCTTTAATGGTGAGTATGGTTGTACAAAATGGTTGTTTAATAATGGAACACGTCGTCAGCTTTTAAAAATGGTTGTTTATAAATGAAAAACTGTCAAGTGTTTCAAAAAGAATAGGAACTACCTCGACAGATTTAAAAAGCCTTATTAAGTATTTAATAAATAATAAACAATATTATTACAATAGGTTCGACTGCATTATTTAAGTTATTATTGCTCCTCATCGTTCCTAAAAATAGTTAATAAAATGTCTTAACATATTTATTTTAAATACGTAAAAAAAAGAAGTAAAAGACATCCAAATCGAACATATGTAGGTTTATCTACCTGGTATCACTACACGCACCAAAAAATTAAATTGTCTACATTTAAAAATTATATTTTAGGGTAAATAAAGCATAGCTTAAAAAATGGTGCATTAGCAGTAAATCAATTAACAACCAGGAAAGAACTATCTTAAGATCTTTCTATACTTTTATAAACCTTTTATAAATTCTGAAACCTCTTCTTTCAGAGCGCATCCATCCCATTCAACTACCGAAGAGGCACTACGAGTACCGCAGTTTCAAGAACAAACTAGCCATCGCCTCCGGGTGGGGCCGATATGCCACCGGAGTACATGCCATCAGCAATGTTCTGCGCTATGTCCAACTGCAGATAATCGATGGACGCACGTGCAAGTCCAACTTCCCGCTATCCTATCGCGGTACAAATATATGCACCAGTGGCCGGAATGCCCGCTCCACCTGCAATGGGGATTCAGGAGGGCCCTTGGTTCTTCAAAGGCGACACTCGAAGAAAAGAGTTCTCGTGGGAATTACCTCCTTTGGCAGCATCTACGGCTGCGATCGTGGCTATCCGGCGGCCTTCACCAAGGTGGCCTCATATTTGGATTGGATCAGCGACGAAACTGGAGTTAGCTCCCATCAGGATACCACGGAGGCGATATTCTTCGATCAGTATCTAAGGGACTACGGAAAGCCCCGACAAAGTCGCCGGCTGGAGACGGAGGAGCAGCCGGAGGACGATGTGCCCGATGAACTAGATGTCCATCCCAGACCCTCTTCCGACGAGGACATCTCCGAGGACGTCAGACCGCGAACACGGCCACGCCCGCACTCCGAACACGAGTTCTATTTCTTGTAATCCAAAAATAAACTTTTATTTTAAGACAAAAGCCAACGCTTAGTTGCCGTAGTTGACCACACCGGTCTTGGCCTCGATCCAGTCCAGGTAGGAGGTGATGCGGGTGAACACACCGGGCCAGCCCACCTCGCAGCCGAGGGCGATTCCGAAGGAGGTGGCTCCGATCAGGGTGTTGCTGCCGTCGTTCAGGACCAGAGGGCCGCCGGAGTCGCCGTTGCAGGTGGAGATGCCGCCGGTGGTCTTGATGCAGATGTTGGTGCTGGCAACCAGGCCGAAGTACCAGGGCGAGCAGCCGCTGTTGTTCATGATGGGAACCTCGGCGTACTGCAGGATATCGGTGGCTCCGGTAGCGGCTATTGGGGGAAACAAGGAGAAGGAAATCGGAATAGTTCTAGGAAAGTGTGTAATTTCTAAGGCTAGGTTAAATCTATAATAATTTTTCTTTTAATGGACTAAAGGTGTATTTTTTGATAAATTACTTAATGGAGTGACACTAAAGCTTTCTAATCAGGAATCCGTATGGATTGTATTAAACAAAGGTATTGCATAAAAATGTTAGGGCAATAATAACAAATAAGATTAGATTTCCTGAAAATCGAATATGGAATCTAGTTTGAAGTTGTTTTTCCTTATAGATTAATGAGATTAAAACAGTTTGTCCAAAGGTTAAATACCGTTCGGAATAGGGTTTTTCCCATTGCCGATTTAATGAATTAATCAAATGACTAGGAACCCATAAATGTGTATTCCAATATTAGATTTCACTATTAGATATTTCCAAGAATAATTTTCTTTGTTTAAAAATGATTACTAGCATACTTAGGTTCAACGATTCAATTTTATATAAATATTTAAAAATATGGTAAGGTCATGCTTTGTGCGTAGACCATCTATTTATATTTCGTGCCTAAGTGGCAGTGACTTTGCCAAAGGTCTTAAACTTGCTTGCTGCATTATGACGACTTAACTTTCTCTGTTACACTTAAGACTCCAAATTTGTACAAGGTATAAAGGTCACTTACAGTCGCTGATCTTGCCCCATCCGGAGGCAATGGCCGACTCGCCGCCATAGGTGGCGTAGCTGTTGGACTTCACGGGCAGGTTGGCGGGCTGGATGTACTCTGTGAGAGAAAGAAAGAAAAACCACTTTAGAACTCTTCCCTTTGAAGAGAAAGAAATACCCACTGTTGAACTCGATGGGAACGGGCAGCTTAATCAGCGAAATATCGTTGGTGATGGTCTCGGCGATCCAGTTCTCGTGCACGATCACATTCTTGGTCTCCACAAAGATGATCTGCTGGCCCTCCTCCTTGGCGTTGGTGCGGTCGTGGGCGCCCAGGTAGACATCCACTCCGGTGGTCAAGCTGTCCGTGCAATGGGCGGCCGTGATGATCCAGCGGTCGCTGATGATGGTGCCTCCGCACCAGGCAGCACCTCCGGCGACGTACAGGAGTAGTCCCACCTGGTAGGGGAACTGGTTGGGCTGGGCCAACTGTCCTCCGGTAATCCTTCCGCCGGGCAGGGGCTCGCCATGGACCTTGGGCATCGGGGTCTCGATGTTCAGGTTCTTCACCGACTGCCAGTCGACAGCCTGGGCCCCCAGGATGGCGGCCAGAAGCACAACCGTAGCGCAAGCGAATTTCATTGTGATCACAACTAAGGTGTTCGCCAAGAGTCGGGGCACTTTTATACGGCTTTCTATGGGCACAGGGGTATCATAATTCATCGACTATCTGTGGTGGATTGCCCAGGCTGGAATAAACCGAGGTGATTTATAATCGTCTATTGGCCACTACTGATAGAGGCGATGCTACTTCTTGGCGATAAGGAGCGCAAGCCGAAAAGTGTGAATCGACATGGCCCAGTATTGGCAATAAAGCCCAATCATGGCCAGATTAATCAGTTCGTAGTAGACTTATCTGGGGCACTGATGACGAGCCCACGGGAATTCTACATTGAATGTTGGTAAAATACTGGTTTTCATTGCAATATTACTTTTACTACTGAGGTAAAACCAAAAAACTAATATAATAGAAGGTTCTGATGTTCCTACTTTTTTCTAAATTAAAGCCAATCCACTTTTTCCATGTTCTTTCTTAAGAAAACCATTTCAGATAATCGCAATCGTAATATCTCCACAAAGCCTTATCTTCGAAATACTTGTATTGCCGGCGATAGCAAGCCCACGACATCGATTACCGAAGGGGTTTCTGATTTAATTGCATAATTTATAGAGCCGCCAGTCATAATTCTCGCAGTCTGAACTGCGATGTGCCTATGATATGAGTAAACAGCCTGATCGTACGTGCGAACTTCCTGACGACTCATTATGATGTCATAAGCGCCGATGCACTTCCCTCAGTTCAATTAAAAGGTTCGGTATTTTCAAAACAACTTCCAAACTCAATTAAAGCGTAAGACTTATGGAGCCAAATGGAAATAAAATAAGTAACAAAAAGCTTAACAAAAGCGGAGAACTAAGCGAAAAATGAATCAAAACGGAAATGGATTTAATGCAACAATTTTTGTTTGTTCAGTTGGAGGTCGTCTTACAGTTGAGCCAGTCCAAACAAAAACCCTCGAGACGAAGTCTAACCAGCTGCAAGTTCACAGAGAAGAGTCTCAGGGAGACCCATAGAAGGACACATTTGCCCATTTAATTAGCACAGCTTTCTAAAAATTATACAATTCAAATGACACCTGCCAAGTGCTCAGGTAGGCCGACATAATACCGAATTACCCGTATGACACTATCTCGCTATAAATCTAAATCATAGGCGTTCTATTAGCTCGCCAACAATCGTTGATAGATACACTTAGCAAAGTTGAAACACAAAATGGCAAAGTCCTTGAAGCAGGCCCGAAGCAGAGCTAATTAAAACATTAAATGCGTAGCAAACTATTAAATTGTAACAAAAAAGCAAAAACACATAGCTAAATTAATTCAAAACAACAGGGTGTAAAGCTTGTTTCACAGGGTCGAAGACCTGAATACCCTTAGTGGTTCATGAAATACAACTGCAGTAACAAGCTAAAATTATTAGTAAATCTAGAAAGAGATTTATATCTATATCTAGATATCCATAAAAATCAGTACTGAACTAATCCTAGTCCTTGTTTATCAATTTTAATTTAGGTGTTCCCTTTTTATGCATAACTTTCCCCACTGTTGCTCCAATTTCGCTCAAAATGCATAAGTCCACCTGACAAAAATATCTTCATTCAAATGCACGTCAAACTCCTAATCTTATTTATGTTACATACACTTAGCAAGGGTATAATAAAATTTTAATTTATTAAGCGCGATTAAACTGGTTTAAAGCGGCAGCGGTCAAGAGAACAATATTTTCGTGTGCAGTTGTAATGAGAAGCGATATTATGTGATATGGGTGCGACTTCATAATTAATATAAATGCACGCATGCGCCGTCGCCCCCGCCACGGAACATGCGTATCTTAAATTGAACACACGAACATTTGTGAATAAATAAGATAAACAGGCATAAACACTTCAAAATATTAATTTAACAGTTAAGTCCTGAATAAAATATATGCATCCTTCTAATTGCATACTCGAATAATATAAGACAGAAGATAAGCGTATGCAAACATTACATTTTGAATGAGTTCAAATCAAGTTCGGGTGTAAATCTCTCAAAAGTGTGTCCCAAAAAGGAATATCGAAATAAGGAAAGCTCGTGCATAAGTAGTCCGAATAAGACGAAGATGCTTATAAATAAGATAAGCCAGTGCTTCTTCTGGACAATTAAAGATACAGTACAAGATATTTGCTTATCGGAATTCATTTCGTATTTTTGTGAAATTCTTTTTTATGAATTAATACTTGGGTGTTAATAAACAAGCTTTGCCAAAATAGCACGCAAAAATGTTTAATTTGAAGGCTAGTTGTTTATTCCTCACAAGGAGTTTTCTTTCACCGGACATCTCAAATTGGGATCTTCATGTATCTTCATGTTTAACTTATCAATTAATGCAAATATGTTAACAAATAAAAAAAACAGAGCATCAAAAAAAAACCTAGCTGGAAAAGTAATTTTCCATTGTTAATTATTTTATTTTTTTCAAAAGTATTGTGAAATTCTCTATAGGACTTTGTAAAAATAGGTACTGGTTTCTTATTCGGTGAACTATGCACATGAGTTATTATACAGATGTTAATCAATAACACATTAAAAAAAAATCACATTAAAAAATATTTTTAGGTGGATGATTAGTTATGGAAAAGTACTGGCCTAAATAAATTGTGAAACGCATGTTACAAAGATGTTAATAAAAAAGGTCAACTGAAAACTTTGATAAACAAGTATTACCTAGATTCATTCTGGAAAAGCAAAGATTACTTCTCAAACTTTTCGCAATTATGATCTCATGAAAATACGCCAATAGAAAAGATAAACTATAACTCAATCCGTACTGCTTGCATAAATGAATGATAATTGAAAACACAAATTTGCACTGGAAAATGAAATCTCTATTTAAAAAACTGGCGCCCAAATAAAAATATATTAATGCTTCAATAAAAATAGGAAATAAGAAGTCGGCACGTGATTACAATTAAATAAATGAACTGCTAAGCTCAAGTAAAGTGCAGTCGAGTCTTTGAAGGCTAGTCAGGCTCCCCATCTCCTCCTCCCCCGATCTGCGGATCACGCAAACTCGTTTTGTTAGATGGCTTGATCCGATGTCGGGTTTAATCCCCTCGCTGCTCAATTTATGAATGGGCCGTGACGTATTTATAAATATAACAAATAACAAATACTCTTTGCTAATTTCCTCAATCCCCAACAATCGCCAAGTGTTTGCGGCATGAATCACGCCTGAAAGGGGCTATTAATAAAAGCTGGACCCAGCTGCTGGGCCTGGAGCACCCACAAGATGTGCACGGGCACCTTCCGAGCTCCTGGGAGTCATGGATCGCTCGGCAGGCTTAAAAATAAGCCACCAAGAGCTCTTAACACAAAACGCCGCCATAAGATCTGGCAGGCGATATGGGCGTTTGGGGCTCGCCTGCCGATTCACAGCCGATTCAGAATGCCGATCCGAGTCGATCCGGTTTGCCAGCTGTGTGAACCAGGCGGCGAACAGCTGCTGCTGCTCAGCGGCTCAACTTTCGCTGCCGGCGGTCTCTTGTTCTTGGCAGCGGCAGAGCACAAGTGCAGCGGCTCAAACCCCAAACCCCTGAAACCCCAAACCGCCAAGAGCCGAGCTTCTTGGCCCGGGCTCATATAAAAACGGCTTTTGGCGCGCGTGCTCAGTCAGTTGCAGATTCGAAACGGAAACGCGCGCGTGCGCCGCAATCGAAGTCGATCAAGTATTTGGATTTCAAATTCAATTTTTCGCCGTTTCGGTCAAGTTCTGAATCACTTGGAGTGACACACATAAGGCAAGGTCGCGGCATACCGAACTCAACAAACATGGAAGGCCAGGCCAAGCAAGCGTACTTCGTCAATGAGGCATTTGCCCACGAAGAGCCCCCTCAAGGTGGAGGTGGCGACACGGTGCATCGCCGGAAAAGCGGTGGCAACAAAGAGCTCCAGCTGGAGGTGGGCGGCTTCAAGAAGGGTCAGGATGCCAACGATCCACCGCCACCCAGCATGGACTTTGATGACATACTCCCCCTCATCGGGGAGTTTGGGCGATATCAAAAGCTGCTCTTCATCTGCATGATCCCCTTCTCGTTCTTCGTGGCCTTCGTGTACTTCTCGCAAATATTCCTCACCCTGATACCCGAGCAGCATTGGTGCCATGTGCCCGAGCTGGATGCCTTGGATGTGGAGGCCAGGTGAGTTCAGTTCGGATCTCTGGGGAAATCTCTAGGGGTCTCCCTCAAAAATCTAAGAAGTCAAGGAAAATCGTAAGACAAGGCAAGGCGATTTCGGTTATGGCATCCGCAGTTGAGCGCGGCTTAGCTGGGTAATTCACGTAATGTGCCCATAAATATTCAAATGTGTTGTGTGTAATAATGATCGCAGTTGATTGCTGGCCCGCACACTACACTGTGTGTAAAGTGCAGTAGTCGCAGACGTCGCCTCGGGTGCTAAAGTGTAATGAAGACTTTGTGGCTATTCAAATGATCATGAATCCATTAACGGACAGCGCGTTTCAGAACTTTATGATTGCCCACAGCTGTGGGTGCTAAATAACAACAATGACTATATTAAAGTCATAAACGGAATGCGGTATTGATCCAATCGATTATTCAATGTAGTTGCTTTGAAATTAACAGCTTGTCTGCTTATCAGGGGTTGTAAAGCGTAAAACAAGCTGCACAAAAGGGTTATAAAATTATAACATTTGCTTTCAAATCAGCCAAATAAATATGGCAACTTGAGTAAGCCCAAAAGCCAAAATCAGACATAACAAGTATATATGATTCAACAGAAATAAATAAGAAAATAATCAATCATAATTTGAATTTGAACTGCTCAAAATAAACCCCAACTCAAGTACCACAAAGTTCAAGGACTTCAAAGAGTTCAATCAATTTAAATAAATAGAACGGGCCAAGTTATAGCAATTAAGGCAAATCATAATCGAGAAAAAGGTTTAACAAATATTGGTATTTATGTGACTTCGAGCAATCTATTCAAACAATCCCCATCCGGAAGTGTTATTATTGTGCGTAAATGGCTATCTGAACTCTGCGGTTCCGTTTTAACTTTCACAAAGCAATTGATCGATCACTATAACTAGCAACCAATAGTACCAATCACCTTGGAACCGAAAGGCTAAGGCTAATACCGGTTAAGCCTGCCACTTGGCGCGTTTTTGTGTGTGTGCTAGACTAAACTGGATAGTACCAAATTATAAGAATTGGCCGCGCGAAAAGATTTGGCCCGCCTTAGCCCCCACTCTCCGAATTCTCGATTCTACTAGTCAAATTATATAAAGTATGTGCAAGTCTTAGCCGTGCAGCGCGATTTGAATTGAAAACGAAAAACGAATGAAACGTAACGAAAACGAGTGTTCTGACCAAAGTCATTAGAGCCGACTTGGCTAGAACGGCCCGTCGGGACGACCTTGGGCCATGATTGGGTTTTCCAGTCGGGCGGCGGCTTAATAAGGCAAAGAACCTTACTGCGAAAACGATCATCTGGATAATTGCCGAGCTGTCCGCCGCCCAGTGGCAAGGAGAGCGTTTTCCTCCGGTTCGGCGGATGGAGTGGGTGGTGGGGCGATGGGTGGGCCGGTGGGTTGGTGGCTTGGCGTGCTGGTGGGGCGGCGGGCCACTCGGGGCAGTTAGATAAGCCAGGTTGGCCGGCCAAATTGTTTAATTAGCAGCAGCGCAGCGTGAACGTTGCGACAACGCAGCAGGTAGCAGCAGCAAAAGCACAAGTAGCAACAACAACCATCATCAAGCCTAATGTTGTGTGGCGGCGATGATGTGAGACCGCCGACTTTACGATGGTCTACTGCCTGGGCCATCGAATTTTAAACACTCTTTTAGGGGTTCGGTTAGGGTTCCTTAAAATATCCTTTCACTTATAAACCTACTTTCAAAAACGATTTTGTTAGATGTACAGATAATTACAGCTTTTAAAAAGAGTTGAAAACGTATTTGAAGAAAAGTAAAGCATTTAAATCTAAGATGATCTTTCCTAATTAAACAGCTATGTGATACTACTAAAACACACTTTTTATGAACTTAATAAAAAGTTTAATCATCGCCTGTCTAGCGGATTATGCAAATAAAATCGATTAATGTCAAAGACTGCTCTCGGAATAATATGATAATGTTTTTTTTATGAGCGATGAAGCCTAATACACGTTGAATTCATTTATAAATTTAGGCAGCTGATGCATTATAAAACCAAGAATGAGGTTTAAATAGACTTGGTTAATAGAATCAAAATTCCACAGAGATCCATTTCATATAATAACATCTATTATACGCTAATAAACTAATATTTCTTCATCGTGGGAAAATAGAAAACAGAAGAGAATATTCGAGTTCTAGTACAACTAGGACTATAGTTATTAAAATAACTTTAAGTTGGAACAATTAAATACTTTAAGTATTACGTGATTTGGTCAATTTTCCGCATGACCACATCCGTCATGAACTCGCAACAATCCATCTTGGTAATACACCAAATGCAGACACTTTAAACCGACCAAAAACGGGGCAGACATGGACGGTTAAAGTGTATCCAACCGCATTTTCGAGAGCCCCTCAAGATCACGATAATTAAGTTGTCTCGCGTACATACCCATTCAAAGATATATGTACTGTGGCTGGCTGTTAGTGTGCCCGGTGCAGAAGTGTTGGCCATGGCTTAGAGCGTCTGAGAACTGGAGACAATTCCACACGCCTGACCCTGGATGCGTTAATTGCACCGACCGAAAGATAACCCCCTTTTGCCACCTCTCGTTCCCAGACTGGCGATTTCCATACCCATGACCAACGGGGAGTACAACAATTGTTACATGTACGACGTCAACTACACGGAGGTACTGGCCCAGGGCAAGGTGATGGCCGACCCCAAGTGGCCGCAGGTCAAGTGTCGCCACGGCTGGTCATATAACTTCACGGAGATCCCCTACTCGACGGTGGCCACCGAGCAGAACTGGGTGTGCGACAAAGCAGCCCTGCCCACCTACGCCCAGTCCATATTCTTCCTGGGCGCCATCGTGGGAGGACTCCTCTTCGGCTGGGTAGCGGATCGATTCGGTCGCATTCCCGCCCTGATCGGCACCAACATGATGGGACTCGTGGCCGGAGTGGGCACTGCGTTTGTCACCAACTTCTGGCAGTTTGCAGCCATGCGGTTCTTCGTGGGATTCGCCTTCGACAACTGCTTCACTATGATGTACATTTTGGGTGAGTTATGCATCTTATTTGTATATAAATCGTTAGTTAGTTAATTGAGTGTTTGTAGTTACAAATATAAACCTTCCTTTGAAGAGAAATATCTGTAACACAAATCAGTGATTAGGGTCATTATTCGGTACTGAACTATAAACTAAATGAAATTGTTTTTTGTGTTTTTTTGACCCACAGTTCTCGAGTACGTTGGTCCCAAGTACCGCACCTTCGTGGCCAACATGTCGATAGCTATATTCTTCACTGGTGCCGCCTGCCTGCTTCCCTGGATTGCGTACTTCATCGCAGATTGGAAACTCCTGGCCATCGTGACCTCCGCCCCGCTGCTCCTGGCTATCTTTACCCCATTTATGGTGCCAGAATCGGCCCGTTGGTTGGTCTCCCAGGGAAAAGTGGACAAGGCCGTTGGAATCCTGAAGAAACTTGAGAAGGGAAACGGTCGTCAGGTGCCCGCTCAAACATATCAGATCTTCGCGGACAGCTGCAAGAGGATGAGGGAACAGGAGGCCCAGAATGGCAACTACTCCGTGCTGGATCTTTTCAAGTCACCTCGATTGCGACGAACCACATTGCTGCTTATTGTTATCTGGATGGCTATATCCCTGGTGTTCGATGGACACGTGAGGAATGTGGGATCCCTGGGACTGGACGTCTTCTTCACCTTCACATTGGCTTGCTTCACGGAACTGCCTGCAGATACCCTCCTCACGGTGATCCTAGATCGCTTTGGTCGCCGTTGGCTGGCCTGCAGCTCCATGGTGCTCAGTGGAGTGTTCAGTCTACTCGCCACTGTGGTGCCCGTGGGCATTTACTCCGCTGCCCTGGCCATCATGGGTCGATTCTTTGTCAACATCAGCTACAATATTGGCCTCCAGTGGGCGGCGGAGGTGCTGCCAACAGTGGTTAGGGCCCAGGCTGTGGCCTTCATCCACATCATGGGCTATGTGGCCAGCATCATTGCTCCGTTTGTGGTTTACTTGGCCAACATTTCCCAAGCACTGCCATTAATCATCCTGGGAATTTTGGGTATCATTGGTGGTCTGTTGGCGCTGCTCCTTCCGGAGACCCTTAATCATGTCCTACCACAAACCCTAAGCGATGGTGAGGAGTTCGGACGTGGACAGAGCATTTGGGACTTCCCCTGTTTGGCCAAGCAGGTGGACGACGATGAGGACGAGAAGAGGAACGCCGACGTGGAGGAGGTGCGATCTCAGGCATTTGTGAGGGGAACCCAGACGGGGGCATCCTTGAATGCATCCACAGGTGGAGAACTGAGATCCAGCATCCTGCGCAGATCTACCAAGTCACGCAACTCCACGAAGCTTTAGAGGATCAGCTCTAAAACCAACTATTAGGTAGCTAATTGTTATAGCAACCAATAATATGTAGCTCTGCCTTGCATTTGTAGCATCATCTAGCCTCTATGTGTCGTTATAGACTTTTGTGATACTAGAAATAAGAAATTCTATGCGCCTCTCAATAAAGTCAACAAGTCCAGCCAAACAAGTTTGAATGTGTTTTCTAAGTTATTAAATACCATATATTATGGCTAGAAACTTTCGAAATGAAAGCGAAATTAAATAAAATACGTAAAATTCATGTAGATAGATCCCGGGTTTTAAACCGGAAGAGTGTTAATCATTTAGCTTCGAACCCATTTAGCTTACGCGAACTGCTCGTGCACAGCTCGAAAACTCTATTTAATTAATGCAGAAAATTATCTTAGGTTGGTCATGTATTGCTTCCACTATATCTTACAAAATCTCATTTTTTCGGCTTAATCTCTATTTACTATATATTTTACTGAGCTAGAAAGATGTCATAACTTATCAAGGTCTTGAACATCATGTATGTTTTTCTTTGTTTTAACAGAATGCAAATGCTTGATTATATAAATGATGTAATATATATACATATATGCCCAACCGTTTATGATCGTCGTGTTTTTCAGCTTTTCCGCAGGTGCAAAATGCAATTAAACGTTGCATGCATTTATTGGCACAAGGGTCAACAACCAAATCCGCAAGCAAATATCCGATTGAACTACAAATAACTGCCGATTCGCCACTTACCTATAAAAGCTACGCCCTATCGAGGGCATCCAACCAGTGCAGCCAGAATGGCAACTTCCTCCGCTTGGCTTGTCCTTATGGTGGGGCTCGGGTTCACTGGCGCAATGGATTCAAATATCCAAAGTAATAGCAGCAAACTCCTGGCGGTTCTCAACACATCTGCTCCGGTTCAAGAGCTACTATACCATATCGATGTCTGGCGGAATGAGGCAGCCTCAGTTGCCCTGGAAACTCCTGCTCCTTCCAATTTAGAGTACGTAATTCGCTCTGAAGTTGGTGGAGACTGGGAACGGGGCAGGCTGGTCCTGCAATTGGCGAATCAAGCGAGGACCGTGGAGCTCAAGGAGGCCATTTACACTGCTCTGTGGAAAGAGCTCCAGCAGACCAAGCAGATCTACGATCCCTCGAAGATCCTGGAATTTTACGACCAACTGTCTCTGCATACTGATGTGCCACTCCAACTGATGGAACTGATCCATCGGGCCTTTATCAATCGCAGTGCTCAGTTGTTGGAGGCTCCATTTCACACAGCCAGTCGGGAGGCCACCTTCCCGTTGGTAAACTCTCTGGTCCATCGCCTAACACTCAGCACTTTGGATTATCTGAGGGACATCCTTCAAGTTCTCTACGATACTGTTCTAGCACTCGAAACGCCTTTGAGTGTAGTGCAGAGGCTGGGCAACTTTACGGCCAGCTTGACGCAGTTGGCTCAGGCAAACCTTCAATTACTCGACAGAGAGGAGCTCAAGCGTGGAGATCCGCTGGTGCAACAGGCTTTGCAAAGCAACCTTAGAAATTTATTGAAACAGCCTGGCTTCGAGCAAGAAGTGGAGCCCTCTCTCCAAGCAGAAATCTATGCTCACCTTCCCAGGGATGAGCAACTCCTGTACACTGCGCGAAAAGTTTGCATCCGCAATGCAACCGATGAAAATTCCTACATATTCGAATGCCCGCAAACGTATCTGATCTGCAGTAACGTTAGAGATTCCAAGAAGGCTGCCTATTTCATCCAACGTGGGCACAGCAATGACAGCCGGCTGCAGTTTGCCTTCTACAGCGCGTTCTGGCGGAATCGCTACATCCTCATGGAACCGGCTACTTTAACAGTGCACAATGCCTCCAACTCGATCACCAAAAACGTCTACAGCCGCACCAATATCAACTGGTGGCGTGTGGTGTATGGAAATGGAGGAATCTCCTTGTATGATGCAGCCACCGAGAAATCCGTCCTGTGCGGTGGGGATCCCTCGCACTGGGATGGCGAGGAGCATCATGTCTACACCCGTCATGCATCTGAGTTTTCAAAGCATCAGGAGGAGTGCACCTGGGCCCTGGAAGACTGCAGCGATGCCGCTTAGCTGAAAGGAAGAAGCGATGGTGCAGCCTTAATTACTATATATTATTACTATGTTTATTTTGACTAATAAGGCACATGAGAAAATCCAACTACCTCTGCTGAAAATCCCAGGGTATGCACACAACGCCGTCGGTCAGTACCGAATAGTAGTGGGTTATGTGCAGCTTGCACTCCTTCAGGTCCCCGACCTGCAGCTGCGATAGGTCTTTCAGTGCTGTTATCATCTTGTCTGGCGTGACGGCGTCGTCTTTGGTCAAGGATTGCAGCTGCAGCTGCTTTATGCACGAGTCCATTAGCTCCTGCTCGACGTGTTTATCCTGGGCGTACTTCTTCATGCGCTCCCTGGCCAGTTCCATATTCACAGTGATGAAATCTACGAGTATGGAACCCGGACAGGTGGCTGGCGTGATGAACTGGCCCGTGGGGCTCACCATCAGGGGACCCGCCTCTGATTCCACCACAATGGTGAACTCCTTGAGCGTTTTCGGCCATTCCGCCGGGTACTTTTGTTTACCTAGGTAGTCGTTGAGCGAAGTGGTCACCTTCATGAGGTAGCTTGCGTAGCCCCTGGCCTGTTGCTTGGGCATAAACTTTCGTCGGCCGATCTGGATCTCCAGAAGAACCTGCGACAGTGTCTGTTCGTAAACTGGGACCACCTTAAGATAAGCATCATGATGCGGAATGTTCTTGATGAAGTCAATCCAGGTGTTGAGCACATCGCCAGTAAACAGCATCACATGTCCTTCCAGACTGATGCCCGTGAAGGGAGCAAAGACCACAATGCGACGCTTAAGGGGAGCCATTTCAACCAAATGAGTGTTGGCCAGTCGCTCTAGGGTCTTCAGGCAGCCGCGATAATGTTCTATGTTCCAGCCGCATTCGTAGCGGGCATCCTGTAACTCGAGCTTCTCGACTAACACTTTTTGGAGCTTGTCGATCTCGGCCTGCAGGTCCGCAGTTTCCTTAGAGCGCTGTTTGGCTGTGCCCGCATTCTCCTCCAGCCAGGTGGACAGTACTGGTCGCTTGAAGGCACGTTCCTGAGTTGAAGCAAGTTATTTAAATGACTCTTAAACGGAAACAGGAGTAATACTAACATTCTTCAACTGAGATTCGAATTCGGCAAACTCCGTGTCGTATTGGTAGTCCTGGCCTGGTTTAAAATCCAACCCGGAGTAGCCTTTCGGCGGCTCCGGCTGCGCCTTGATGTTCTTCACAAACTCCGTGGACAGGTTGCAGGACTCCAGGAGGCCCTGAATGAAGGTCTTTGGATCCCTAGTGCTCTGCCAGTCTGTTCGTATCTGGATAAGCTTGAAGGAGTCCCGCTTGTCGGCATCGGCACTTGTGCGCACATAGAACTTAAGCACCTGGGTGTCCCCACTCCGCTGCCTGCGTTCGTACAGGGCCTCCAGATGCTCACTCAGCAACTTCAGGGAGTTCTCGTTGGTGTTCCTCTGCTCAGGATGCTGGGCAAAGAAGTCCGGGTGCACGGCGAAGTAGAAGGGCCTCAGCGCCGTTGTAAGATCTGCAAAGGATCGGTATCACATGATTAGTATCCAAAAGTCGTGGCATATGCAAAAGCACTGACCTTGGTTCAGCGATCGACGCAAAAGCAGGAAGTGCCGCCTGCTGGTGACCAGTTTCCGGATCTTGGGGACCAGCGACATGGACATTATGTAAGCGGTGGGCGGCGGCAAGACCCTGCCCCTCGTCACAGATGGCCGGCATACGGCAACGACTGCTGTGGGCTCAAAATTTTAAGATATATAACTTCTGATCTTGAAATTATGAAAGACGGTCAAATTGGTAAGACCGTTTCGCGAAATGCCTAAAATCCGTTACTATCGGGGTATCAGTGGTGACAACTTGTCTGTTTTTTGGCCGGTATTGGCTGCTTTGCTAATTGAACCTCAGTAATACTTAGTACATTGGCGTTAATTACCAGTTTGACTTGCGTTGACTTTCGGTTTAATTCTAAGCGAGATCGGACGAATATAAAATCCAAGAGTACAAAAATTATATATTAAGATATAATAACTTCCTTTTAGCTAAAATTATGAACAAGTTTTGCCAGCACTACCCGCCGATAGTTATTATGTGGCCAGACCTAGCACAGAATTCCGCATTGTTTACCTCGCTGCTAAAGTTTTTAGCGGAACTCCATTTATTGTAGTAATAATAGTAGAACAAATCTCAAGTAATAATGACTGCCGTTCCGCCCCCTTCCAACATCTCCACCCTGATGCCGTTGGGTAAATAAAGCTGCCCAAAGTGTACAAGCCACTGTTCCTAACTTTTGCCGGTTTGCCTGGGACTCCTTGCAGAACTGGTGGACAAATGCATCGGCTCCCGCATCCACATCATCATGAAGAACGACAAGGAGATGGTGGGCACTCTTCTGGGATTCGACGACTTCGTAAATATGCTCTTGGACGACGTGACGGAGTATGAGAATACGCCCGATGGTCGCCGCATCACCAAACTGGATCAAATTCTGCTCAATGGCAACAACATCACAATGGTGTGTGTTTCGCAAAATCTTATCTACTTGTGCATTATTAACTAATAATTAATTCATTGCAGTTGGTGCCTGGCGGCGAGCTGGCGGAGTAAGAAGGTTTCATTTATGAACATAAATACATTTGTAAAATAAATCAAGACTTTTTAATGTGGAAGCGTTTGCACATATGGTAATCTACAGAGGTATGTTAAGTGCTAACAGTGGTCTAACCGGTTAACAGTAGTTTTGAAAAGCGGTTGGTTTGTGGTTTGCAAATACATTGTGGAAAATTAATTCTAGGAGATGTTTAATGGACTATTGGTGAAGAAATGTTAATGAAGTGTAAACGGTAAAATGCATAGTTTTGAAAATTTTATAAGAAAAATTTAAAAAGGAATCTACACTTTTTATATCTAAAAAAATTCTTAGTAATCTGTAGACCTATAAAACCTACGAAAGCCATGATAAAATCATTACTTTCTTCCATCATAATTCAAATGAAATGTTTTTAAGTTTGAGACCTGATAGCACTACTTTATTTGTTAACAGAAACCAGGAGAGGCGGAATTTCTAGACTTTCCCAGTGAAATTTACTTTTGGAAATTCAAATGTTAGGTTTAACTTTTTGGGACTTCCCGTTAACACTTAACAGCCATTTATGCTCTGGCGGTCATGCAAAGTAGGCGCATGCGCTCAACCCCCCAAATCGCGGGTCTCAGCGATACAGCAGTCAACATGTGCCATAAATATTAACCGCTTTTCCCTCCTGGCCGTGCGTGTGGGTGCACCGTGCTCTCCGCAGCGCCGCTCTGCGTTCTCCCGCTTCCGTTCGGCACCTCCAGCGCTCAGTACGGCACCAGGCTTCGACGGAAGTGGAACAATCCAAGCGGAAACCGACTCGCGCGACAACAAAACCGAACTCGAATATGGAAAACTTTTTCGCCAAGCCGATATAGCACTGATAAACGCAGCTCGGAGTGAACTTTATGAATGGTCATGACTAATTGTAGTCACCCAGCGGCAGCAGCAGCTCCAGCATTCGTTGTGTGAGCTCGAAAGGTGGAGGTTCCCCCGTTTTGCAACGAAAGATTTCAGTATCTCGGTATCTGTATCTGTCGGTGTCTCGTTTGAGCGGCTCGAATGATCCGCCTGTAATTATGACTGCGTGAAGAAATCAATAAGAGGAGGATGGCCAGCAAGCCCATGAGCACCAGCTGCCAGAGCATTGCGACGGCGGCCAGCAGTGCGGCCACGACGGCGGCGGCGGTGTCCATATCGGCCTCCAACGCCACCTCCGTGGGCTCCCTCATTGCCGCCGCCTGCCAGCAGCAGCAGCAGCAACATCCCCACCAGCAATATGCACAGTCCCAGCAGCAACACCTCTATCAGACGCATCAGCAATCATCGCACTATGTCAATGGCACCGGCAGCTTGGGCAGGCTCAAGTTCCACAAGAGTCTCGACGCCAGCGACGAGGAAATCGAGTATGCGCAGGTATGTCCAAGTGGCCAAGTATCCAAGTGCTGGTCGGAATGGTCTCCAAATGAATTCAATTGTCCCCCACACTGAGTCATAATAATGCGACAAGGTCCTGCAGTGCTGGCTCAATTGAATTTGTCTTGTGGGTGGTGGGTCGGGACGGCTGGTGGTTGCTGTTGAGTTCCTTGTCGAGTGGGCGCTCTTGGGGGTGGTTTGCGCCACCCAGCTCCCACATCGCTGCATTTGCTGCCCCCCTCAGCTGTTTAACCTCCCGGCCGGGTCGTTATGCATAGTTTACGCTTCGCCAGGCAACCTCAACAGCCGCCAACAGCCGCCGTCGTCGATCAAGTGTTAATAATTCAATGCCCCGGAAATAGTCATATATTGGAAAGTATCGTACACCCGGGGAGAAGATGGGTCTCCGGTAGGGCCTTGACTTTGGCCCAGGCAATTTGATGAATTAACCAGTTGGATTCATTTATGGGTCGTTGGATTTGGGGGAGGCTTACTCGCATGCCATAATATCCATAGCTCTATTGTAACTGCGGACATCACGCTATATTTCCTAGCAATGTCACGATAACTAGTACGATTGGCTAATACATTAAATTACTATCGAGTTCGTGTTTAGTAAAAAATAGTACCTTCCTCATCAAACCCAATTACCCAAATTCAGGTAAAATGTTAGTTTTTTCCTTGATTTGTCTTTTAAATCCTTTATTTTGAATGATTTTAAGGAAATATATCTTTCCCATTTGTACATTTTTCTTCTTGGTTCCCTTTTTTACTAAAAGCCTTTACAATATCCATTTAAATGAACACTGTAGTTTTCTATATATAAAGCCACACAATTTGCTGTTCCTTGCCGATGGCATTATAGCCGGCGGGAGGTCCATTGCAAAGCCTTTCAAGCCAGTTATTATGCTCTACGCAAAAGAACGTTAATGAAAGAGCAGTGCGGTATATCTATGTAGTTATCATTTCGTATCAGGGCCGCTGTTTCTTACTTAAAAATATAAAATTATCTTAAAGAAACTGGAATTTCGGATGTAATTATGTTGTTGTTCTTCATGAAAACAAGTGTTATAATAATATTTTTCTTTCATAAATTATAACACGGAAGCTAGACTCCATCGTGGTCATTTCCCTTTTCCTATATTTTCTTTTCTCTATTACTATCCTAATTTATGGGTACGGCCTGCATGGTATTATTTTGTCCGCACCTGTATCTGGGTTGGTTTGCTTTTCTCCTGCCCGTTAGCTATCTTTCTGGGGGGGCAGTGAAAGTGTTGCCTGCTGGGGGCTTCATCCCGTATTCATAGAAATGCTTTCAATAAAACAGGAAGAACACTGAGGACGAGGGAATGGGCTTGGCAAACATCATTTTGATGGTTTGCACCCCCAAACCTGGCGGCTATTCGGTGTGCCACATTGCTTAGACGTGCAAATACCCGGAAGTGCTAACGATAGTTTAGCATACAAGCTTTTCACTTTCGCCGCAAATCAACACGTTCCTTTCACAGAGAGAGAGAGTGCATAGTGAGATAATGGTAAATCTGGTGTGCGTTATAAAGATACGAAGTTACAATTAAATATTTTGGTTTCTTGTATCTTCAAGCTGGTAATGATAATATTATATTATGTATTTTTAGCTATCCCGTTCGACCCACATCCTGGGACGCCATAAGTCGGAGCGGTTTTTGGCGTCCAATCCGGATGAGGACCGTAGGCGACGCACCATAATAGTGGAAAAGAAGAACAACTCCTATGGGTTCACCCTCCAGAGCTACGGGATCCACTACAAACGGGATGAGGAGCTGGAAATGATCACTTACGTGGACTATGTGGAGTACGGTGGACCAGCCTATCGTGCTGGAATGCGGGAGGGCGACGTAATACTCTCCATCAACGGCAAAGATATGGAGAAGGCGGACCACAAGACCATCGTCGAGTTCATTAAGCAGTGCGACACCAGGATGCGGATGGTAGTACTTTTTGAGGACTGTGTGAGGAAGGTAGAGTATCAATAGGAGCAAAGATATACCTTTTAAAGTTGTAAAAAGCGTGATATTTTCACAAACTTATTTTCCCCCAGGTGGACCTTCACATGCGCTACATCCAACTGCAGAGCATGTTGCAGCAAAAGATGAACGAGCTGGAGAGGGTTCATTTAAGAGAGCGGGAGTTGTTGGAGGGCAAGTGGAAGACGCACAGTTTGCCAGCGCGGAAGAAGGCCAACGCGAATACTTCGCCCAGTGACGGAGAAGTTGTTTCACCTACGGAAGTGGGTGCTGAAACGGGCTTTTATCGTCCAGCCCTGTCCACAGAGGATGTGCCCAACATAGCGGCCCGCCAGCAGGGAGTGGGTGGACCAGGAATAATCCCACCTCCCGCTCAATTTATGCTCACCTACCACTACCTGGATCCTACTTACCGATACGTTCTGCGACCCACCCACGGCAGCTCAGAAGATTATATTGAAGGCCTAGGCCTCCAGAGGAGCAGCAGTGATCATCAGCAACCGGCACAGCGTTATATACTCCAGCGAACCGAATCCGTGGATACGAATTCGATGACTCAAACTCAACCGACAGCAACGGCTCCTACTCAATATCACAGCACTACTGGTGGATCGGCGAAGCCACCGGCACCACCACCTCGAACCTGTGAAAAGCACAAGCCACCGCCTAAACCACCAAAAACTGAGAAGGAAAAATCCACTGGGAAACATTATCATATGGGACACTCCTGCAATCCCTGCTTGGGGCACTTTCGTTGGAAGTCAGCGGAGAAATCAACGGTTCCAGCGCCAGATAACGTAAGCTTGGATGCCTACGATCTGGCCAGTCCCTGCTGCGATACGCATTGTGTACCGACGAGAAGACGACATCGCCAGCATAAGGAGCACACCCATAAGCACAAGCACCGAGAAAGGGAGCGGGTGGAGAGCAAGGAGCAAAGGGTCAGACCCAAGTCCACATCCCATGCGTCACCCAATGCCAATGGTGGTGCTGGAAACGCAGGACCTGGCCACCATCACCATCATCATCATCACCATCATAGCCACGAGCAGCAACAACAACAGCAGCAAATGCAAGCGGTTCTCCACCATCATCACTATTCCCACCAGGTGCAGAATCCCTGTCAAGTGCAATCCCAATCCGGCAGCACACGCTCTCGCTACTTTGACTTGGCTTCTGGATTGGCCAGCCATTGCAGCTTGCATTCCTGCACCTCTAGTGAGTTTGCTCCAGGGGATACTGCTTCGTACACCACTTCCATTAGCACGGATACTTTGTTTTGGGACCCCAAGAGCGAGGCGGGCCAATCCCGACAACACTCCACCAAATCCAGGCAATCATATGAGCAGCAACCACAACAACAACCGCCCCACCAGCAGCAGCAACAGCCGCATCAAGGGCACCACCACCACCATCATCATCAGGGGGATTACCACCAGCGGTATCATGTGACCGCCAACCAAATGCAGCCCCAGCAGATCTATCCCAATACTATAGCTTATGTTCAAAAACCCAAATCCTGGGACAACCTGGCCAACAAGGCGGGCTATAATGTTGGTTACGGTTACCTTGACACAGTGGCTATAAAACCAGCCATAAAAATGCAGATTGCCCAGCAGCGTCACTCGATGCCGCGAAGAAATCCATACGGCAGGTACTCCACCTACGGAGATGTCGAGAACTATGCCCCACCGCCTACAGAGTTTGTGGGCGAGCTGACCACCACCACAACCACTACGATAACGGCAAAGTCCACGGAGGAGCTGTTGACCGCCTGCGATTGTTTGACGCCCCAGCAACAGGCTGCTATTAAGGCGGCACAGTACCAGCTTAGCCAAAATCAGAAGCTGACCCACCAGAACTCCTGCCAGATGGGATACTACTCGCACCTGCCGCCTCCCACCACGGATGTAGGCACCTCGACCACCAGTCAGCAGGTGCACGGGGCAGGAGATGTCCAGACGACGTCCGAGGCCACCAGATTGTAGGCTGCATAGAGATCCAACCAGGAACCGTCTCATGAATAGAAACAGTGCACCATGAGTTGAATAGTAAGACTTCTAGAGTTGAATAGTTATTGAAACAGTTTTAAAATCACAGGTTTAATATGAGTATTAAGTTGAATGAGCGTAGAAAGAATTTTTAATAGTTTTTATTTTCACAGAAAATAGAGCTCAACACGATATGAAATTGTAATCTAAATATTGGAACTTTTAAATAGTCTTTTGATTTGACCAACAAGTTATACTCGAAAATTCTAAATTATGAATTTTTCACAATGTACGGATAAGCCAAAGAGTGAAATACTTAGTTAATTAAATATTTTAGGATTGGATTATAGGAGTGAATGAAATATTTAGCTAATTATTTGGTATCTATATTTAGTTAATGGTATAGGTGGAATTAAAGTGAAAAAAGAATTAGGTGCATATTTCATACTATAAATTACAACTCAAACGCTCAACTTATTAACATGATTCAACCACTCATGAGTGCACTCATATTCAGCTCCATTCGCGTCTTAAAAACCGAACATCGAAATCATTTGAAATGGTAAACGAAGCCAAATTTTAAACGTTTAACTCCAACAAAATTTAAAAAATTTTCGTAACTATTCAAATATATGTACAGTGAGTTTCACAGGTATAAGACAAATATTTAGCATCCAAAAACCGCAGGACAATACACAGAGATAAGCAGAATAGAAGATACTTCTAAGGATAGATGATTCCACAATTAGTACACCCTAAGATCTAAAAAATTACAAATTTAAAGCTATCTTATGTGTATGGAACTCACTTTATGTATATGCGATTAAACTAGGACGCATTGACGTTTAGATTTTTGGATTTATTGAAAGACTGAAAAGCCACGCGCATATTCCAAATGAGAGAAAAATCTGGCGTCTTGTAATGATATAGGATTATATATATCTGTAATTGCCATATAATATGGTTAACCTATCATGCAACTAGATACTGTTTTACATGTAGCATATACACACACGTAAGCATATATATTTATTGTATACTGTGTCCGAACAATGTAATTTATTTCATTGTGATAGTGAAAGAGCAGGCACTAAAAACCGCAACAATTTTAGTCGCAATTTTATCAAGCAACCAACCAAATATAATTTAAAAAGCTTTTATGTAACGCGAAATGTAAATGTTATTGTACTTTATGTATTGCAATAAAACTCAAAAGTGTGTTCATGTAGTGTGGCCCCTAGAAAAAACTAAGATTTGAGTTCTTAAAATGTAAGAGGTTTGGTGTTTAGGTCTTTTGGAAAATAAGAGTTTTTGGCTGTACATACCTAATCTCAAAACATTTGTTGACCAACGAAACACTCTCTATTGGCCGACTTGAAATTGTTTAAATATTTATACTTTCCGGACGTAGATAAAAAAATTTGACCTTTTGTAATTTAAAAAAAGGACGATTTGGGAACACCCCATTCCGAGCGAATCAGCTGCTTTTACGGAAGTGCCGCCATCTACCGCTACACTTTGGCATTTTTCAACCCCTGGAGAATGCCTCCGCCAGTTGCAACGGGAATTTGCCGGTCAGCTGTTCAACCCCCGCGAATGGAGCAACTGTCAGCGACGCCCTCTGTCGGACATCGACGGCACCAGCAGCTGTCAAAGTGGCAAAAAAATCAATACCAACCCCCAACCCTCCTCGTTAAAAATGTAAATGCGAAAAAATTCAATACTGTGCAGCCAAACGCGACGGTCGCAGCGTTCTCCACTCACAATCGCTCTCCCCGCTTTGTTTCCCCAGCACGTAATGCTCCAGATTCGGAAATATATCCCAATAGTCGGTTAAAGATTGAGAAGGGTTTCGAATCGCCCCTAAATCCTCGGCGAAATCCCCAGCGAGGGCAACTTGCAAACCGGCAACAAAATAAAAAGTGCACAGCCTGTTCAGTGAGTGAAAAGTGACAAAGCGTTCCGGCGTTGAGCTGTAGCATACGATCTTGGGCAGATCCGGCGAAACATATGTCAAGTGCAGGGCGCCGCGACTGCTGCGGGAGGCTGTGACTGCGACTTCCGCATCCGCTCCTGTTTCTGTTGTTGTTGGCGGCAGCAGCAGATACAACAATGATAAGGTGAGTGCGCCCGGGGTTCCCCCTGAGAAGTGTATGAAATGACAACGAATAAAAACGGGGATTTCAATAAGTTCCTGTGAGTTAAATACATTTTTAGGAACATGGCAAAACACTTTCCAAATTCAAAAGAGTAGGGTATACCTCAGATTTTTTTGGTTTGTAATAGTGAGTATAATTTTTATTATTATTTTATTTGTTCCTAATTTTTATTAAAAAAATTATATTTTTATGTTTTATTATATTCTTGGCTGAATATTCCTCTTAGTTTCTAAGGTTTTAAATGCTATTTAAATACCTTGTCCTGGTTTAATGATCAAATTTAAACAGATTTAAGGTATACAATTAAGATCTTTGAATTATTAAAAGTATTCACTATTGGACCTTCTCATTTACCTAATTATTTGACTTTAGAACACGGTTCCTGGCTAGCATACAAACATCCTTTGCCCACTTCGAGGCGAGATCCATTTCGATAAATAGAAATTGCCAATTAAATGTGAAATGTAAATTGCCCCCGGGCGACAGTCGAGCAGTTCACAAAAAGTGTCCTGGGGGCCGAGGGAAAAGTTCTCCGCTGGTCACTCGCATCCGGTTTTTGGTCCTGACAAAGTTTTTGTGCAGCTTGTGATGTCTGCAGCGAGATATGAGAATTGTAACTTTGGACCGACTGTCTGTCGGTGCGTCTGTATCATTAGGGCAAAGTTGGCCCACTCAAGTAGTTGGTTTTTATATGTATGTGCGAGATTTTTGGAATTCTATTTTTTACCAGCCCCGCTGCCATTAATTATGAAGGCTGAACTATGCCAAAGTTTTGCAGACGCTCCCCCGCCTACGCCTTTTGAGCTGCTCAATTGTTAAACCGAAATTCATAAGTCCTAATGACTGGCTGGGCGGAGGTGAGGTCCTCTTTGGGGGGTTTGGAGCAACAGACAACTTCAAGTTGCTGCGGATGCGGACGTTGCATGTACGACAACATCATTATCAGCGTCGGCAGCGTCAAAATGCCATTAAATGTGTAGCCTACAATGCCTTTGAAGGATTACACACCCCTCCCACACACTCCCGCCTCCAGAAGGAAAACGGAAAAAATGTGCAGCTTTGTCAAATAGTAAAGAGCGCGGAGCGGCAGCGAATAGTTGATACACAGGGAGAAAATAAATCAATTTGAAAACATTACCTGGGACTGAAAAAAATTTCCTAACTTTAACCTGAATTTTGTTTACATTTCTAGGCTCAACTTTACTTAAAAAAATTGTAATGAAAAGTCAATTCCAGAGAGACTTCGTTTGTAAAGCTGAAAATATAGTTCCTATTGAGAATCAATTGACAATTAAATTAATACTTTTTAAAGTAATAAAATAACACAATCACAATTCTCTCTCTTTAATGAGGAAACGAAACTTTAATGTATAGATTTTCTGTTTATTAATCAGGTAATTTCAATATTGTTTCTGGAATATTTTTAATATATCTTTATTTTTTTGTATGTACAAAATACATTTCCATTTTTATTAGATCTGATATATTTATAAATAATACATTTCTCTCTGTGTAGTGCTGCCGCTGTTGGTGTGGCAGTTGCAATTGCTGTTGTTGCTTTTGCTGTTGCATGAGTGCTGGCGGGCATTGAAAAACACACTCACCCACACATGCACGCACTGGCAGTCAGTCAAAAGCGCGCTGCCCACCCACTGCGCCCACTTTACCCCTTTTGCCGCCCAACAACCCCCCAAAGTGCGTTGCATACTCCACTGCTGCTTCTTTTTGCACGCTTTGTTTGACTGGGATTGGGATTTTCCCCAGCAGTTGTACTCACTCCCGCGGCTCTTGTTGTTGCTGCTGTTGTACACATTGTCACACAGGCAACAACTACAGACGGCAACTACAAAAACACGAGCAACAGCGCAAAAAAGAGGGAAAACTTTGCCACGTTAACTAGTGACTGACTCCGCGAGGCGACAAAAATGTCCTATATTAAGAAGAACTTCAAATCTAGATTTTAACATATTTTTTTAAGTTTTACTAAACAGAAAAACATTTTTGGAAAAAGTTTTTGGATTTTAAATTTGAAATATTTTCTTATACCATTGTTTACCATTATGTTCTCCTTATTAATATACTCGAATGAATTGGGCTTCCTACATAGATTTTATTTATAAGTAGTTTTCGAAATCAGTGCTGCCACATTTGAGGGTGACAGGACGACATCCTGACGTAGCCCTGCACCAACTGCGTTTGGGGGCGGGAAAAGGACGACGAGCAGTCGGGCCAGGACAGGACAGGAGTTCCCCGGCCACGGGGAGGGTGTTAATGAGCAACATCGCAGTGGCAACGGTTCTGCTTAGTATTTGTGTTTCTTCATTTCCGGCTTCCACATGTTGACATGCTGATGATGTTGGTTAACTTCTGCCGAGGATGATGGCCATGATGAAGTCAGCAGCGGGAGCAGGAGGAGGAGCAGCAGCCGGCCTGTCAGTCAGTGAGTGAGTGGGCGAGCTGGTTAGTCAGCTTTGTTTTGCTACTCCACTCGCTGCTTGTTTGTTAACGCTGCGTATGCGTAATTTTCATATTATGTAATTTTAACGCGCTAAATGGAAGCTTAATTTGATTAGGGCGCCATAAATGTGTCCTGCTCGCTGTGTGTGCCCCAAATTGACTTGTTGGTCGGACTCTCGCAGAGGTGACGCATAGTTGACGCAGTTTCCCAGTTGCCCAAAAAAAAGAGGAAACTATATTTACGCCATCTCCCAGCCACTAGCTCGCATCTCCAGTTACCAATTCAAGGTGCACAGAAAGAAAACATTAGAACAATGGGTTGATAAAATGTCACTCATTGCAAGGAATATGTTTTAATGATTTTAGGGGTAGGCGTGTAACTAAAAAAGTACTGTTGGAAAACATATGTGTTAGGAGTAATACCCTTTAAATATAATATAATTGTTTTAAGGGTGATAGAACTGTTCAACATTTTCCAACTTTCGCTAAGAACCTAATATATAGCCCGACAATGCAAGGTCATTTAGTTATTAAATCCCAATTTCTGCCAGTGTACTGGGCTGCTGCCTGATGAGCTCATATTGAAAGTTTTTGTGCTCTGTGGGACGACCTAGTTTGGCCAAAGCCAAATCAATGTGGCCGCTGCGGCGCCATTTGCACTGCCGACCCTTTTGTGCATTTACTCTGTTTTCCGCTCTGCCCTGCTCGACATTTTCCGGGTTTTTCCTCCGCCTGTGTGTGTCTTTTTTTCTGTGCAAACAATTTCGCCTGGTCGCCTGGTCGGGCGTTATTAATTGAGCTTTTGATGCATAGCCAGTATAACGATTGTCCCATCCCCATTTCACCTCCCATCCGGGCCATCTCATCCATCTGTTCGTGTGCACTTAAAAGGCTACATAATTGTTTTTACCAAATTGAAATTTTAATTGAATTCGTATTGGAATCGGCATCGGCATCGGGCATCGGGAATCCCTCAGTTATGACTTTAAATCGTTGCCGCACCGGCTTAGAAGACAAAGGCCGAACGGCAGCTGAAATTCTATTTGAATTGGGGGAACATGAAAATTAAAAATTTAATACGCGTATTCGTGGAGCAAAAGAGCCGCATAGGCATTTCATTTTATTGCAAGCAAAGCCCCGGCATCAGCATCGGGCCCATTGACATCCTCGTCGTCATTATGCACATTATCCACATCAACAATGGCTCAATGAGCGGCTGAATGAATCTCAAGTGGGCAGTCAGCCCCGCCCCTTATTTGGTATGGATACGTGCAGCAATAGATAGCAAGATAGATGGATGGTTATAGGGATAGATAGATAGATGAATGGGTAGATACATATTGAAAAAATTGCTTGAATCAGTTTGTTTATTTGCGGGATAGTTGAGACCCTGCCCATCGGAAATGGCGAGAGCTCTGCGGATATACCCAAAGCACTTGAGATTAATCAAATGAACAATTCCCATTGCAGCAGAACCGATTCGCAGACATAACACATTGCGGTGGCGGTTGAGAAGAACGGCATGGTGAAAATGGAATCCACGGAAGAACAGGATCGAAAGCTCGTTTTGGAGTTCTGCCACCTGCTAGAGAAGTCCAAGCAGCTCTTCAACGGGCTCCGGTGAGTTCACGGGTTCAAGTACTGTTCTGAGTTGTAATTGAAATTATTTGCCTCCAGGGATCTGCCTCAGTACGGCCATCGGCAGTGGCAAGCGTACTTCGGCCGCACCTTCGATGTTTACACAAAGTTGTGGAAGTTCCAGCAGCAACATCGCATGGTACTGGACTCAAAGTACGGCCTGAAACGCTGGCAGATCGGAGAAATAGCTAGCAAAATTGGCCAGCTCTATTATCACTATTAGTAAGTATGGGAAAACAAAAATAAACATAAGAGAGAAAGAAAGTAAACTTAAATACTTTATATATACGTATATATATAAATAAATAATTCAAAGATAACAATTCGTTTGATTAACTACTTAATGGCAAACACTCCTCCCACAGCTTAAGAACCAGCGAAACCAACTACCTGAACGAGGCGTATCAGTTCTATGCGGCCATCAGGGGCCGGGCCTACTACTCGCGGGCGGCCAAGGAGGACCGGCCGGACCTGATGGTGAAAAAGCTGCGATACTACGCCCGCTTCATCGTCGTGTGCCTGCTGCTCAAGAAGATGAAGCTGGTGCGCGAGCTGGTCACCGAGCTGGAAAAACAAATACAGGAGTACACCAACACGTAATTACTTAGTGGCCCATTTTTGACTCCGTATTAATCCCCAGATTTCCCCGCAGCTACGAGCCGGAGGACCATCTGGAGTGGTCGCTGGTGCTGGAGGAGATCAAGGGCTTCATCAAGGCGGAGGCGGCGGTGGCCGTCCTGCACGCCGACTCCAATCCCATCATCCTGTCGCACAGGTGAGTCGTTGCCACAAACTCCATCCGTACTCGCGTGTTTGCCCGTGCTTTCGTCGGCGGAGGAGGAGTCTGGACAGCTTGTGGGTGGCCAAGTGTATAGCCTCTAACTGTCCGCATATGTCTATATGCCCTGTTCTGTTTGCGTAGGTATACGAGTTTTGCTTGAGTTCGTTGCCGTTGATTATGTTCATTTGTTGTGCTTATCACAGAAGACTTGAAACACCAGAAAACACTCACCGTTGTCATTTTGTCATGCACCGAAACCATGATCTCTGTCCCAAAAACACCTGCCAAACCAATCACAATCCGGGTCGGGGGACTAAAACTGTTGAATTTGTAAAATAGAAGGATTTTATGTGGATAACAATAGATTTCCCTTATTTTTTCTGTGTTTATACCTTTATATCTGTGAATTATCTTACAAACTGACTTTTAATCTAAAAAATATCTTATAGATTGACCTGTAAATATGTCAAAAATTTTATATTTTTTATATCTTTAAAGATTTCATATAAACAAAATTCTTACTTATTCAAATATTTTTTTGTATTTATTATACACAAAAATTGTTCTTTTATACAATGAATTTAATTAATTTTTTAAATAAAATAATAAAAACAAACTTAGAAACACTTATTTATCAAGTGAGGAACAACAGTTTTATCGCCCGACCCCCCACACACTCCACAAGACGTTATCATTTCATTATCATTTGGTCCACGATCCCCCGAACTCGATCCCACACCCGTACCCTTGTCACCTCATTAGTGCGCCGCATTCTCAATTCTTCTGTGAAAGCACGGGCCCCGCCATCCGCCTGAGGACGAGTGCGACTACCCCGACTGATGTGTCCAGTGGTTCCGGTTCTAGGTTGTCGCCGCTGACGACGCCGCCCTGCGAGCGATCGCCGCACATGACGCTCAGCCTGCAGGAGATCCTGATCGTGGGCTCCGCCTGCGAGCAGGCCAAGTTCTCGGAACTGACCATGGACATGTTCCGGATGCTGCAGACGCTGGAGCGCGAGCCCACGGAGTCCACCACGAATCCGCTGAGCATGGCCCACGGACTCCATGGGCACGATGCGAGTCCGGCGGCCAGCCGGATACCGCCGTACGGAGTGCCGGGCTCCAAGGGCTACATGGAGAACGGACGGGCCTTTCGAGACAATCCCCACAAGTATTTACTGTACAAACCTTCGATTAGCCAGCTGCTGGTATTCCTCGCCAGCGGCTCCAAGGAACTGCCGCTGGGCGGTGCCCTGCTCCTCTATATGTCCGCCGACGGCTGCTTCTCCACCACCAAACATCCCGAGGATTGTGAGTATTGTATCTTTAGTTGTAGGCCTTACCTAATCCGTGATATATCTATTTTTCAGTTGGCTACGAGCTGGGCGGCCTGGCCACCAGCGTGAAGCGGGACAGCGTGGACGGCGGCGGTCTGTCGTGCCGGGGCAAGTCTTACAAGGAGAACCACTGCCTATACCCGGGTGATCTGTATCCCTTCACACGACGGCCCATGTTCGTCGTGATCGACTCGGACAACTCGTTCGTCTTTCAGCACATACCGCGCTACTTTGGCCAGCCGCTGGTGGTGCTCATGTCGCCGCAGGACGTGCCGCCCGCATTCCAGGGTGATATTTCTTTGGCTAACTTATGGGTTGTCCAGTTCTGACCATTGTGGCTCGATTTCAGCTGATGTCCAGCACCACGGCTCGCTGTTTACATTGTTCCTGCACTCCCCGCTCACCGCCCTCTGCTACATCTGCAACGTCGGAGACGTGCCCATCCACCACTGGGAACGCTGCCAGACCTACGTGGACCGCTTCATCACGGAGGCCTCGCGCCTGGTCACGCGGTGTCGCATCGACGAGATCGAACAGGGCATAGGATTTATAGGTCAGTATTTCTCACTATTATAATTATAAAGTTCTGTTTAAAGGGGTTTCTACATTTTTAAGGTACCTTAAAAGAGGTTATTTAGATTTAGGTACATTATATGACATGTACATGTAAACATAAAAATATAGGATTTTATAATTTAAAAAATAATTTTTTTAAATGTTGGAATGTTGGTATAGTCTTGTATTGGAAATACCACTTAACTAATCTACTTACAAACATCGAGATACTCTGTACAAGAAATGAACACAACTATACTGTCATTAAAATGTTATAATATAGAGATCTACACTTGAAAAGATAATATTATGACCCATACAAGCATATTTACATTTTCTCCCCAACAATCTTAAAGTTAAATAATAATCCCCCTTTTGCAGACTCCTCCTATGTGCAGTTCTTCGGCGACGACTTCCTGCGCACCCTGATCCTCCGCTTCGTCTTCTGTGATGTGGTGCTGCGTCTGCACCGCGGCTTCCGGGGGCGGCACATGAGGCCGCGGTGCGAGCCCCAGCTGCCGGCCAACGAGCTGCTGGAGCACCCCTCGCTGTCGCACATCATCTTTCAGCTGGCCTCGGCCCTGGACGTGCGGGGCCACTTCTCGGAGGGGCCGGAGTGCGACTGATGACTTTTTGCGGCCGTAGTCCTAGCGGTGGCCGTGGGGATCTGCCTGCGCCAGCAGCTGTGCCAGGTGATCGAGAGGCAGCTTTCCGGGTGGATGCTTTCGCTGTACAATACTTTTCCGCTGGGCTGGAACTGGGCCTGAGACCGGGGACGTGGGTTTCCATGGGTTTCCGTTGCCTCTCCTTGGCAGTGCCCCGGCTGCCGGCGTAATTCTTTTAATAACGTACGCAACGTAACTGCAGTATAATACGAATATAAATATATAAATACG
This sequence comes from Drosophila biarmipes, assembly GCF_025231255.1. Taxonomy (NCBI): domain Eukaryota; kingdom Metazoa; phylum Arthropoda; class Insecta; order Diptera; family Drosophilidae; genus Drosophila; species Drosophila biarmipes. Next base: position 12,040,559 of record NC_066613.1, read on the forward strand.
AGTATAATATATATGATATATGCGTATATGGATAAAGGTAAATTAATCAAGTAGCTAGTTTTCTTATATAGTGCGTCGCGCAATGGAAATGGTCCAATGATAGTTGCTTAGCATATACATAATTAATGATAACGAGATATACATACGGGAAATCAATGATATTCAGCCGATATCGCTGCAGCAACAAGAACAACAACCACAAACATGTCAAAAGAACCTAACAAACGATAACTGCCAAAAGAAGATGAAAAAATCATAAAAAACGAAAAACAATTTAAGAACACGAAACCGAAGATCTAATCAAATTTAGTTTGAGCGATAGCGGGGAATTTTTATGAAAATTGTGAGAGGGGATTTTTTGTACCGGGTCTAGGATCGCCTGATCGGGAAAATACGCAGCGGAAACATTTTAGCTTTTATACAACCGATATTGGGGGAAACCCAATCGAAAGTGAATTACGAACACGACACACTATATAAGAAAGGGAATGCGTTTTTTATGCATTGTACGCGGCGCTCATAACAAATTTAACTTACGAAACCAGAACATTATTGTACGTATGTAATATTGCATATATGTATCTATTATGATTACAAGATGACTGAAAGTTACTGTTTCAACAAAGGAAAAAGAAAACCATAAAACAACCAAAAAGAAGGCAAAATTAGCAAAAGTAATAATAAATAATAATAACTTATACATAATGCCCTAGTTAAGGAAACATGGAAAATATACAAAATATATTTTGCGTATGTAAAAGTGAAATACAAAAGCCCAACCAACATTTTATACGAAATAAACGCATACAAAATTTACACTTCAACTAACGAATGAGGATCTGTTCTTGAGTCATTTTCCAAAATGCCGCAAAATTCCATTTCGGTTTTCGGTTCAAACTGTGAATTGGAACAGGTCACCGTAATAATAAATATTTATGATAACGGATAGTTACAAGTCACACTTACTCTATGGATTTATAGGCAAATGATAAACGCAATATTGAAAGTTACAAAATTATATATAAAGCATATATATTTCAATACGAAAATAAAACTAGTTGAACGCATAGTAAATTACTTGATCATTTTTACACGACAAGCCGCAAACGAAAATAAAGCAAAATCTTACCAAAAAGTTAAGACACTTTAACAATTACTTTAAATTTATTATTTACTACGGATAATATGTGCATTTTTATATATTTAAACGAAAGATAAACAAATTTTACGCTAGTTACAATTAAATTTTTTTGAAGTCTTCAAGCAGCCGTATTAAAACGAAAAGAGAACTACCACAAAACGAAAAGATAACTAATTTATTCAGCCGAGTTCTTATCAACTTATTCGCTTTGTTAACTAACAAATTGTATAGCTTTTCACAATTTCGTTTACACTTTTTGTACATATAGGACAAATACTGAAAGAATCGTTGAAAGAACCAAATTGTATCACTCACTCATTGTATCATTTCCATTCGGGTTTTGTACATTTCGAGAACTGCATTTACGAAGTAGCGAGAGCCAGTAAGGTAAATAAAACGAAGGAAAGAATTGCAAATAATCAGCAACATTAACCACACACTCACACGTAAACCAAGCCCACAAACGAGAACATCTAAACATTATCATAAACAAATTGTTTAAACGACATGCAACACCGTCAAAGTCACAAATAACATACAAATCGACAACAGCATTAAGAAATGATAACAAATTTAGCAAAGCCACAAGAGAATATTATGAAAATGGAACGGAGAACGAGAAAGTGTATGGGAGTTTGTATGAAGTAATAAGAATAAAGCACACGTTTGAAAAGAGATTCGCTTTTTAATGGCTCCGCGGTCTACTTTTTAAGACCCCCAGTGTAATAGTTTATCCACTTGAGATGGGACGAAACCCGAGTGGATATATCGGGTAGCCTCAGCTTGCACTCGCTGTCGAACCCGTGGGATACAATCCCCACCAGAGTCTTGGAGCCATCATCTAGCACCATGGGACCTCCGGAATCTCCTCGACAGGGCAGACCTTTCGTGGAATCAATGCATATGAAGGAGCTGGGCACGACCTTTCTACCTGTCCCATTCAGCTGCCTGTTCCACTGCCTCTCACACTCCTTGTTCGAGATGATGGACACCCTGATGTACTGGAGCACCTTGCTGGGCTCCTGCTTGGTTGTGATGCCCCATCCAGAAATGATGGCGCGACGACCCTCATAGGTCTTCTTGGTGCTGGGCAACTTCGCGGCTTGTACATTTCTACCGAAAGTGAGCCTCTTGGGTAACCGGATCAGGGCTATATCGTTGGTCACGGTCTTCCGATCGAATTTCCTGTGCACAATGGTGTGGCTTCTGTTTAGCACGATTTCCTTATCGTTATAAGAATTGAGGTTTCCCACGTTGACTAGCACTTTTGAGCTAAGGTGAGAAAGAGAAAGAGAACAGTACTTAACATTTATTTGGATCCTGAATGGGCGATACATACAGCTTAGACTTGGGATCCTGTAGACAGTGGGCAGCGGTTACAATCCAACGACTGCTGAGAATAGTACCTCCGCACAGATTGGGCTCATCCATGGAGCCTTCGAAGTAGCACAGGAGGCCCACCTGGTATGGCAACTGCTTTACTTTTGCCACAGTGCCATTCATAATTCGCAGGGAGCCGATCTCCTGGCCTAATCCCAGAGAGAACTGAACTATAAGCACCAGCTGGAGGATCATTTAAACTGATTTATGACTGCACACCCTACAACAGCTTATATATGGCCCGAATTCGTGGGGTACATTGATTGGCCTGTTTTATGGCCTCGGCGTGATCGAACCTGTTTGCATAATCTGCGTGCTCTTCCTTTATTGGTTATAATATTTACGGTTAGACGGATACATGGTATTTATTCGTATATATGGGTGAGATAGGGCTCGCCGCTCAGCGAGAAACCCCAAACTTGTAGATAACTTCATGGTGGTACCTTTCTCCCGGCCGCAAAATGGTCGAGGGAAAGTTACTGTGGTTCACGGAGTCGGGAAACTTTTGTGTCTCCAGGCAGAAGGCTCCGTGCTTGGCATAAGAAGCTCCTTCCTTGCCGGGAATAGCCAATTCACCGCGTTCCACATCCGGCATAAAGTTGGAGGTGTAGAACTGCACTCCGGGCTGATTGCTGACCACTTCTAGCCAGCGTCCAGAGGGCGGATGGGAGGCTCTGGCCACCTTGGCCAATGGTTGCGGTGGGTCGAAGGTTACACAGAAATTGTCGTCGAAGCCACGAGCGGGTTGTAGATTCTTTAGACGTTCACCAAGATTACCGGGGGCACGGATATCAAAAGCTGTTCCCTCGACTGGTAGAATCTTTCCCGTTGGTATAGAGGATTGATCCGTTTCGGTGATCGCATAAGCATTGATCTCGATGTTGTGCTCGTAGAGACCACTGGCTCCGCTTTTGTGGCCTGCCAGGTTGAAGTACGAGTGGTTGGTGAGATTAACGGGTGTGGGTTTATCGGTCACTGCACTCAGATCGACATGGAGGCAGTTATCCTCGCTTAAGGTAAATCCCGCAGCGACTGTGACCTTTCCGGGATAGCCCTCATGACCGTCCGGATTGGTGTGGGAGAGAGTCACACCATCTGGACGCACTGCCACCACTTCCCAGTGGGCCTTATCGAAGCCAACGAACCCGCCATGGAGCTGGAACTTGTTGTCCCGGTTCTTGGACACCTCCACGAGCCTTCCATCCAGCGTGAAGCTGCCGTTGCCAATCCTGTTGCACACCCGTCCAATGGTTGCTCCAAAGTAGGGATTCCTGTCGCTTTGATAGCCCGCCAAGTCATCAAATCCCAGGGTCACGTCATCTATTTGACCGCTGGCATCCGGAGTCTTTATGCTGGTGATGGTGGCTCCACGGGTGATCACCTGTACGGACACTCCATTCCCGTTCGTCAGGGTGAACCGCTTGATGGTGTCCTTTGACTTGGTGATCGGGTTCACCGCTTCGGTGGCGAACACGTCCTCCGTGACGTTGACCATTTCGGATCAGGCTGCAGCTGGGGAATGAGTGCGAGTGCCGGTTGCACTGCGTTTTTATCTGACCCTCTCCAATCCGTAGAGGTTAATCAGCACTCGATGCGCAAATGTGTTGGTTTAATTATCACACAAAAGCCGCAAAACAAAAACACACGATTGTGCACATAGATAATGTTATCACAAGGTGGCTATGAAGAGGTTTTGACAAAGGGGAAGGGTAGTCCCGGGGCTCTTTAAAAATTGTGGCAGTCTTGGCTATCCCAAAGATTGCTCAAACTCGGCAATAAATTAGAATAATTCTTGTTTACTCCACTTTTTTAATCACCTTAATTATAGTTCAAATTTCAGAGTTGCCAGGTCTGTTTCAGAAAGGCTGCATTATGAGCAGGGGTGGAGTGAAAAAAGTTGAGGATTAACCCCCCTCAACTTATTTTCTTGATGAGTTGTAAAGTTTTTCTCAATAATTATAACTTTGATTAAAGAATATTTTGTAATAAGTTCTTAAGATTTTGTCAATGATCGATATTCTGAAGTGTATTATGTATATCTTCTGAAAATATTCAATATCTTATATCTTCTGAAAAATATTCAATCAAATAAAGAAAGGGCTATCAATTGTGCAGTAAACAATATCCTATACATTTCTGTCCATTATTTTAAAATTTTAAAATAATTTATATTCCAACTCCACCCCTATTGAAACTGCCGCCACCCTAACCGATCTGGCAACTCTGCCCTAGAAAATACCAAAATACCAAATAGCACAACAGTCCACCTCTAAGCAACAGGTCGGTTGTTTATTGAATTTGGTTTATTTAACTTTAAGTTAATTCGGCAAATAGAAAGCTATCTAACCGGTGCAGATTCCCCTTTTGTTGACAGAAAGCGCAGAGGAAACTGAAGAGTGGCGCCCGCTGAGTTCACCCCACCCACGCACCAGTAACCTGACTACAGAAATCCCACAATGCAATTGACGTGGCAGAGAGATCAGATAAATCTAATACTTCCCATCGCCGTGATTTGTTGTTGCCTGCTAATCGACGTAACCACCGCTCAAGAGGCCCAACAACCATGGTACGAGAATCTCCCAGCGGTGGCCATGGACTACAAGGTGGGTTCCGTGTTAGGGATTCCCCACGAGGATCGCACTTCATCTGGATTGTGTCTTGTCTTTTAGGTTCACATAGATGCTGGCAAGGAGGACTGCTACCATCAGTACGTTAAGGCAGGAGCCACCTTCTATGTGTCTTTCAGTGTAAGTGGAGGGTTCAAGGGCCCAGGGCTCGAAATCAGTCGTATGCTTTAGTTCCAATCTACCCAACTATTCAGTAATAATTCGAACATCAATCCAGTGAATGAAGCGGAAATAATTGAACAATGCTTAGAAATATTAAAAATTACACATAATCCGGTTGTTCCATCGAAAACCACTTATGAACATACTAATTTATCTTATATCCAGGGTAGAACGTCCTATTAATATTTTATGATTTTAGGAAAATTAATTGCTTATTTAAGTCATTTAAATATAACAAAGATTCGAATTCGAACCACTATTGTAAAACCAATCTATTTGCAGGTCGTGCGCGGAGGCGATGGCATGGCTGGCTTCGCAGTCCGCAATCCTGCTGGTGAGGTGGTGAAGCCCTACCAATGGCAGGCCACTGCAGACTACACGGACCAGGTCTCGCCAGGCGGCTACTATTCCGTGTGCATCGACAACCAGTTCTCCCGATTTGCCAGCAAGCTGGTCAACATCTACATCACGGTAGTGAAGTACGATGCCTGGGACAAGTACGCCAAGGAGATCGAACAGCTGCAGCTGAACATGCAAAACTTCACAGTAAGCTAAACTGGTTTTTAGACACACCCGAATATCCGAATAAACAATCACAATGATCTATTTTCCAGAACACCATTGGCACCGTGGAGCGGAATATAAACGAAATGATGGGCTATCAGGCGCATAGCAGGCATCGCGAATCGCGAGACTATGCGTTGCTATTGGACAACAATGCTTATATTCAAACCTTCTCGATTAGCCAAATCGTGGTCATATTGATCACGTGCTCCATACAGGCAAGTTGTCTCTTTTATTACCATTTAATATTTATTAAACAATGTTTCCTTTTCTAGGTTTTCTTTGTGCGCAAACTATTCGAAGTCAAGTCGGGCTCCAAAAGTCGCATTTAAGCTCGCCAAGCTAATTTCCAAGGCTTTACAGCTTCTTTTTCAAATTCCATCCGCATTTCCAAGACATTCATTATCCCGGCTGAATCCCGTTCGCGTTTTGTAACTTATTTTACCACTGGCTAAACTGATCAAGTGCTACTAAGCAGACTTTTTCGTAATTGCGACTACTTATGTCATACGAGTTGTAGACAGCAAAACTTATTGTGATAAGTGTACATTTGTGTGTTTTGTTCAATTAAAATATTGAAGATTTTTGTAAATTTAGTCTCTTTGGAGATTTATTTATTTTGGTTGGTAATTTCATCGATGTGTGTTTAACGACTGCTGCCGTATGCTGTGCGTGTGCCGTCAGAGGCTGAGCAAAGCTGTTCCCTATGCACCTTTAAATTAACATTTTGTTCTTCACTGTTTTTGAAAAGCTATTGGGTTTGATTCTTGACTTAAAGCTCTTAAAGGACTTGGAAAAAGCTTTGGTAGTCCTACATGAACAGTTACAATTTAAAATCCTGGTGGGAAAACCCTTTTTAAAAAGATAGTATATTTTTGATGCAAGCTAATATAATATTTGTTGAAACAAATATACTATTTTGAAGTTAAACGCTTATGTCCCAGTAAGCTTTAACAGGAAATATGTTTCCTCCGTATCTTGATGAATTTTAGAGGCAGCTCATTAGCTTCATCTTCGAACCGAAGACATTTCACAGAGGTTTCTTAACCTATGCTGGAAAATTAATCACCCCCAATCCCGCTTATCGCAAATTATCCGGCCCCATCCATCGCAGGTCCTTAAATCATGTCACCTCGCTGGCCGCTTATCTAAAAGTCATTTAACACATGTGTGTGCTGCAGCAGCTGGCATGTTAATTATATCCTTTTTGGCAGGCTGGCAGGCACGTCTGGGGGTACTGGGGCGCCTTTTGTGGCCACTTTTGCTCGAAATTAAAATGGTATTATGTGAGCTTATCTGCGGGCCTTAAAGCGCCCGCAAAACTAAGGCCCTAATGGCCTCGCACACCAGCTCACGCTCTTTAACTGTTTTAAACGCCATTGTTAAAATATTGCTCATACGCACTTCCGCCCAAAATGGGGTCTTCTTTCTTCGGCAGCACTAATGATGCCCCAAGAACATGGAGCAAAGGGCCCGGCGAACGCAGGAGCATCCACGATGGCACAGCGTTGGCTCCGCCCACCAGCAGGAGCGGGAGCAGGGAGCACGGGGCAGCAGCCGATGACAGCGGCAGATAAAAGGGCAGCGGCAGAGTGGGCTGTGGGTGGGGGTGGTGCGGAGAGCGCGCCTGCGCGTCAGCCACCGCAGGAACGCAGGACGATGGGGTGACACATCCTTGCTGATTATACCCTCCCTCCCCAGCTGGGAGCAGGGACCACCGCCAGTGGGAGGAGTGTGTCGCCATCTTTGAGCGTGGACTGGTGACTGGACGGGATGATCTGGCCGCCACATTAACTTGGAGTGCGCGCTACCAAGTGCAACACGTCGCGGACGACATAATAGCGGTACTTTGCGGTTTAGATTCGTCGGTCACACGTCGTCAATATTCCCGGGAAGAGTACCAGAGGCGAACCTTTCTTGGTCAACAGCAGACAGCAAAACAAACAGTGGTGGCATTCAAGAGGAGCACGGCGGAGGATACAAACCCACACACACTCACGGCCAGGAGTGCGGAAGACTTGGACACACACGCCCAGCTTGTTGCTCGCTGGGGGCGTGGCAATAGTGAAAAAGAAACGACAAGGACACATGTGTCCTGCCAGTGTGTCGCGGAAATTTTTGTGCGGAAATTATAGAAATTTCGCTTTTTGATTTCATTTTCGTTCCGCTTTCGTTGCGAGCCTCTCACCGCACATCGCACACCACCCTCAACCCACCGCCCACTCTCACCTCCGCCCCTTGTACACCTGTGCGAAAAGGCACCGAGTAGTGCCCAAGGAGCCCGCTGCCGTCGGTGTCCGTGTCCAGTTGGCTTCGTCGTCCTTGCACTGACAAATTTCCTTGCATATCCGCTCCAGTACTTCGCAACTTTGGCTGCAAACAAACCCGTCATTTGCGTGGCGCGTCGCTGTCGCGTTCACTTGTCGCATATCCGTCGCCATTTTGACAATAATTTCATTTCCGGTCGGCAATTTGTACGCACCTGAGTGAGTGATTAACTGCATCGAACTCGAGCGACTGTGAAGTGTTTGCGATTAGAACGTGTCCCGCCGGAAGCCCGAAAGATAGTCGACGAGGGGTCTTATTTTTGGATAAACTTAATTGCATAAACAGGCACAATCCTGAGGTGAGTTTGGGCTGCGTTATGAGATTAATATGGTTGGTTGAATATCCGACGGAATCTTGAACTTCGAAAACTGTTTAAGTTAAGTTTTTTATTAATGAGTCGAGTTTCTATTGGTAAATAGAATATATATCAAATCCAAAATCATTTATCTTAGATATATATTTTTTTACAAAAAAAAAAATTCAAACCATAACGGATTTTTGTTTTATTTTTTCTACTTTAATTTACATTTTTAGACCCTTTGGATCCTTTTTGGAAGTATATGACCTAATATAGTTTATAATAATTGTATGCATTTTTAAAGAATCAAAAATGCCTTTGTTTAAGTTATTCCCATATTTAAAAAATCAAATCAACTTAGGTATAAGCGCCTTTAACATCACTGATCAAATGGTCTGATGTTAATAGATTATTAGATTAAAAAAGTCAGGAGGATATATACAAGTTTGCGTACTATATTCAGCTTTTTTAGATCTCAAATTAGGTTAATGATTATTTTGCTTATATAAACGAAAGCATCGTGTTTCCGATGAAGTTTGTGAAGCAAGTGTCAAATATTAACTTAGATCGTCTAATCAGTTTAGACACCAAATTTATGCCAGTTTAAGTATGTCAGATTTTAAAAAGACAGTAGAGACAGACTGATAGGAGGAAAGAATGAGATGCCCAGATGCTGATCTTGAATTTTTTCAAGTCTCAATTGTTTCCTTTAATGCGGTGCAGTTGTAATATAAACGCAAGGTAATAAAAGTGACATTTGAACTCTAAGGAAAGACATTAAAGACATTAGACAGTAACACAAAATAACCAAGTGCATCTGAGATATTATTTAATAATTAAAGGCAAATTTGTTTAAGAATACAGTTAATTTGTTTTGAGCAAGTTACCTCAGTCCAAAAAAAGGCTAGGATAATTCAGTTTAATAACTAACTTTCGCTATTTCCTGCGATCTCTCTGCATTTTCTCCCTAACGCCAATTATCCAACCCCCAAAAAGCTCATCCCACCATCAGAACATTCTGTGGCATATGTTTTCTGCTAATCGAATTAGCAGACTTTAAGCGGAAGTATTCATAAACCAGCACACAGAGCAAATCAGCAGCATCATCGGCATAAGCTCGGCAATTAGGCAGCCCCGCAGTTCCATCAGCCAGCGAGCAGCGAGAGCATTAGAATATCCAAACTTCCGAAAATCGCGTAAAAATCTTACAAGCCATTAAAGCGCAGCCAAACGTGTGGCCTCTTAATTAAAGGATCTGTCGTTCGACAAGGGGATTACGCCATTAACAGCTGTCGAGCAGCACAAACTCGGCAATCACAGCGATACGAGCTGGTGTTCAAAAACTCAGCACGCGTTGGGGAGCGGGACGAGCATTCAGCCCATCTGCAGACCGACATCCTGGCATCCCGCTCGTATTTCCGGTGTGCGCGCGTTCGCTCGGCGATTGTGATAACTTGGGAAATACTCAAATGCGGAGTACAAAAAAGCAAAAGAAAATGTCTGCCTGCTAATGTTGGCTGCTGAAATTTGCGTACAGGCAAACGCAGGTCCTCGGCCCAAGTACAAATAATAATAATAAATAATAAATGAGGCGTGTGCAGGCCGTTTATAATGTCTGACAAGGCGAAAGTTGATGATGTTCTGTAGATGCGACCGTTTCGATAACGAAATCTATTCCCCCAAAGATCTTAAAGCCGCTGGGGGTTCTGTTTCGGTTTCAGTTGCTGGCGTTTCGGGGTACTTTAAGCCAGAGACAGGACAAGTCGCACTTTGTATGGCATAAATTTCGTCGGCATAAATCAAAATCCAGCAACTTCCGACGAGGGCAGAGTGCAAAAATTTGCATGCCCTGTGTGTGCTAACTGCAGACTGGCCGAAAAGGGCCAGTAAACAATGGTTCGCCTCCCCAGTCCCAGGGCAGCTGGACATTAGAGAGCCACGCTCAAATGGCCGCCACCCACGCACAGTTCAGCGCTCATACGCAACGTTGGCCCAGTCCAAAACCGGGACTGTACACACAATAAATAACGAGCCAGATAATTATGCACGTCGTGCTTGTATCTAAGGGAGCTCCGCAGCTCCGCAGCTCCAAAGCAGCCACTATTAATTATGCCAGCCGTTCGGGGGCTCCGGGCGACTTGTTTAACGTGTTGGAGCCACGGCAATTAGAGCGATTGTTGGCCCGAGAGGCATTCCTAAAATTGCAGTCTTTAATTGTGGGCCAGGCGCTGGCGTTATGATTTATTAATATCTTGTTCTGCAATTCGCCATGAGGTGAGCGATGGAATTTACTCGTACTTTAAAGCAATTAAGGGTCAATTAAAGTTGAAGAATTTAGAGGGAATTGCATTAGTGTTCCTGTGGTATACAGTATTTGACTCTGAATCAATAACTAAACTTCCTTGAAAGGGCACTATACGTTGTGTAGGAAAAAGGTATTAAACTTTATAAAAAGAATAGTTTTTTTATATCTAGTGAAAAGGTTCCTTTTACGGTTTGAAATGTTTATAAAGTTATGACATGATTTGTTTATTTTGCTGTTATTTTAGTTATTAAATGTTTATCTTTTATTTTCAGTTCTAGACTTTGTTTAAACGGAATTTTTAAGGTTCCTTTGAGTGTTGCTTTACTTTGTTATCCTCCTATTCGTGGATCTTCTCAATATTTTTCAATGTACGTTCTCCTTCTCCCGCAGAGTCAAGTGGAATCCCTTGTTTAGCCAACAGCCACCCATCGAGGCTCCCCAGGCGTGCGCCATGTACGAGAACTCCTGTTCGTATCAGACGGCGCTGGACCTGAAGCGAGTGTCGCCGCCCACTCTCGCCCAGGTGAAGACGGAGGACTGCCTGACCCTCGGCCAGTGCTCGCCGGACTGGACCTCGTACCGCTTCCACCAGTCCACCTTCGAGCAGCTCAAGCAGAGTGTCGAAAAGGCCAAGGCCGCGCTTCAGGACCGCAGCAGTTTCTTCGGGGCCAGCAGTGCCTTCAGGTGAGTTTTGAAAGTTAAAACTTAAAAAAGAATTAAATGACATATTTACGCTTATAATATATATTATAAGTTAGTACAAATATATTTTTTAAACGTTTAATATTGTTTAAAAACTATTGTTGAATTTCAAACAATCCACTGTTGTTCTTAGCTCTTTAAATTTTTGAATTTTATAAATTATTCTATGGAGCTTCTCAAGAAAATTCTTGCAAGACAGTTTTCAACTTAGGAATTATAAAATAATTTGCCTAACCCTAACTCTTTCAAACTAAACTTTTAAAGACATGTCTATGATATCCTAGTAATGAAAACTAAATTGCCTAATAATAATATATATAATTCATAATTTATAGCTTATGTTTCTCGGGTTACCTACTAAAAGATTAAATGTTTCCCCCCATCGCAGTGACATCTACTCCAGCCAGCGCTTGACGGACACCTTGGACACCCTGCCTGTTCAGTCGGGGAACGGGGCCGGCAGTTGCCTCGGCCTCCCACACAATCCCAATGTGGGAGTGGGCGTGGCCGGAGTGCTTAACTACAATGCGGTGAGCAGCAGTACGGCCGGAGTGCTGGGCAGCAGCGGGAACGGTGTGCAGAGACACCGGCTGGACACCCTGCAGCCTCCACCTGGCTGCTCCCCCGCCGTCACCCAGCACGGCGTCATCACGTCCAGCGCCGGACAGGTAACGTCCGGAACTCTGGATGCGGTGAGTGCGGCTCCGGCTCTGCCATCGCTAACTGCGTCCAGTTCCTCGCATGTGGAGCACAAAGTCAGGGCAGGTGAGCAAACTATAGCTTTTACATCGGGATAAAACAAGTGAAAAAAACCAGTATAAGATATTTCATGTTTTTAAATATTGGTAATGGGTAAATGGGTAATACACGTAAATGATTTACATTAAATAAAATCTTTATCTCAAAGATATTTGTATTTAACATACGATTTTGATTTGACAATTGATTAAGATTTTAAAAGCACCTAAATTTTAAAAAAGGCTGAAAAAACTATCTTACTGATTTATGCGGAAATAATATCTTCCTTCTTGGACTTTAACTTTACTATTTATGGCTCTGCGTTGATTCTTAGAAATTACGCAGAGCTTATATATAAATTTAAGTTTCCCAAGAATATGATTAATACAAAACAACATATGCATGTTGAATTATATTATATTTCCTAAAAAAAGCTTTTTATTTATAATTTAGATGATACATTTATTTTTTCTTGGCTTAATATTTAATGGTAACATATTTTTAGACTTGGCAGTTATATAATTGAATTGACATGGGGAAATATATTTTTTAGTGCACCAACCCACTGACCTTCTCGCAATTGTCTAGCACAAAAATGTCAACGAAATGGCGGAAAAACAAATCCTGCGCTTCCGGCCAAGGCAAACGGACCCAAAGCAAAAAAAAGTAGCCGAAAATGTTGTGCCACAAAAGTGGCAAATTTCGCGTATTTATTTAAACACATCCAAGCAGCATATGTTGGCCAACGGCCACCCCCGCCAATCCCAAACCAGTTGACCAACCACCAAATATGTCCGAACCCGTAACATTTAATGGCCAAAACAACGGCTAAAAACCGCGACCAGCCATGTACATAATTCTGCTTGTTGTATCAGCAACAATAAGAAGCGAAAAAATTGGGCAAAAAATTTAAATTGAATTATCCATATAAACGCTGGGGTCTCCCGGGGTCGGTTCTATTCCTCTGATATTTTCATGGCTCGTTTTTATTTTCGGCTTGGTTTGCTTGGTTTGGTTACATATTTATCAATTTAAGCCGGGCCGGCGGATGTGGCTTATAATGCGGCCCGGAGCCGGTTGCTGTTGACTGTTTGCGGTCCTTGCCAGGTTTTGATAGAAACATCAAAAACCGAACAATTTCATCGCGTGCCTGGCAAGAGTTTGTTATGCCGCCTCCGTCCGTCAACTTGTCCGTGTCCATTTATTTCTATAAGAAAACTTCTTTCCTTCTTGCTATCTTTTTTTGGCAAATTTATGTCCTGTTTCTGCTTCGTTTTCAATTAGAAAAGGCTGACAAGGCACGACTTGTCTGGTTCTTGGCCGAAGGACGAGTGGTTCGTGGAAAAACTTGGCTCAAATTGAATAATAAAATGCTGGCTTGAATATGCCCTATCTTACTTTTACTTTAATCGCCAATTTAAGGACGCTCTTCCTCCCAAGAGACAGCTTCAGAAGTCTGCCCTCGCAGTTGGTAGACACAAAATGGCCGCCCAGCTCATCTTTTTCCATCCTCCTCTCGACGCGCTCAAGCAAAAATTGAAATGAATCCTTTTCAGCCAGCCTCCTGCTCCTTGACGCCCCCGTCTCTTTCATCTCTTCTCCGGCTGTCTCTTTCTGTGGTCGATGTCAAGTTGTAGCTGAGTTTTTGCCGCTTCTGCTGCGCCATGAAAAGATTTTGTCATGCGTAACTCATTATTTTTTGCTCAAAAGACGTTTGGCTCACAGAGGCGCATAAAAAATAATTACACTTTGCAGCCAGCCAAGGCGCAGAAAGTTATATACATATTAGTATAATATTGTATATTATATATTTTGAGAAAAGTCTTAAATTAGTGTACTTTCTTAGAAGTAATTTGATTATTTTCAATTTAGGTGGATAAACATTGAATATGCATTTTTAGAAAGAATTCTTATATTTTATATTAAATATCATGATATAAATCAGCTATCTTTCCTCTTCCAAATACGTTTTCGCCCAACCTAGCAGCACAAGTTATGATACAGTTCCTTTCCAGACAGCTCTCATGATGGGAACCGATTCCCATCATCTTCATGGCTATGATTATCATGGGTTCGGTCCATATCCGGCTTGACATTTCAATTGAAAGCGTAGCAAATTCCTCGTGCAATTTTTCCTTGCTGACTGGCTTATTGTTGTTTACATCAAACAAAGATTTACGGCAATTAAACATCTCCATCGCTGGTCTGTGAAGTGACAACCCTCGCGATTATGTCCTTTGCGGTTCACAGGATCTGTCAGCATTTCCATTGGGCGAGGGAGAGAGTCGGAGGGTTGAGAGGTTGGAAGGTTGGCGGTCGAGCGACGTTGCGTGACGTGCCTGCAGGGTGGGGTAGAGTAGTAAAAACCATAATTCGAGCCATAAATAAACCAGTCGCTAGTTGTGATGACAATTATCTATGCCGAGATTTATGGGTGCCGACTCTCCGTTTATTTTCACTTTTTTTTCTGGGATCCTTTCCGTGGCTAAAGGCGAAGCGTGCCGTGCTGAGTGTGCAAATTTTCGCTGGCCGGCAATTAAAATGTCCTTTTGTTTGTGCCTTCGTCTTGCAGATAAATCCTCGCTGGACTGCGCCACCACATCCTCGCATGCGGCGGTGCCCTCGTCCTCGTCCTCGAGCAGCGACCATCAGCAGGGCAGGATCAGCGGCAGCAAGAGCAGCAGCACCAGTGGCGCCGGAGCAGGGGGATCAGGAGCATCGGGCGGCGGCTCTGCACTGTGTAAGTTCAAAATTGTGATTATGTCAAAATGTCCTTTGAGCTTTTGACAGCTTTCAGTCAGGACAGCAACCTGAAGGTGGCACACAAAGTGTCATTGCTCACATAAAAGGTGGCGCCTTTGTGCCCAGGGGGTGGAGTGTCCCTGGCAAGGGTTTTCCGGGGCAGTGGGTGGTTCGTGGCATAGCATTAAAACGACTATCATACAATATTTTTGGAACCTTCAATTTTCGATAAACTGTTTTGAAAGCTCATTCAATAAGAGTCCAATTTTTACTGACTCTAAAGATCCGTAAAAGTTACTAACTTATTCAAACGAAAATTTCGAATTTATTCTATTTTTACATAATAAAAAAGAAAATGAATTATTTGGTACGAGATAAATGTACATTAATAATATCATATTTAAAAAAAGGCCTGGTCTTTCCTTACACATTTGATTAATAATCAAGTTATTATCTGCTTAGATAATTATGTTTGCGTTCTTATAGTATTTGTATTATTATAATAAGAAAGAACCTTTCCTTGGTGAACGGTCTTGGGTTTTGAATTTCCTGTAGAAATACACATTGCAGAGACAAGCAGCTGATAAAATTGTAAATAATCGTATTATGTATGGGGAAACGTTTAACTTAACAACTTACATATTTAATTGATCAGTAGATAACCAATAATTAATAATTTTGATAAATGTGGTACCTATCAATTCAACTAAAACATAATAATAATTTTTAACATAATTGATCCATTATTTCCCACGAAGTGCTTATGTCCCTCTTGATACCTCTACCAGTTTTGATAACTCAATTGCTCACTTGACATAATGCTTTAAGCCTGACTAATGCGCGTAATCTGGGCTGCGAGCCTTTTATGGCAGGTCCCTCTGGGAACTGCAATTGAGTTCATTTGGCAGTGGGAAAGTTGGCAAACAATTGTCAAGGCCTTATGTTAAGGTCCTTTGTTCCTGTCTACTGTAAACATACAAAACGCAACAGTCACAACACTCGCTCGCTTTGCCAGTGAATCTGTGACTGCCCGTTGATAATTTGACTCTTAAGTGCTCTTCAGCGCTAATCCTATTAAAGCGTGTTAGTCACACGCTCCTGCGAGCGCACTTCACTCGCAAGGACAACCCCCGAGCGCATCCAGACAGCCTGTCTACCAGTCCCAGCGACCAGCTCGAGGGATGGTCCTTCAGCGAGGACAATGAGGCTAATCGACAGATCATAAAATGATCAAAATGTTATGTGAAGCGCATTAGGGCGCACGCTCCGCTGACAGCGTGGTAGATACTCTACGGAGTATCTGTATCTTTGGATTGGCAGGGAGGGGCTCGATGTGTGGGATTCTTTCGGCACAGACAATTGAGCGGTTAGGTGTGCATAATGGGAAAGGGTGCAGAGCGGCAGCACGACATGGTTAAACTCATCGAGTGGCAATTGATAGAATTTATTGTTTTATTGGCCTGATTACAGATATGTTTGTTTATTCATGGTTTATTGGGTATAATGAATGGGGCTTAGCTGTTGGTTTAATAGTTTTAACCTTATTAGGGAAATATAAAGATATAATGAACACTTAGAATACATTTTGGTGAACATCAGACTATTTTAATAATAGTTATTAATATTTAATACGTAAAATGTGTCCACTTTATTAGTTTAGTTAAGATCATGATACTGTTGACGTATATCTAAGACACAGACAAATAAATAAAAAGTTTTGAATTCTACGAATTGATATTGTGAATTTGGAATGACAAATCAAATTTCAAAATCAAATTTATAAACTAATATGGGTATTTATTTACTTTGCATTTTTTGACAAATATTATTATGTTATACCATTATATTGTTAGATGTCTCTATGGTATATAGAAAATTTCACATATTGAAAGTTAAAAAAAAAACAAATCCCCGTCTGCTAGAAAACCTTTTGTTAATTTTGATGATGCAAAATGTTTCTTTATAACTCCGCACCAAAGATTTACAATTTTAGACAGAACGTGCATCGATCACCCTGGGCACCCCGTTCCTTCTATTCTTAATTACATTTCGGGCCCTACAAAATCATTTTTTGCGATGTCTATCATCATCTGTCGCTGGGCTGTTTGTTTGCCGGTGGCTCACCCGAAGTGCTCAACTCTAATCATAATCCCATAATCTGCCAGCAGGTCGGGCACACCCCCACACCGCCCCTCATCAGCGCGCCCAGCGGGTGGCTGCCACCCCCTTTGGCCTTTGCCGCCCACAAGTGAGCGCCACATTGCGTCCTTTCGTCCTGCCTCCCTCCATATGTCGCCCTGTTCCAGTATCCCGTCTCTGTCCGCCTGCGCCGTATGTTTTGCTCACTTGAAATTTAATTTCTGATTTCATTTGCGCAGAGTTTATTCTTTATTTTCTTTTTTTGCCCGTAATTGTTTCAGGCTGTGAAAATAAATTGAAAACGCTGCTGTGCCAACTGGCGCCAAAGGACGATGAAGTCCTTTTTGACAGCTTCGCGGACTGACGCTTGCGCTTAAATTTATTCACTAGCATTCATGAATGTTGTTGCAAAAAAACCGAGAAGAGTGGAAAATGGCAAGCAAAAAATGCGCAATTTGGTGGGAAGGAAACGGTGAACTTGGCCTGGAAAAACTTCGGGTTCCCATGCTCTATTGTCCGCTCATGTGTGCGCCTATTGATGTCCAAATATTTTTATTCATGGCCCTTTTCGCGGTTCACTTAACTGCCGATTCAAGTCATTACCCTCCCCCGGGAGATTTCGGCACGAGTCGTTCATAAATCAACTCATTGTTGGACCCACCACCCAGCCCAGCCCACCGAAAAGATGACGGCAACAAGCTGGAAAATGTTTGGCTAATTTAGTTTTTGTACTCTCATACTGATCGGCCGAAGATAGGCTAACAAATTTGCCCAGCCATGGCGTAAAACTTTACAAAAAATAATTAAAAATGCCCCAAACAGTTGTGAAATAGAAAACTGTCAGCTAGTTCAACAGGTTGGCTTCCGCCTCCGAAGTCCGCCGCTCTTTGTGATTTATGCCGCTGGAAATGACCCGCTTCCGACATGGTATATCAGAAAAGGAAAATATATATATGCAGAGAAAATGGGAAGAGCACACAAACCAATGGGCGGCGGCGAAAGGAAAGTGGAAAAAGTGGAAAATGGAAAAGCGGGGCGCACTTGAAAGTTTTAGAAGCCCTAGGCCACCTCCAGGCGACCAGGAGGAGCGAACCCACCTACCCATCCCCAGCTCCTCGGCGGAAACGCAGTGCACCCGGAGCCGGAGGTGGCTGTGTCGAAGCGTCTCCGGTCTCGGCAGCCAGCGCTCCGCAATTTAGTTGTCAATTCAATTTATGAGCTCGCTGAATTTATGGCCGCCACCTCGACACTGGCCGTGCTTTTATCTCAAGTGACACAACTCACGTGAGACCGTGGGACCTGGAGAGTGGAAACCCTTGACCCGCCAAAAAGTCAATCCGCGTTATCAATTGACAGCGAGGGTCGCTGGGAGTCAAACCGCCGTAATTTATAG
Organism: Drosophila biarmipes; assembly: GCF_025231255.1. NCBI lineage: Eukaryota > Metazoa > Arthropoda > Insecta > Diptera > Drosophilidae > Drosophila > Drosophila biarmipes. The sequence continues at coordinate 12,059,078 of NC_066613.1, forward strand.
CAGGCCGGGCACGTGAACCGCTCCTCCAACCCCTTTTCCAATGTTAATTGTTTGTTTGCTGTTTGTTGTCATTGGCTCTTAAGTGGCGCGGGGCGAGGGGTCGGCCTGGTGAGGGGTGCTCGCCAGGGGTGTGCCGTGTGAATATGTTAGCTTTCAGTTTAGAAGAAATCAAAAAAGATACAAAATACAAATCGGAGCCCTGTAGCTCACTGCTACGACCAAGGCATACTCTGTACATTCCGAAAACTGAGATGGTAAATAAACCCTGAACAAATGTCCTCAATTAGTGAAATGGTCTCCTTACTTATTCAAGAAGAAAAGTTCTTGAATTCATATCGTCTCACGAATTTGTTTTTAAAGATAAAATCTTTATAAAATTGAGTTTAAAGAAGCTTCACAGACCAAGAACAGTAAATTTCGATTTTAGGAACTTAACCGATCATATCTCACTTATAAGATCGACAGAACAGCATTGAGATTGGTCTAAATAATATATATATTAATAAATAATTAAATAATTAATATGCAATATGATTGTCATGGATATTTTTATGAAATAATAATTTTAATAGCTAAATTGATGACAAAATGTATAGTTAACATATTTTTTAAGTTCCCACTTTGTTAAAGATTTTTGTAGTTTCCCCAAACCCAATATACCCTTTCAATCTGTAAGGGTTACTCAGTATAAAAAGGAGCGTGGAACAAACGAGCTCATGGCACTCTCTTGCAATTATCTGAGAAAGTCAAACGGTGGTAATCGGAGTCGAGCCCGGCACCCTCCATCCGTGACACCCTTCCACCTTTCCCTTTTTTCGGCCGCACACCACCCCCTCCTCCTTATCAATCGCGCAATTATTGCCGGCATTGTTTAGATAGACAGCCACGAGGACACCTTCAATATGTCGCTGTGAGAACTTCCTTTGGCCCACCCGTTTGTTGTTCGTGTCCGTAATTTGTTTTTATTACAATTTTCACTTTTATTTGTGGCCCTGGTGTTCATTTTCGTGGTTTAGGGTTTGTTTGATTTCGCGTGTTTACCTTTTTGTTCGAATTCCTAGGCGACATTGTTTTTATTTTGTGGGAACGACTTTCGGAGAGTCATTAAGATCTGGTGCATTTGATAAGCGGGGTGTAATAGGTGTGAATAAAAGTAAGGTAGAGCGGTCAGCTTGACAATTAAGGAGCGGTGTAAAAGAGATAGGCCTTTTGATTAACCTAAAAAAATTATAATTTAAACCGGCTTATACCATCCCTATATATGCAAATTATAAAATATTTATACTGTTTTGATTTTTATCAAAGAAATTCATCATTAAATTGATATATACTAATGAAATTTATAAATATGTGGACCCATTTTCTAGAGGCTGTTTCGGCTTCCATTTTTTTTGCAGTTCCTAGTTTATAGAATTACAAATTTTGTTTTATTGTAGTAGAAACTGAAATAAGTTCAAGAGTACCAATAAAATTAAGTAGTTGATTGCTAAATCAACTTATACTAATTTATATTTTCTTAATAAAGACGACCCTCCATTTTTTGAAAACCCAGCCCATCTTAGACCTCTCTTTAACCCCTCTTAACCCTCTCAACGCTTTCCTAATAAAAACTTTTTGAGCTGCCAGTTCGAAACTGATTTATGGGCCGCCGTCGCCGCCCATTTGATTAACAAATATTGGAACAGCACAGCCAGGGCAATATAAAAATGGGTGTATTGTATTTTTATTATTTTTATGCCGATTATAACAATACGCATTTTGGCAATAACAAAATGCACAGCGCCAGGCGAAATTCGCCGCGGGCAAAATGAGCAATCCGTGGCAAAGGAGGAGGGGGTTCAAGGCTCGAGCCAGGACATAAAGACCCGCAAGGAGTCAATGGGGAACCAGGAGCAGGAGCAGGAGCAGGAGCAGGAGCAGGAGCAGGAGCAGGGGCATCTTTCGGCCTGTCATGCCTCGCAGGCCGCTGGCCACGTGCCGCGTCAAAGTCTCCATCGCGTGTTACATCATTCATACGTCATTAATGGCCACGTGTCTGACTCCAGTTGTTATTGTAGGCAGGGCCATTTCAGTGTTTTCAGCCTTGCAAGGCGAATAAATATTAGCAGCCCTCTCTGTCTGGCCAGCACTTTCCCATCTATCTCTGTCCCCGTCTCCCTCTATCTCCGCAGGCTTGAGAAAACAAATCGCGGCGCTGATTGCGTTTCTTATTAACTGCTGTGGGTGGTTGGCCAGGACAATATGCTCCCTGTCTTTAGTGCACTTTAAGAAAAAATAGGGAAAGTCCCCCAAGAACAAAAATGCAGTTGAAGCTAAGAAAACTCATAAAAGTGAACTCATAAAATCTATGAATCTATTGTTTTTTAACTATAACACTAAGAATTATGACCTAGGGTTTCCTATTGTTTCAAGATTTCATAGGTATATGGGTAGAATTCTTATGTTCAAAATTTATATCTGCTTAATGTACTCGAAGTTAGTTAAATATTGCTTTTCATTAAGTAAGATGTGAGAAAATTTTAAAAATATATGTGAGAAGATATGAAAAACAGTTTGAAAATAGAATATTGTTTAAAATTGTAATTTAAAAACAGTTAGATAAGAATAAGTGTTTGGAAAGTAAACTCAGAACAAGGATCATATTGTCGGGGGTGACACAGAAATCATTTCGGGTGAATATATAAGGTTCCTCCCAAATTTTTTATGATTTACCTGTCGGTGTTTAAAAGAATTTAATCCCACACAGGGAAATTTCATTGTGCATTGGACATTCAAGTACTCGCTTCATTTTTCTCCCAGTGCAGGTGGTGTCGTCATGTTTGTCTTGACGCTCCGTTGAATATTTTGGCTGCACACACAAAACAAATGGCCAGGCGCCCGATGCATTGATTGTCCTCTTGGGGCAGTGGGATTTTGTGGGTGGCTGGTGGCGAAATCTGACGAAGGACACACAGATGTTCCGGGCCAATGTGTTGCGGCTTAAAGCTGGCTTAAAACACTTGACTTGTGGGCGGGACCGATGGGCGAGCCGAGGCAACCGCAACTGTGAGGGGGCGGAAGTGTTACGGCGGCGCAAAATGGCGGAAATCGCACAACAAAAGAAATTAATTTAAAGTTTTTCGCCCAAAAGCGTGAAAATGAAATTACATAATGAATGCAATTAAAATGTTAAGCCAAGCTGGAACACACAAACAAACACATGCCGGTGTGCCGAAAAGAGAGCTTTTCCTTTTCCCTCGCTTTGGCAGAGCAAACATTTTGAGCCAAGTGAAACTCGGTTTCTGCCAGAGGGGCAGAGAACAGCAAATTGCTATTTAGCCATTTTAGATGCCATTAGCACGGCACACACACACAGAACTTGAGAGCTTATGGTGGGTGGGATGGGGGTGGTAAGGTGTTTGGGGCCGGTGGAGAAAAGGGAAAAGGGGCTTTCCCTGCAGCCACGTTTATTAAATAACTGCGTGTCAAAGCAACGCACACAGCACCAACACACGAGCAGAGTCACAAACTAGCACACCCACACATCGGCAGTTGCCTTGACTTGCTAAACTTTTCCCTTCGAATGTTTGCAGATGTATGGGTACGGTGCGTGGGCGAAAAGCGAAAATTGTTTTTAACTAAAATGAAATAGAAGAGTGAGGGAAAGGTCAAACAGTCGAGTACTGTCTACTCATTTTATAAACAGAAAGGAATTAAATTTAATTAATTAAATTTTTTTAGGGATATAATTTTCCTAATTTTTTTGTTAAAGAACATCTATTAAAGAAAAAGATCACACAGAGTAGGTGTACTACCTTAATCATTAATAAAGAACTACTATTCCGAGTTAGAAAACCGCATCTTAAAATATATAAACTTAAATTATAACTTTAACTTATTATTGAATGTGGTAGTCCCAAAAGTGACACTAGTTCAAATACTTCCTATTTTGAATAAAAATAATTAATAAATATTAAAAATACTAAGAAGATTTATAAAACTTTTTAGTTAGATAAGTGTCATTTACTTATAATAAAATTTATTCAAGGGTTTAATAAGTAAATACGATATTACTGGCTTTTAATTTATTCGTTTTATTTTAAGTTTACATGTGCAAAGAAATACAAATTTAAAAATTGCAGTTACTCTTTATAAGTACGATTTGGATAAATAAAACCTTTTTTATACTTTTAAAAATTTGTAATTATGATTAATTTGTTTCCCGCAAAAGTGTAAAATAAGTTTTATACATTGAAATTGTACTTATACAAAAGGAACTACTATCTGTATTCGTATAAATATCATTTTTTTAATCAGTATGGTATTACCTTAAATTGTTGTAGGGTATTGAAAGGGCATAATAGGGCAGGGCGGTGAACACAATAAAAAAGGAAGCAGGCTAAGCTTTTCCTCTGTTCGTGTGAGTGAGGAACTACAATTTGTTCGTTGACGCCTGTGAATTAGCCTGGCCGCCCACGAGGATACACAAGGATACGCAGGGAGGGGATCCGAATGGCCAGCGGCACTGCCAGGGCAAAAACAATTTCAATGGGAATTCAAAAATTAATTAAGCCAGCCCAAAAGGCAGCTGTGTAGATGAGTTCGTCAGAGTGTGTGTGTGTGTGTGTGTTAGTATGTGCCTCGGTGTGGGTCTGTCATTTTCTGTTGCCTGCTTCGTGGGGCAAGAAGAAGGCGAAGGAGTTGGGGGCGATGGAGGAGGAGGGGGCAGTGCTACAATTGCACTTGAGCAGCTGCAGCGAAGTTGGCGTCGACGCCAACGCATGTGCACCACCCTAACCGCCCCCTAACCCACCTGACCCTCGCCCCAACCCCCCCAAAAGCAGTCAAAGCCTTTCACAATCAACTATTGTTGATTTCTCCTACGAAAGCCAGCAGGCAGCTCCAACTTCTCGCGCATTGTTTTTGCCCTGCCACCCCAAAGCCACCCCCTAGTCACCCAGCCACCCAATGCCACCCAATGCCACCTCCCCCTTTTTGGGGGTGGGGGCATGGTGTTGTAGGCGAACGACGAAACGGTAATATCCTTGTGTTTGGTGGAAGGAAAAAGGAAGTGGATAATACATCCGTCCTTGTTGCTTCGTGTCACCCACTAAAAAGGCGATGCCACTTCTGGAAGCTCTGCCGCAGGAGCAGCACGAGCGGCGGCAGCAGCAGCGGCTGCATTGAGTGGCCCGCGAGAGGGACAGCACTAGTGCGCACTGCGGGAAAGAGACGGAGTCAGGGGTCCTGCGGCTTGTCCTTAGTCAAGTGGAAATGGTAACCTCCTACTGGAAAAGCGGGAGAGCGAGCTTGGAAAGCTCTAGGGTTTCACTTTATAATGCTTAAAACTCAAAACCATAGAGATCATTAGAAATGGGGTTCTGAAAACGAAACTCTAGCAATTCTCTTGGCTCCCCAGCTATTTGCAAAAAGCTTTTCCCTATCGAAGCTTTCTCTAGGCCACACCCCGACTCACTGCTGATTGGCGGACGCCAGTCGAGGGGGTGGCTGCGGATTAAAACCCTAAGTATATCCTGCAGAGGCAGCGGCAGAGGCAGCGACAGAGGCAGCAACACATCCACCAGCCAGCAGACCAACCCAGACAGATAGATACACACCCGGGCCGCGGACCACCCACCACCCACCGAAGCACGACCAACCAACCAGCCAGCCAGCCACCCCCAACGGCCGCAAAAACGCCGCTAAGGGTTGGAGGCGATAGCAGGACGACGGCAGGACGAAGGCAGGATATGCGCGATTTGACGACGGAATGAAATCAATTGTTACGCTGCCGTGCCACAGATCGGACGCAATCCGGTGTCAGTGCTCAAGCCCGCTAGTCCTAGCATCCTTCTTAGTGCCTCCTGGTGATTTACGCGATTCACTCGAGTCTCGCCGAGCCTACCCACACAAACACAAATACAGCCGCACAGAGGGCCACAAGGACCTTAAAATATCACGTATACGTGCGGGGACATTGACACATATAAATCAGTTGGACACGCGAACGGCGGGCAGGTCGAAAAGTGCATTGGAAAGTTCGGGCGGAAGTCGAGGTGTCCGGTAAACGGTAACCGGTTCCGATCGTCACTTTTCCCGTTCCCGTTCCTGTTCCCTTTCCTGTTCCGCTGCGCGTCGCTGCCGCTGCCCGCTTTGGCCTTTTTTAAACAAATTCAATTGCGGACACCACTTGGCGACGTCTCCGTCTCCGTGTTATTAGTTTCCGGCCGCCGGCGACCAATTTACCGCTTGCCAAAAAAAGGCAAAAATAAAAACAGGAAAATAGAAAACACACAGAGAGTGCGACGAGGGCAGATAGCAAAAAGCAATTTGAATTTGAATTTGAAATTCCAACTAATTGCTGTGTGCGGGGGAAGTGGAACGAAGCCTAACCGAAAAAAACCAAAGCGCCCAACACCCAACCGACGGCGGCCACAATGCTGGACATCAAGTCCTCCGCCGATTACTTGTCACGCTCCACGGGCAGCTTCAGCAACTTCTCAATGCTCTTCGCAGGTGAGTGGGCGGTGTGTGAGCCAGCCCGACCGTCGGCCACCTGGAATCCAAGTAATTAGACCAATCCAAGACCCAGAGTAGCCCTTGCCCCTGAGACACTGCCGTCGGCTGACGGATGGAGCGCCCTTTCTGCGACTTTTGGCCCTGCCTGTGAACATTACTAAACCAACTGGTTCTCCTCTCTTGCAGATTCCTCGTATAAATCGTCGTGGGGCTCCCACAGTTCGACACAATCGCAAGGTGAGTTCTGATCAATGAATCAATTTAAAGGGATATTTAAATTGGTGTTTAGAAAAAGGTTTTGATGTACAAAATGCAATTGATTTATAAGGAACAACTGACTACAAATTAAACTTCTACCACTTAAAATTATATCAAATTTTATGTTAGCATTTAACACTTCATTTTAACAGTAATCAATCACGACGGTGATATCATAAAATACTTATATTCAGCTTACAAATATATTCTTGCACAAAATGAAGACCATCGATTTAAAGTATTTATAAAAGGGCAGTTAGAATCCAGCCTAAAATATGAGTTTTAGTAAATTTTAATAGTGACTGAAATAAACTTTATAAATATAGGTAAGAAAAAATGATCCAAAAATGTAGTTCTTTGTGCTTTGTCCACAAACCAAATGAAAAAGTACGGTCTTAGGAAGATATTTTGTTCCCATGCTTCCCTATCTTTCTTCAGATGTGTCTCTGCCATAGATTGCATTACACATCACCCTTTCCTAACGTTACTATTTTTAATGGACTAAAATCCTCAACCGACATGACTTATTCGCAAAGTTTCAATGATCACAAATTGCCATAAAATATACTCAGAAAGTTCCGCGTCAATCCCGAAATTACAGCAAATTACGTCCCACAAGGCAGGCACTCAAGGAACCCGAAAATAAACATTAAATATGCAAAACACACACATGACATGGAGTGCGAAACCAAAAGTGATGGAAATTCACACGAACCGAAGCCAGTGAAGCATGCAAAATGGGCGCCTGATAGACGTATTCAAGCAAATCAACCAGCCATCAATGGAATATTGACAGGCATTTCGTTTGGGGGTACAATATAGATAAAGGCCCGAAAAAGGTGTGGACTACACGTGTTCCGGGGGTTGCGACTCGTCGAATCAATGGTTAGTGAAGCGAGCAGAGGGGTTAAGGGCTATTAGGCCAGTTATGGTTATGGCTCACACTAATTGAAATTATATTGTCCTTTGACACCCACTCCAGCAAAAGGACCGCCGCCTCGAGCGGTTTTAAATCTGAGAAATTCCAAAATATTTTTTTACACTCCGTGGACGACAGCAACAGAGACTGAGTTTCAGCTTGGCTGAGCGCATTTAGCTGCTGGCCATTGATGACATCTAAATTGTGCACAGCCAGAGTTGGTGCTCAACTCTAGTTGAGGCTGGAACCTGCACCACCGAGCCACCGAGCCACCGAGCCACCAACCCGCCCAGAAACCCATCCCCACCCAACCACCTCCCGCTGCTGCTGCAATCGGTCGCCTTTTGTGCTCTTCGCAGTTGAGTGGCCACGCAAAGCGCAAAACCAAAAATGTCATATGAAAAGTTGTCGGTGTTGCTGCTTTTTTAGCACAATAAGTGACAACGAAAACAACAGCGGGCGGTGCACGAACCACCCAGAAGATGTACAGCCCTCTGCAGAGAGAAAAACTCCGGGAAAAAGGCCTTCGGTTGAATACTAAGTAGGGATTTAGTTTCGAATTCTCCATGTCATGTTAGATTCAACATAAAAGTATGTTACAAAAGATTCGGTGCATGATTTTCTGCAAACAGATTTTTTTAATGAAAAGGTTTAACCTTTGAGAAATCGGTCGTAAAATCCATAATCAATGATTTGAAAGTGTTACAAAATCCCTTTTTTTTAGATGTTTGACAGGGACTTAATTTCTGAACATAGTTGGGAACCAGCTTAAAATATCCTATAAATCCTGCCAATTTGGAATCCGATATTCTCAAACCCTATCCAGAGCCACCCTTTTTTCCAAGTGTTCTTCCCAGAGTCCTTGGTGTTTCAATGCGCTTGCGGCTTTAATTTTATTCGAGTATGAAGCGTGAAGTTTGCCACACAACTTGAACGCGCCGAGATTGTAAATTGAATTGCCAGCGGCATTGTTTTCGCTCTTTGCAATCATATTCCATTACGAGCGGGCCGAGAGATCCTGCGATGCGGTGCGATGCTCATGTCACAGTCGTCCTGTGTCCTGCCTTCGGGCACCGTTGCGCCCCACCCAGGCGGGCTCTTTGATGCCGGGCCAGAGATAATGTTTGTGTTGCGGTTGAGTTGACGATTGCCTTTGATTGTTCGACTGAGAGTGCTAACTGACAGGGCCGACAGGTTTTTAATTTAGCAATTTGAATATATTTAAACGCGTTTCTCCAATGCTCTCGCTTGCAGGCTACAGCTCGAACGCCTTGGGCATCAAACATGATCCGCACTCACAACTACGGCAACCTGGTGAGTACTCTGAATTTGTCATTATATGTTATTGTAGGCAAATACAAACTGCAAGTTTTAACAAGAGATTAAATGGGTTAAACATATTAATTGGTAATGGGGGATGTCTTTCCCCGAACAAAAAATGATTTTGAAATGCATCACTACACAAATAAACTGGTAATAATAATAATATCCATAAGTCTTTAAGAAGAAGAAAAAGGTTTTTAGTAAAAATTATAAATATTTACCTGTATAATATACGATATCGTATAAAATCTCTCAGATATTTAAGTGAAAATCATAAATATACTTCAATCTGTCACTCAAACCAACTTAAAGTTTTGAAGTGCAGATGCTTCAGCCCACGTGCCACATTGTTCAGCCTAAAAACCAACATAAACAGCCAGGAGGACAGATCTCGAAAGAGCCGAGTGTGCGACTCAAAATACGAAACGAATTCTGTTGGCCAACACTAATAAAGTTCGGGCATTGTGTGTATCGAACGCGCGCTGCAAGTGCCACTCGACGAGTCCTGTGGGCTGCGAGTCCTTTTTTCCAGCCGGCTACCCTGCCACTCCTGCTGCCCAGCTTTAAAACCCATTCGAAATCGCTTCGAGAGCGAAACCGAAACCGAAACAGAAGCAGAAACAGCAACTGAAATCGAGCAAATACTGTCGCAGAATCAAAACCTTAAATACGCCACTTGAGCAATGGAAATGGTAATGGAAACAAAAGTGCCGAGCGGTGGAATTGAAGCGTAATGGAAACAATTGAAGCTGCCATAAAGGATTCTCAATTAGAGGGCGACGAGGAGCCGGCGGGGAGGAGGAAGGATCCGCAGACCCAGACGCACTTGGCTCGGCTTTTGTTGCTGTCAAATTTGACGGCCGTGGTTGAATAAGACGCGTGCCAGTCGGGGGCAGTTTTTTCGCTTTTCGGGGCATTAAGGCTGTTGAGAGAACAAAGCTGGAGCCGAAGAAACTGTTGGCAAAACAATGGCCAGGACACAGGACGCAGGACACAGAACTCAAAGTTACGACAGAAAATACTTATATAAAACAAGGCAAGGACCGGCGGAGGACTCTGGCTGGATGATGCGAATTAAGGACAATTGTGCCGTATACTATGTCTGGTGTCGCTCGCGGCGCAATCAGAGTAACCTTTCTTTTCCCCAAATGCAGCACACAGAGAAAATGCTTTCTTCAGGTTCAGAAACTCAACAATTTCCCAGCATACAGTTAACATTTCTGTTTTAATCGTCCGTAAAAACTGTGATAAATGTTTTATAAAGTTTAGAAATTTGTTTTATTACTACACATAGAAAAATAATATTAAAAGTGTGGCAAAATTAATGGAATCTCAAAATAGTATAGCCGAGAATGAATCGATCCCACAAAACAGAATCTATAACTTTTTCTTTTTATAAGAAAATCGCTTCATATCGCAAGACAAACTCGAGAGCTTTTTGTCTTGGTTTCAAGAACGTTTCTCCTCAAAATGGTGAGAAAACGCATTCTCGAAATGGTACTATTAGACCTTGGCTTTCCTACATCCTAAATAGTTCGGTATCAATTATTTGAATATTTTTTATGTTTTTCTGTGAAAATGTACTATTACTTGACGTATTGTGGTATTATACATATATTTATTTTGAGTGTAGCCACTCTTACACACATATACACACTTACACAGCTAGGCCTTTGCAACGCGCAGGAAACTCGCGCCGGATAATAAGTGAAATGGATATTTCGAGTGTGAGTGTGTGTGCAAGTGCACTCGACAAATGCGCGCAAATGAAGCATCTGCAGGCACACACACCCACCAAATATAGCAATATGTAAGTATACATGCCTTATAGCAAGGGCTTTTCATGGTTTTCTGGTAATGCATTTCATTTCGTCAACGGAAACTAAAACTTGCCTTTTGTATTTGCCATAAGAACGGTCGTACGGTCGGCACCCTTCATTAAGATATTTGCATAAAGAACCGGTACTAATGCCACGCTTTCCATTTCCATTTGCCTTTCACCCCCCCGCAGATCCATATCAAATGTTCGGACCCACCAGCAGCAGACTGGCCAGCTCAGGTGAGTGGAAATCACAAAAGCATAAAGATGCAGGTGCCGCGATTAGTTTTCCCCGACTTCCCGCGACTGCCACGTGACTAAGCTCCAACCCCCAAGGAAAGCACTTCGACCTCTGCCGCCCGCAGTTCATTATCATATCAATTTCTGGCCGAGATTCGACTTAGTCATTGCCCAGACGGGCGACCCTAACAAATTAACCCATTGCATGCGAGCTTAACCCCTTTCGGCGGGCTCCCTCCGCCTTTTCGGGGTGCAGTTTTCTAATTTATGCGAAAGGTGTTTTCCCAAATTTATTGCACCGCTTTATGCCAGTGTGAGTGTGTGAGGGGCGTGTCCTGGCAATTGTTTTTTGCAGCTCTGACTTTTCGTTTCATTCATTGCTTGGGAATTGTCTATTTTCTGGGCACGCGCCCTGCCCGAACTCCGGCCAAAATCCATTAAAAAGAGTTGCGAACCCAGGCAAAGGCTCCGTCAAAGGGTTTCAACGGTGGGCGTGTCCCTTATGGATTTGATAAATTGGTCAATGGATGTGTTCTTTTTCTCACAAAGCATTCGCCATAAATGACCATGAGAAAAAATAATAGGATTTATTAAAAGTATTCCCTAAATAGGGTTTCGTATCATCGAAATTAGGCAACTATATTTTCCCAGGCTGGAAAAATATAGCGAAATACTGTTAAAAGGCTGCGGAGAAAATTACCCTTAATTAAATAATAGTTTCCTACCATACTTAATTGATAAAAAACATTATATTTAAACGGGGAAAATTGTATATTGCAACAATTACCTTGCTCACAACAAAGGAAAATTAAATAATGCATGTTTTATCGAAATTTCTTAAAAATGTATTTCGGCAATAGATTTAAAACGTGAAACGAAATCCAACAGGCAGGTTTTGCAATGTAAAATTTAGGGCAGAATAAAATACTAGTTTAATGCGAGTGCAAACAATGGCTTTTTTTTATCCCTTTTTTTGCTAAATTTTTCCTGAAACGAAAGTCACTTTCAAAATGGTGTTCAATGCCTCTGACCAGTTGCCAGGCAAAATCAATAATTCCTATTGATCCTGCGCTGGGGCAAGCTTTTGACGCCGCCATTATGGTGGCTCGGGCTTTGGCTGGGGCTCCACCCACCGTTGCCAGTGCCCCAAGTGGGCTGCAACCACCTCTCCACCCCACTTTTGCACCCTCGAAACATGGCGCTCGAGCGGAATTAGCATAAAAACCCAGACGCCCAACATTTTCCGGCGCGACATTTACACGAATCCAGCCCTCTCGCTCTATCTACCTCGCTGTTTCTCCCTCTCTTTCGATTGTTTGTTGTGCGGTTTCCAGCATAGGGGCTTTGGGCTTAGGCCGTTGCCAGGAGTTGGCTATAAACTTCAACTTGAAGTTGGACCCAAAAGCTCACTGAGAAAAACCCACACACAGGACCTCGGTGGTACACAGTGCGCTTTCGCTTTTTGGGTGGCAAGAATGCTGTTTTTGATTAATTATGGCTTCCTCCCGACACGGAACCGCTTTGTTAGCCAGGTCCGGCCAGCTGGCCAACACTTGACATGCCACACTCATTTGCATATGTGCATATGCAGGCCGCAGGAGTGATAAAAAGGGGAAACATGAGATTGCCTTAGTTCGTTGCTGCATAATTAAATAAGCCAGGACCAAACTGAAGTTTTCTTAATTATGGAAACAGCAAAGTGCAGAGATCAAAGAACTGGCCGGGCTAATTGCTTCCGGTTTTCCAACTTTTTTCCCACTTGTTCTTATTAAATTAACATTTTTTGGAAACACAAACTTTAACGCCTCGCTGACACTCCTTGGCGGGCAATTACAACACTTTAGTTAGCTTTTGTCGGCTGCTAATAGCGTGTCAATTGCCCAAGGGCCACGCCCAGTTTCCCCTGACTTGGTGTCTTCTGCCCGGCCCCAAATTGTCATTCATCATCGTCAGCCGGCGGAGAAGCGTCGTGTTGGCACTTAGCACATTTACTTGGCCATGATTTGCAATTAACGCAATATTCATGACGTTCTCACACATGAGCAGCCCAAAGCCACCACCCAAAAGGCCCCTTTTTTCTCGACTCAAGTTTTCCCAACCACCCCGTGGAGTGTCCTTTTTTTGTGTATTTCGCCTGACAGCAAACAGAGAGAAAGGAGCGATTGTACTCCCTCGTATTCGTCCTTTCGCTTCCACGGCCTAATTGCCAAATGATTAAGCGATTTATGATGTCTGCGTCGAATGCGTAGCAAATTCGGCGCACAATATACAATCATAATTCTGTAAATGTTTCAGCACGCACAATGGGAAAAGCCAAAGGCTGAGGGAGTGGAGTTAAGACAGAAAGTCAAAGTTCAAATGGGGAAATACTGCGATGTGGGTGTATACATATTGCTGGAGTCACATTTCACGGAGTCAATAACAAAAGAAGGTGGAAAGCGATGGCATTGGCTTAGAGAATTGGCTATAGTTTAAGAAACAAGTATTCAGATTTAAATTTAAAAAGGGAATTTGGTTTCTTTCCCTTAAAAATACTTCCCAGAAATTCACAGTTTTTTACTAATTCAAATCGCAGCATGGTTCCTCCCGAGTGAAAGTGCAAGCCATAATATCTCCATGGCCTCCCGGAGGAGCTGCTTCCATTACACTTACATGCAATGCCGTTTCCGTTGCGCTACACTTCTCTTACAATAATTTGAGGCAAGCGTCATACATTACCCCCGTGGTCCCAGTTATTTATCGGGGGGATACCCACTTTGGGGGTTCTCGGACTGCGTTTCGATTCCCTGGCCTGAGGACCGGGCAGGAAATGCTTTATGGGGCCTTTGCATGCCACAAAATGCTTACATTTTGGCCACATCCCCGCAGCTGTAGTTAATTCAAGCCCGAAACGCCAAGAGGATATGCTCTTTTGATGGACATTTAGGCAGGCCAAAAATACCCACATTAAATGTCTCAATACGTAGGAGTCACAGGGGTCATTTCTCATATTTCCCGCTTCCCCTGCCCATTTCAGGCTCTGGCCAGATCCAACTGTGGCAGTTCCTGCTCGAGCTGCTCTCGGACTCCAACAACGCCAGCTGCATCACCTGGGAGGGCACCAACGGCGAGTTCAAGCTCACCGATCCCGACGAGGTCGCCCGCCGATGGGGCGAGCGGAAGTCCAAGCCCAACATGAACTACGACAAGCTCAGCCGCGCCTTGAGGTGAGTTTTACTTTTACTTTTATTAAGCCAATTTGGAATTTATAAATTTGTTTAAAGGAAAATGTATTAGAATAGAGTATCTTTTTATTTTGCATTTTTTCAATTACAAAATCGTATAGATATGGAAATATTAAAAAAAATTGTTGCTTTATTATATTACGTGTTCAATCTTATCAGTTTGTGTTTCTTTCATTAACAAAATCATATATAATTTGCAAATATTTATATTTCAAAAAAGTTGGGTACATTACATTTTTAACTAATAATAAAGCATTTGTCAAGGCTCTGGTTGAAGTCCAATACATCTTCTAACTATTTGTCTGTATTTTTCCGCATGTTATCTCACGAATTAATCCAAATACAAAAAATAGTTCGAATTCGGATTATTTCCCAACCACATGGGGTTGTTTTTTCCCTGTGCACTGAAGTAGACCCCAATTAGCCGATATCTGCGCCTCGAAATGCGAGCATGTGTGCAATTTGGCATTCGGCTCATCAGTAAATGATTTGTCCCTGCACTGATTAGCCGATTCGATGGCTAAACAGCCAGAAAATCACCCAAAAAACTGGCTAATCCACTTGCTGGCCAAGACTTTGGCCCACTTGATTGTGTGGGCGTGGCAGGTCGGCACAGAAATTCAATCATAAATTGTTCCCTCGGTCCGAGCGGGAATGTAATCGAAAATCCAATAAATTCGAAATCTAATTTCAGAAGAAGGTAACTCGATTTCGCAAACTGGAGCTCCAATATTTGACTGAGCAGTGGCATATGCACAACTATTTGTGCAACGGTCAATTTGCTGGGTAAACAGGACCAGGACTGAGCTGGCCTAATCCACTGGGCGAAGAACCCTTTTAGCCGGCTCCTTGAAACTGTCACTCGCAATCAGACGAGTGCCAATGAAGCGAATTCAAGTGGAAAAGTCCTGACAGCCAATTTGCAACAGGCTCCGCTCACAGATGTAAATAAATGTAAAAAGTCTAGAAAAATCACGCAACAACAAAGGAAGAGGCGGTGGGGAATGGAATCCTTTTTGATGTGCAGGAAGCCTCAGCATGTCTGTTCTTTTTGCGCATTTCAACTCAATTGAACACAAGAGACATCATCGCCGCTGGCTTTCATGTTTGCTCAGAAATGCGAGAGTGTGTGTGGGTGTGGGTGTGGGTGTGTAAATTAACACTCAGCCCGGCCGGGATATATCCTTCACTCGCACGAGGACATACAAGACACCCAGGACACCCGGGACACCCAATCCCCGATCCCCGATCCCCACTCACCCACTCACCCACACAGCCGCACAGCAAGGACAAGTGCTTTAATGCTTCATTTGACATGTTTATTCACAGCCAGCTGGCCTTTTGTTGGCCTCTGCTGATCTGGCCTGTCCTGGCCAATCCTTAAAATGGCTTTGCTTTAATCCTTTTCTCGCCATGCAGTTATCCTGGCCCCTGATTGTGCCCCTTTGTCCTTGGCTCATCAGTCATTGATTGGCTTCGATTGTCTGGGCAAAGAGCAGCGGCACTTTCTTCTTTCACTCTTTTGCATTTTCCCCCGTCGAGCTTTTGTTTTTACTGCTTTTAATTTATGGCCGTAATTGGCATAATTTATGGACGGTAGAAAAAATAACAGAAAGAACGGTCTCAACTGCTCGCATTATGCCAATTTGCATTGATGCATTGAAATGTTTGCTCTGCCTGCAACGCTTTGTAATTTATTTGCCCATTTTTTTGCTTTTCACTTGTCTGGCGGAAGTTGTGGACATTTTAAAGCGTAACAATAAACGAACAATATGCAGGAGGAAAGGGATATTAAATTGCCGTTTGAATGTGCTTTAAGGGCTGCGATATTCCGACGACTGGCCAAACATCCCAGCATAATGAAAGAAATCGCCTGCTAGCCCTCGAATGCAAACAAATTTCGCTCGGATTTCTTGGCCGTCTGCCCGCCCACACGATTTTACCCCTCGCTAAAAGTTATATTTGCGTTCTGGCACAAGGCGTTGCCATTTAATTGCTGAACAGCATCGGAAAAGGGAGCCGCGCCTGGGGAGCGGCACTAAAATCGCTTAATGTCAGCAAATTAACTTAAAACGCATAAAGCGAGCATTATTCTGTAATTATTTATTGTCCTTTTGGGGGGAGTCTGCTCATCTCAGCTTTTGTTTGACTTTCCCACATTGAGATCAGGGAAATGGCCAGCAGGAGGAGCAGCTTCACTGTTCGGGGGTTGATTGTTTAGGTCCAAACTCAATCTTATGGGTATGGTTGTAATAGTGTTAAATAGTAGTCAAGAATGAAAGATATACACTTGCTTGGATCGAGTTTAAAGAGCTTAGGTTTTGCTAGTTATAATAATTTTCTTAATCATCCTAGAGAGCCAAATAGATTTTATAACAAATATTAAGGTAACGTTCATCGAGTGTTTTACTGACTGCTTTCTCCCACTTCCCCCTGCAGATATTACTACGACAAGAACATAATGACCAAGGTGCACGGCAAGCGGTATGCGTACAAATTCGATTTCCAAGGCCTGGCAGCCGCCACTCAGCCGGCGGCCAGCGATCCCACCTACAAGTACCAGAGCGACTTGTTCATGACACCATATCACCACAGCGCCAAGCTCAGCTCGTTCATGAGTCCGCACCACGGCATGACCTCATCCTCGGGTAAGCACACGTTTGGGATATCCGTATAAGGAACCATCCATAACTCATTCTTATAGCTTCCAAAAAATGAGACACCGCTTTAAATTATTAATGTGATCTCAATGAATTCTCCATTCCTAATTAACTAAAATACAAATATTTACACTCAATGAAATTGATTATAAATTGCGTTATTAATAAGTGTTAAACAATAGCCCACACAAGTCCTTAAATGGAAGTGCACCTTTTTAAAACGCAAATTAACAGCTTTAGCCATTAAACAAAACTTTACAATAGAAGAATACATTTAAATGAATAGATTTAAATGAATAAAATTAAATATGAAATTTTGAAATAGGTTGAGAAAAAATGTTCGAGGTCTTTATAAATTATTTTAATTTATTTAATAAAAGAATTTGTATATTTAAAATACACTTTTCTAAACTGAACATTTCCTTTAACTTTCTTACAGCTTCGATCTTCCCGTCGGCCGCCTCGTGGGGCAACTGGGGCAGCCCGGCCACGAACCTGTACCAGCCGCACTCGATGAGCCATGTGACCCCCTCCCACGTGGCGCCCCATCTGAGCAGCTATCCCCACTACGCATGACCATCATCGTCCGGTGGCGCCTTCTAATATGAGAGCAACGCCATCGCCGGTGCCTCGGGCATTGGCGGCGGCACGGCCTCGACGGGCGTGGGCCTCGGCGGAGGTGGAGCTGGGGGTGGTGGTGGCGCCTCCGGTGTCAGCACGGGCGTGGGCTCCACCTCGAGCAGCACCACCAGCAGCGGAGCAGGAGGAGGCGGTGGAGGAGGCGGCGGAGGCACTGTCATGAGCGGCTTTTCCAGCAACGGCAACCTGAACGGAGCCCACGTCTCCAGCAGCGGAGGGTCGTCCAGTGTGAGCAACAACCTCAACATAGCCACGGCCACCTTGACGGCGGCTCCGGCTCATGCCAGCGCCGGATTCGGGACGATTGGCGGCCTCAGTGTGGCCGGCATGGGCGTTGGGGTCGGAGTGGGCGTGGGGGGTGGCAACTCGACGCTGAACTCGCTGGTCGTGGGCAACCGCCTGATGAACAGCAGCCTGCCCACGCTGCTCAAATGATGCCACTTGGAGAAGTTCGGGCTGACGATGGGCGCAGGTCCTTCGCCGCCGGCTGCCACGCCCGCAGGCGAAAACATACCGCCGTACCACCATCACGGGCATCCCGCCCACTCCGGACTTCCAGGACACGCCGGCAACTACGGGGCCAACGAGCGGGCCCTGTACGATTATCTGGACATGAAGAGCGGCGAGCAGGCCACGTTTTTACTGTAGATGCCAGGCAAAACTTGTAACCAGAACCACCAGAAACGATCCAAACAAACAAAAATCGAAACGGAAAGCAGGCAGCAAAAGTATTTGCGGCGGATTTTATTCATAGGTACTTAGCGAAAGACACCCATAAGTCCTAACCCGAAGATTATAAAAAGCAGAGGCAACACGACCCCCGGCTAAGTATTTTACGTGTGAGTGTGAGTGAGTGAATGATTCGTTGTTGCCCTAGGTTTAGGAACTAACTTTCCACTAATATACGATTAAGAACCGAACCGATATAGTTGGCATTCGAAGCTAAACCAAGCTCTAGGTGTTTTAGTGTATCAAGGACTAACTCTTTCCCTAAATTCAAAGCAGAACTTTTCCAGGCTAAGACTCCGAATAGTTCCAGAATTCTCCAATTGTTGTTAGCATTTTGTGTGTAAAGCATTTGTAAATAGCAAAGTAACAATATCATCCTCCAAATAACGTTCAGCACAACAGTGAATGTCTAGTTATAAAAGTTTGCCACATTCTCACTTCAATTTACGATTTGTATATAAATATTTGCCTAAGTGTAAAAATGTTTAGAGCGTAAAGTAGCCTATTGGTTTATTTGAATTAAAGCATTAAATTCGGTTTTACGTTTACCAATTTTCGTTTATCTCTTATCGTTTCGAGATGGTTGACTGTGATAGTTGATTGTACAGTTAAAACTCTTACATATTTTTTAAATACCAAATTACAAACGAATAAATATTAAAATAAATTACGAGTACGTACTAACCCCAAGTCTAGACATACTATATATTTGTGTGTAAAAAAGAAAACTTTCTAAATTGTAAGTCAAAGTTTAACTATAATAATACGATGCGAATATATATATGGAAATTTAAATGTGTGTAACTATATGTATTTACCGAATCGAAATACGACAAAAAGCGAACTAATCGTTAACGATCTAAGTGTATACAATTTTAAATTCTGAATGTAAACTCTACGAAGCGGAAACCAATATAAAAACAAACATCAGCGATGCCCACACACCGAAACCCTCTAAGAATTTAGTTAATTTAAGGCAAAAACTTTCAACAAAAATAAAACCCAATTCAAAAAGACTCGATTCCTATCGGTTAAACGTGTTTTTATTGGAGAATATTAACAAGATTTGTTATGTACAGCAAGGGGGAAAGAGGTGGCTACCCTAAACTTGGACTAATCCGCTGCAGAATCACCGGCTACTGCTCCTGATTGAACCACTTGAACTCGTAGTGTTTCAGCGAGTTCTCCTCGGGCAGCGCCTCCTTGGCGTCCAACTTCCGCCAGCTAACGTGCGGCTGGAATCCAAACTCGTTCGCAATGTACTCGATGGTCCGCTGCACTGCATCCTCGCCGATGGCGAAGTAGCTGCCCTGCTTGTCACCATTGCGACCGCCGGTCTCCTCGTGCCCGTTGTAGTCCAGGATGTATTTGAATTTGTACAGGTCCCCCGTGGCACCAGCGGCACTTGCGCTTCCGGAACCAATTCCTCCGCCTAGCCCTGAGGCTTTGCTTCCGGAACTGACTCCTCCAAGTCCGGATCCTGACGAGCTCGCACCACCGACTCCTCCAAGTCCGGATCCTGACGAGCTCGCACCACCGACTCCTCCCAGCCTAGATCCTGACGAGCTACTGCCACCTACTCCTCCAAGTCCAGATCCTGTCGAGCTTCCCACAGGTTCCGATGGTTTCCTGCCTCCAGCTACTCCCAATCCAGATCCTAGAGGACTTCCTCCAGCTGAACCTCCTGATGCCTTACTCCCTCCTGAACCTCCTACGCCGAAAACACCGCCAGATGCTCCAGTTGGTGATCCTCCAGATCCAGATCCTCCCGCAGGGGCCTTTCCTGCCGAGAAGCTTCCACCGCTTGCTGAACTTCCGGCTTGTGGATTGGCTGATACTCCGGAAATTCCCGCAATGGTTGCCGAATCTGATAATAAGCCCAAGGGAAATTTAGTACAGACTCGAACCATAAGGTAGAAGATGTGTAGAAAAAGTGTATATACTTAGTGCAAATTTATACCAATAGGTGGCTTTTGGTTTTGGTATTTTTTGGCAGCACCCAAAAAACATACTTAAAATTAATTTAATTGAATTTGTAAAAGTTTCAGAGAAAGAACTTTAACTTTAAGAAAAATGCCACAAAATTGAGAAATTTGTAATAGATCTTCAACAAATTAGTTATTTTGGGTATGCAAAAAAGTCAGACCCAGGACAGACATTAAAAATTAAATATTATAAATACTTTAAAATATCTTCCCCCAATTTGGCTTACTCAAGAGAAGTGCTTGGTGTGGGTTCTGTGTGAGTGTGGGCTGTGCCTTCGAACGCGTCACTGTTTTCGCAGAGGCAACTCCCGATCGAAGGACCTTTCTAATGTCTGCACTCGGGCTTTGTGCTACGGATTGAATGTAGCTGGCGATCGGAAGACTGGCTTGGCCCTCAACAGCAAAGATTTTCACTTGACTGGCGGGCACCGATGCGGGGGCAACCAGTGGCTGTTTCGCCAGGGCCACAGGACCTGTGATCTGGCCTGCATACGTGATGGCTTCCCTTACTGCAGCCTCGTCCAGTTGGATGTTCAATGGCGGATACACCGGCGGTCCAGCCTTGTCGACCACGCCCACATTGAAGTCGATCTTTTTATTGCCACTCGACGATTGCGAATTGGAGGTCTGAGTGCTCACATGTCCGGTCACAGCGCCCTTGGTTGTGTAGTAAGTGTTCATGGCTAAGTTGAGACCAAGTTCGATGTGTTTAGTGTTTGGTGCATTCGTGTAAGTGTTGGTGCTTTGCTGTGTATCTTGGTCCAAGCCAAGACGCTTTGCCACAGTTTGGGCAATGGAGTCGCGGAAGGGCAACTGCACGTTCAGGCCGTAGTCCGGAGAGCCCTCGGGCTTACCTGTTTGCGCCGGCGCCAATGGCTGGGAAAGAGTGCGAATCTCCGTTTTGGGAGGGGACTTCTTCAGGAAGCAGCCGGCACATCCCTCCGTGTTGAAGGTATTCCTGGGCACAGCCGCCGGAAGTGGCAGGGCCTTTGGAGTCGTTGCCACAGGCAGGGTTTCTGGGAGTTCAGAAAAATAAGGTGATATGTGGCCATTGAATTTTACATTAAATGTAACAAATTATCTCCAAAAAAAATATCATATCATTATTAAATACTTTAAAATATTAAATACTACGATGCTGAAAACCATTTAGTTTTTTCATTTGATTATAAAAACATGTGACTGAAATTTAAGAATTTACTTTTTTCTTTATTCCTAACTATTTTAAAAAACGAGTTCACTTTAAACATTCAAAAGTAAGAACTAAAACAGACAGAACTTCCGAATTTCAGGCTTAAGTTCAATTTCCTAAATTTTTTGAATTGTTTTATTTGCAAATTAATACTATTTTCGTATGCTGAGCCAATTCTTATCGAACCATTAACGGCTAGTTATATTTAGATCACTACGTAGTTGGATAACCTGTTGGTTATTAAAGGAAATAATGTTGTGGAGTCGGTTTAATGATTTGAATTAATAAATAATAATTTTGAACGCTTAAAACATGCATTTAAATAGGTTGACAGGTTTCAAGTAGGATGCATTCTGACTTCAAGAGCTATGAATTTGTCTCCAAACTGGTTATTACTCACTTTGGCCGACTGGACCTGCGTAGGGATAGCTCTTCATTGAGATAATGCGGAACTTGCCCTCCTCGTCGGTGGCATAGACCGTCACGTGGTATATTCCATCGGCGGTGATGAACCCAAACTCGCCCATGATAATGCCGCGTTCATCTGCGAATAGGGAAACGAGATGAGCTTTGGGCAAACAGATTTTGTGTTCATTTTGAATATGAATGCGAATTTTACGCCGATATGTGATTCTTAATTCGTTTGATAACCTGCCCGGCCGGGCCCATAAAGATTAAGATCTAATAAACTGTATCGATAATGGCGATCATAACTTGTGAGCTGGTTTCTTAAAACCCCCACACCCGCGCCAACGCCCGCCGGCCCGAAAGGCAGGGGCCTACGCAAGATACATTCCTATGTTGAGAAGAATTTATTAATTTGGACGACACTGTGCATGTGGATGGTCTTAAAGAGGTGCGACTCTCACCGAAGCATCCTGTCCAGCCACCCACCAGAATTCTCATGCGAAATTCTGGCTTGTGGCCTTTGTCTCTTTAAACAGGTTTCCCCAATACTGGCCAACAAGTTTTAACGGTTTGCATCAATTGGCTTTCGATTGTTTGTTTTATGTTTGATTCGAATACTGCTTCGTGTCACTTTCCCATTTGTCTCGATCGCTTTCGTCGCGATTAGAAAATAATTCTTTATTAAAATTTATTCTTTTGTCGTGATCAATTTGCGATTAAATTGTTCATTGGGCTGGGCTAAGTAATTAAAACTATTAAACTCAAATCAATATAAATTATCTAATTCTTTTTTCTGGTTATAAAATAAAAACGAATTAAAAAGGAACAATAAAAAGGCTTTCAATTTAGACGGTAATAAAAATAGGAACACCTTCTTCTGATTTAAATTATAATCCTTATTCTCAACAAAACAAATAAAATATAAACTTCTGTTGTATTTATCAAAATACTTTGTGATATACACTATTAGGAGAACCAATGGACTTAATTTTAATGCATTTCATAATATAGACCAATAAAAATGGATCAATAAAATTGAGGATCAAAATTTAGAGTGGTCTTAATAATTAGCACCAATAAACAAATTTCGAGCTGTAAGTTGTGTTTTAAAAATTGTTCCACGACTGTTTTGCAACTTGTAAGAGAACGCCTAATAACAAGGGTACACTAACATCAGTTTTTTCAATGGGTCATGCCCTTTGTGTTTTGTTATTATTTTTAGCGTTAAAACACGTTAAATAGTAAATTGAGCATACCATTCCAATCGACTTGATGTAACGCCCCGTAAACTAGACTTCAAAATTTGATCTAGATCAATGAATCAACCATTTGAATAAGAATGATTCAAAAACGCCGCAATCGAATAAAAGGCTTTGTTAGGATACCGATATCTTGTGTTCTCCTTTAACGTGTTATTCAACAAACGAATATCACTGTTGAATGCACAACAAGTTCCTGAAATATACAAATATGAACGTAATCCAATATTTCGGCCTCAACTCTGGCATTTCATGTGCCAGAATTATACTTATAAATATTGAAATGTGACTGTTCTTTTTGGAATTAGCATTAGCCGAAGAAAGAAAAACCATAAATAAGGCAAACTTTTGTGAATTCGGACGCGTCTACATGTTATGCTAATCGGACGCGTTTCGTTTTCGTTTTTCAGAAAACTTTATCACCGATTCAGCATGGAAATAAAAATCATAACGACCATGTATGCCATTTGGACAATGGACACCGTACGTGGATGTGGATGTGGATGTGAATGTGGACCTCCGGCCAGATGTGTCTGTGAAGATTCCGCTAATTGCCATTGGTGGCTGGTATTTCAATTGCTGGTGACCTGTCGCTCAGGTGCACCGTGCACCCATCAAACGTGTATTGTGTGGCATTGCACAAGCCGCCAGTCGCAGTCCGGCTCAAAAGTCAAAAGTTATGGCTTTTTTTGGCTAATGCTGCCAGCCGAAGCCGATGGCGACTCCGCTGCATTTGCGCACTTGTGCTCCTAACGACACTCGAGATGACGCATCATCTATTTACATATTTCGGTTTTGTGCCAATAAATCGACGCACAGTAGTCGAGATATGCTAATGGTTTAATTAGCATCATTAGCCAGGCAGCTCACCTCTCTTCTCCGCCCGATGCTGCTGCTCGTCGATGGTGAAGCCGAACTTGTAGGGACGCACTGTGGTCGCCGCCGACAGGACGCGGGTCAAGGTGCACAGGAGCAGGAGCTTAAAAGGATCACCGTGAATGCCGAGGTCAAGAACAAGGCAGGGGTCAGAGCACTTACAGAACAAACGATCGCAATCATTTTTGGGCTCATTTTGCGGCCTGATTTTTATTTAAATTGCTCACAAATTTATTTTATCTTCACGCCCTATTATGAACTGTCAGCGATCTCACAAAAAACGCATAAGTAAGCGGGCGTTTATATTTTAATACAAATATACGACTATAAATATTTGAATTTCAAGCGGACGGAACGACGACGCGTTTCTCACGCCGAGATTATCGGTTCGGAGCAAGCGCCTGAGAATGAAACACACCCCACGGTGTTCGGCAGCGAATTGACAATGTTAATAATATTAGGTAAACATTATAAAACATTAGAAGCGGACGCGGACCTGCCGCTGCCCGTTGGCCGCGTGTGCGTGCGTATCTGTGTGGCCCACGCTGTATCTGTATTCGCCAAGTCTCAAACCGCAGAGTTGGTAGCATTGGCCAGAGCGCATCACACCTCTTGAGCGTCGGCCGGGCCTTTACTCATAATTTAAATTTCATGCACTCTGTATGTTATTTATTTGATTATTTATTATTTGCTGATTTGCATCCTAGATATGTTTAACCAACGGCGAAATTCGTCTTTGTTAGACAACAAATGTGGCTTATTCTTCTAGACTTTCTGAGTACCTTCGATCCGCATATTTATTGAGAGTTTGAGTACTCCCTTTTAAACAATTAATGATCAAAATAAATTATTCTTTAAACGGAGTATAGATACGGAGTATATATAGATAATATAGAGTATGCCTATTAAACGTATACATTTTTAACTAAACGATTAATAAGTTAAATTTTAATCACAATGTAAGATGTTGAAAGACCAAGAAAAATGAATACATTTAAAATCCTTAACAATGCCTTGTGAACCAACGCTTGCTTAATTAGCTATGCATGTTCCAATCCTAGCCTGTTCTTAAAAGATAATAATGAGTAAAAGGAAGTTTAAAATAAATAAAATTAGTGGGAGTATAAAGCTGTAATACCCTTTTAGGTAAAACTTTTTCATACCATAAAACCTAAATTTCACAAATATTTCCTAAGATCCTTCACGAAACATCTGAATAGGTCTGAGAGCAAAATTTGTCATCGGGTATTTGTTGATAATCAAACGAATCCCATGTATTTGTCATCCAACTTGTTGAGTCCAATTAGTGGCCGGGCTTTTGACCTGCTTGATGAGCAAATCAGAATGCAATGAGGAAGATGTTTGCACTTCTCTATTCTCATTATCGATCGGCAATCAGCAGTCAGCGTGTCTTCTGCCGGATGCTAGCGGGCAATTGTAATTGAAATATTGCTGTCAAGTTCGGCAATGACTGATGTTGTATGCTTAAATTTGCATATTAATTGCAATAAAAGTTGCCTTTGAGTACAAGCATAAGTGTTGCGAATCTAACCCGACGCTCACGAAGTTATTGGTAATTAGCCGTTGGCACCCAAAAGTATGCAACGGAAAATCTCAAGTTCGTTGTCTAAGTCATTCGTTTTGAAGGCAGATTTACATACAAAGCCCTAAAGCTTGCTAAATGTTTTACAACATTTAACCATTTTATTGCGGTCCACAAGTTCGACTATAAATTACCTAAACCATTGTTTCATTTTAATTTGGATGAAAACTAAGGATAACACATATCGTATTATAATCATTCAACAACTAAGCTGATAAAACGGAGAACAATACAAAATGGTAAAGGAGTTATAAAGAAAAAAAGATTTCTTGTCTTTAAGTTCTGTTATAACATTATAAATTTATTAATTAATTAATTTCCGGGAAAGAGAAATAGATATGTTTTTCATTATTTCATTGACTCTTCATGGTGGAAGGAAACTGAAACTAATTTAATATATTATAATTATAATATATTATTAAAATTTTTATTTAAAATTTGTTCGTCTCTAACAACGATTTATATATTCATAAGAGATGAATGCTCACCAAAATGTGTTGACAGTTGTGCCTCTCTGTACAAAATTCAACTTTTATGAGTGTCAAGTCAGTAAAAATTAAAATTTAGGCTAGTTTCTGTAATTGTTTCTAAATTCTTTTAAATTTCATCATAATCGAAAAATATAAACTTGTTTTTAACACTGTGAGCTGTCAAAAAATAAACTTTAGGCCTCTCTAATGAATTAAACTTGTAAAAGCTTCAAGTTTTTTACAAGCCCGACAGCTTTTAATTTAGTTGCGGGTGAGTGCATACAAAATAATACGCGCATTTCGTGAAGACCATAATTTCTTTCACTGCTCAGCCAGTACCCGTTCATTAGCACATAATCTGGAGCAAATAAAACCAATTCAAATATAATCTTCAAGTTTTAATATTCAACAAATTGCGTTCTGTGACTTAGAAATGGTTCCCTTTCAAAGAAAGTGAAACCGGAAAGTATTGGGGAAAATAACAAGGAATTGTGTAGGATTGGGTGGCTTTAAAGCTGCTTTGAGTGCAAGCAACTCAATTTAGGCCTCGGGGGCAACGGGCAGATGGGCACCCTGGGGCTGGAATCCGTTCTCATCGGCGATGTAGGTGACTTCGTAGGTGACACCATCATCGGCCACGAAGCGGTAGGATCCCTGGACGGAGATGGCCTCCTGCTCGGTTCCAGCGTTCTTCAGCACACCTTGGGCCTGAGCTGCCTGACCATCGCTAGTCTCCCAGCTGTTACGAAAGTCAGCATTAGTTAGGCATCCCTTTGGGGCAGCTGCCAATCTACTTACTCGTATTTGAAGCTCTCGGGTCCAACGTCGGATTCCGATCGCAAGATTTGAGCCTCCGAACCGGCAGGAGCGGCCAGAGCCACGGAGAAGAGGGCAACGAAGACAATCAGGAACTTCATGGTGATTCTTGGTTGGTGATTTGATCTGCGGTTATCGAACAGTTCACGACGAATGGTAACGATGGTTGCCAGTGTAAACCCTTTTATAGTTGGCAAACTGTTGGCAACGGCTCAAAGCGTGGCCGAACTAGTCAAACGTGTGGAAGACATAATCAGCAAAGTCAATGTTAATGTGAAAAAGTCTGGTTTGGGTTTCATTTTCGTTTGGAGATCGAGCATTAAAAGGCCTAATATGAAATTTAAATAACACCATAGGCCGAAAAGAATTGCGGCTATAAATATTCAATTATTCAAATTTTTACCAATTCATTGTGCTAGTATTATGTTTCTATAAATCCACCCAAAGTCAGTGACGTCAATAAGATCTGGAGCTTCCTTCAGATTTTTGTGTTGTGTCTAGTTTATTCTTCGATCTTTAAAACTTTTACATTAGATTGGGAATATTTAGCTCAATTTGAATTTCAGACATCTCCTAGGCCACCAGCCTGAACTTAGGGTGGTAGCCGGTCTCGTCGGCCGTGAAGCTGATCTCGTACTTCTTGCCATCTGGAGCTGACCAGCTGGTCGAGCCCTGGACAGAAAGAGAGCCATCCTCCTCACCTGCACCTGGCTTTACCTCTCCGGTCTCGGTGCGCGAGATTCCATTGCTCGTCTCATAGCTGTGGTCAGGGATGGAAAAATGGAGTTAACTAATTAATGAAAGGATTTGGGTTGGGCGCAAGTTATTACTGTGAGCATAACAAAAAAACTAAAATAAATTTATTTTTCTAATTGCATTGCACGCCTTATTGACCAATAAAATATCATCATGAAAGCTCATTATGATCTTTCTCCTTTATGTGTTACTGTATTAATATTATATTATATATTAATGAATGTCGACAAGAATGTCTTATAGATTTTTTTAAATCAAACTGGAGTATTTAATACATACGATTTTATAGTAACGATTTATTGTGCCAAACCTTTCTGTTTGCTTTGTACATCTAATCAAAGCATATAAATTAAATGTGTATGACAAAAGCTCAAATCTATTTTTAAAAAACTTCCCAGCATACTTGGGTCAGGACGTCCAAACTTCCTAATCCCACATTTCATTTAGAAAATTTAAGAATAAATTTCAATTGTTCACATTATTGCCGTCAAGGCAATACCTACGCAAATGAATACTTGTCTCCAGTATTCTCGCTCTCCAGTTTGATGGTCTCCGCCTGGGCGTCCTCACCAGCGGGCAGGGCCAAACAAACTCCTATGGCCATTAAGGCTACTATCCACATAAAATTCGAATGCATCGCGGGTAGAATTCGTTTTCACAGTCTCCGTCACACTTAGCTGCACTTTACTGAGCTGCCATGCGATCGAATGACGCCCTTTTATACAAAATCTCTCGATAATGTCCTCATCGGCGAAAAATGCAAAATAATAAAACAAATAAAAATAAAGAAATCAGCTATAATGGAAACATTCAATAAAACACATTTTAATTACAGATTTACACTCTAAATACCCTGCACTAATCGTGCATGAAGGTATACCCAGTGGGAGGTAATGCATGCAATTACCTTGTCGACAGCCATTGATAGACATAATTACGTCTCACCGCTCCGTCAAGCTTTTTTTAAATCCATTGCTACTACTCGTGGTTTGAAAGAAAAACGAATCATGAACATTTTCTTTTGTAAAACCTAGATTAATCTAACAATCTTCGAACACAAAGTACCAACTCAAGCTTACAAGATGTCTTCTAGTCGGTATGCTTGCTCTCGGTTCTAGCTTTTTGTTATTGTGCATTGTGATTTTGCCATTGTCATTTCTCATATTATCATTAAATGTATGAACAAGTACTAGCCCATGCATATGTAAGAATGTGAACACTTCTGATGGTAAAAAATCATAATAGAAAATTATTGAGCACCGAACACTCTCAGTCCAATTTCTAAATAATTATTCCTTCTTTTAGTTCCTCTCTTGGGCAATTAAGTAAATAAAAGCTATTTTTAGTAACCTATTTTCTATCGCTAACTATATGTAATAGATTCCTATGTAAACCAATACCTTCTGCTAACTAACGTTAAATCAAACTTTGTGCGTTGAGAACCAAAGAAAACAAAATTTTAAAAAGTAAAACACAATTGACTTCTGGTAATCATTTTTCATTTAATATTTAACAAGTTGAGTGGACTGACTTAGTTCCCATCCTTTGAAAACAAGGACAGGATCGGTTTGGTAAGGTTCGGAGTTATTAACAAGGATTGGGTAGGATTGGATGGCTTTCAAGCTGCTTTGGATGCAAGCAACTCAACTTAGGCCTCGGGGGCAACGGGCAGATGGGCACCCTGGGGCTGGAATCCGTTCTCATCGGCGATGTAGGTGACTTCGTAGGTGACACCATCATCGGCCACGAAGCGGTAGGATCCCTGGACGGAGATGGCCTCCTGCTCGGTTCCAGCGTTCTTCAGCACACCTTGGGCCTGAGCTGCCTGACCATCGCTAGTCTCCCAGCTGTTACGAAAGTCAGCATTAGTTAGGCATCCCTTTGGGGCAGCTGCCAATCCACTTACTCGTATTTGAAGCTCTCGGGTCCAACGTCGGATTCCGATCGCACGATTTGAGCCTCCGGACCGGCAGGAGCGGCCAGAGCCACGGCGAAGAGGGCAACGAAGACAATCAGGAACTTCATGGTGATTCTTGGTTGGTGTTTTGATCTGCGGTTATCGAACAGTTCGCGACGAATGATACTGTCTGATGGCTGGGCCTCTCCTTTTATAGATAGAGGGCTAAACTTCAGCGACCGAGCCCAACGCGGCCAAACTAGTCAAACGTGTAGTGTATAAAGCATAATGTGATAAATGTGTGAAATTAATTTCAGCCTAAAGCGGAATCGTCAAAAGGCCAATACAATATGTAAATTGACCATCTTCTTCTGTGTAGTTAATCGCATTCCCCTTACAACTGTCTTCTTTGGGTTGTTGTTAAAATGGAGCTTTAAATTATAAAAGATTCGTTATCATAATAGGCCCCAGAATCAACTCTTGGTTCTTAGTCTCATAAGTAGCAGTTGCTATACAATTTTAAACATAAAAAAAAAACAAAACAAATCTTCTCATGTATTGATAAAATATAAAACTGATTGCCATTGTATACTGCCAGGTATTTCATATATAATATAAAAATCTCGCCTAATTGATTCTTGCAGTAAAAGCCTTCCACTCCCTTGAGTAAATAAATTCAACGACTGTCAATAATTAAGCTTTGTTATGTCATTTATAATTATATGTAGCACATATTGATTAGGATCCACTCCGTCCCATCATTCCTTGTATAACGTTTATGGAACTAGTTGGTTAAGTTTAAATGAGTAAAACATTGAGGTAAACACTCTTTAATAACTTATTGCAAACATTTGTGCTTACAAAATATAAGACATCGGCCAATCTGAAGTAAAACACATCTTAAATTAAGTTTTTTAGAACACAATTGTTTAACAAATACTGCCTAATACTACCTTGTTTAACTAATACTATCATTAAAGGGCTTTTAAGCTAAATAAAGCAAATAAAAATGTTTATTCATAATATTGTTTCTTTGTTTATTTTAACACATACGACAAGCATATATTTCCATATTACTCTGTTGTTGGGCACTAGAATTGTGTTCAAAAATGAAAAATAAAATGCTGTTAAACGCAGCACACACTTAAGAATTTAACCGGGGAAGTGATTCAGTTAAGTTTCAATCCATTCAAACATACTGTTTTTAATTTACTAGTTATACCCGTTACTCGTAGAGTAAAAGGGTATACTAGATTCGTCGGAAAGTATGTTACAGGTAGAAGGAAGTGTTTCCGACCCCATAAAGGATCACTAGCCAAGTCAATCTACCCATGTCCGTCTGTCTGTCTTTCTGTCCTTCTGTCCGCCCGTTCGTATGAACGCTGAGATCTCGGAAACTATAAGAGCTAGAACCAGTCAGACTTGTCATGCAGATTCCTGGGCTTCCTGCACAGCGCCCACTATCTGTAGCGCCTACAGTTTTAATGATAAAGACAAAATTTTACCTGAAATGTGTTTGTCTCATCAATACCTTTCGACTGAACTATCTACTCTAACGCATGCTCCCTTATGCTGAGTAACGGGTATCTGATAGTCGAGGCACTCGACTAGAGGAAGAATTTTTTTTTTTTTTTTAAGGAGTAAATGGGAAATGGAGATATATAACCAACAAAGCGATATTTTAAGGCGCCACCTATCTGCTATTACAGTAGATGTTATGTGGGCGAAAGACAGATTCAAGCGTTTAAGCCGTTTGTTGGCATTAGAGTGGGCGACAGTCGATAGGTATCGATGAGACAAACACAATTCAGTTAAAATTTTGATTCCATCATAATAACTGCAGATTTTCGCGGATTGTGCCT
This sequence comes from Drosophila biarmipes, assembly GCF_025231255.1. Lineage (NCBI taxonomy): Eukaryota > Metazoa > Arthropoda > Insecta > Diptera > Drosophilidae > Drosophila > Drosophila biarmipes. The sequence goes on from NC_066613.1 coordinate 12,090,511, forward strand.
TTTAGAGTGGGCGTGGCACCCCGCTGAAACAAACTTGCGCTGCGCATGAAGCCCAGGAACCACATGCCAAGTCTGCCTGCCAACAGTTATTTTTTTGCAGTTAATCGATATTAGAAAGGTACTGGCTAATCCATTATCGAGGTCTTTGCTACGACTGGCACGAAAATATTTTTCCTCTACGTTCTCATTGGCGATGTTATTGACGGATTTATGAGTAAAATACTGCCTTTTGCCAATAGTAATTAATAGTAATTCAAATAGTAAGGCACAGTTGACTTCTGGTAATCATTTTTCATTTAATATTTAACAAGTTGAGTGGGTTGACTTAGTTCCCGTCCTTTAAAAACAAGGACAGGATCGGTTTGGTAAGGTTCGGAGTTATTAACAAGGATTGGGTAGGATTGGATGGCTTTGAAGCTGCTTTGGATGCAAGCTCAATTTAGGCCTCGGGGGCAACGGGCAGATGGGCACCCTGGGGCTGGAATCCGTTCTCATCGGCGATGTAGGTGACTTCGTAGGTGACACCATCATCGGCCACGAAGCGGTAGGATCCCTGGACGGAGATGGCCTCATTCTCGGATCCAATGTTCTTCAGCACACCTTGGGCCTGAGCTCCCTGACCATCGCTAGTCTCCCAGCTGTTACGAAAGTCAGCATTAGTTAGGCATCCCTTTGGGGCAGCTGCCAATCCACTTACTCGTATTTGAAGCTCTCGGGTCCAACGTCGGATTCCGATCGCACGATTTTAGCCTCCGGATCGACAGGAACGGCCAGAGCCACGGCGAAGAGGGCAACGAAGACAATCAGGAACTTCATGGTGATTCTTGGTTGGTGTTTTGATCTGCGGTTATCGAACAGTTCGCGACGAATGATGCTGTCTTATGGCTGGGCCCTCACTTAAATAGTTGCTCCAGCCTCTATGATTATGGTAAACTAAATATCAAGTTCGGTTAAACCTGAATAGTTCAAAGCCCAATACGAATTGCAAATGAAACATTTTGGCCTATTTTGAGGCATTCGCTTTACATAGTCGTTTTCTGTGGACCTCAATACTCTTTTGCCAATAATGCGCCTACAAGCATAAATTAAATTGTATCTGAAGGACATTATATTGAATAATTTACTATTTGTAATTAAACTTATGTTCTTAAACATACTAATACTACCATTTGCCATGCGAAAAAGAAATAATGGTTTAATGACAGGTTTTGCCACTAGTAGAACCACCATTGGATACTCAATAAATGTTTGGTTTTGTTGGATTTTACTTACTAATTAGATATATAAAATATCACATAGTGTCCGGGTGAATGAAAAGGGCTATAAAGGCAAGACTCTTGGGATTTCCGATTTATTTTCCTTGGCTTGGCAAACAGCACAATAACACCCAAAAACATATTCTGCAGGTTTTACATTTTTTATACCCTTGCAGAGGGAATAATGATTTCAATCGTATAGTTGCCATAGAAACGATCGGAAAATTAGTCGGAAAATATGAAAGAAAATATATCTTTCGAGTTTTTTCACAGATAACGTTCTAAGCTTGAAAATACCATTTTTAAATTTTTTAGAATTTTGAATTCAATTTAATAAAAATCAAATAAATGGTCTAAAAAAGAATGAAATCATTTTTTTAATATCACTGAAGTCAGCAACAATCCTTAAAATTTTCACAGGTGTTACTAAAGTTGATTATTTCTTATAACTGCAAGGGTATACAAACTTCGGCTTGCCAAAGCAAATTTCCTTTCTTGTTTTCATATTATATTCCTACCAATTTTCCGATCCTTCCAAAGACAGCTACAAATATGATATAGTCGTCCGATTTTGATAAAATTTAATTCGAAACTCAAAACCAATTAAAAATTTTTGTTTTCAAGCGTAGGAGGTTATAATTTAAAAAACACCAAAGACAGTAGCTATAAAATATAGTTATCCGAACCGACTGGTTCCGCCTTATATACTACCTGCAATAGAAAGAAGACTTTTGCGAAAGTTTTAGCCCGATAGCTTTAAAATTGGGAGACTACTTTGCGTAGAAACGGACGGACAGACGGACATGGCTAGATCCACTCGTCTAGTGACGCTGAACAAGATACTATCTATACTTTATGGGGTCGGAAACGTCTTCTTCACTGCGTTGCAAACTTCTGACTCTGCAAGTATAAAAACACCGGAAAACCTTTTTAGTACTAATCGACTTAAAATCACGGACGATTTCCTGTAATATGTACCATCTCATTCCATTGACACTTCAGATCTTTTTAAACATTTATTAAGCACTAGACTGTAAGACTCTAGTTTAAGAGGTTTTCTGGGACATGAAAGCACTTGGAACCACGTCCAAAAAATTAAAGGCATATAAATTTATTTTTAAATACCTCCCTTATAAAAATGTTTCGCGGATTAATAGTAGCACATTATTTACATATTAGTTTTATATTTTAATTAAATTTTCATTTAAGATCTTTTTCTTTCCTAAACAATATCAACAAAGAACTTTGGATGGCTTAAGCCTCGGGGGCAACGGGCAGATGGGCACCCTGGGGCTGGAATCCGTTCTCATCGGCGATGTAGGTGACTTCGTAGGTGACACCATCATCGCCCACGAAGCGGTAGGATCCCTGGACGGAGATGGCCTCATTCTCGGATCCAATGTTCTTCAGCACACCTTGGGCCTGAGCTCCCTGACCATCGCTAGTCTCCCAGCTGTTACGAAAGTCAGCATTAGTTAGGCATCCCTTTGGGGCAGCTGCCAATCCACTTACTCGTATTTGAAGCTCTCGGGTCCAACGTCGGATTCCGATCGCACGATTTTAGCCTCCGGATCGGCAGGAGCGGCCAGAGCCACGGCGAAGAGGGCAACGAAGACAATCAGGAACTTCATGGTGATATTTGGTTGGAGTTTTGATCTGCGGCTATCGAACAGTTCGCGACGAATGATGCGGTCTTATGGCTGGGCCCTCACTTAAATAGTTGAACGCCTCTTAGGCTAAACTTATACAAACTGCTCAAAACGTAATGATGAATGAATAATTTGAGTTCAGGTTAAAGCTGAATAGTTTAAAGCCGAACATGAAATGTAAATCGACCCCTTTATCGCTGTCGTGGTTACTTTACGCATTCGCTTTCTGCGGAGAGAAATATAAGCTCAGATAAGTAAATAAAGAGAGTCATTATGTTTGGGAAAGTAATATATTAAAATTAAATTAAGTTCTTAAAGATTTCAAAAACATATTTGGAATTACAATGTATAACCACAAATATCAGAAATTCGTGTAGACGCAATTTTAATTCATTTCCTAGCATTAATAATATGTATTTAATAGCTCCTATCGAATTTGAGGACAATATTCCACGCCTTTAATCTGAAATCTTTATTGTTGTTAATACAACAAAAATAGTGCCGGTCTATCGATTAATTTTCAATACATTTTTAGCCTACTATTGGGCGACAAAAAAACATTAATTAATTATATAAAAAATAAAATGTGTATCAATTATATGTTTACCCTAACAGCACTTATTACATTACACTCTCTTACCGAGATTGCACAGCATACTGCTACAGCATATACTATCGGAATAGAAGCTTGGTAGGCAGTTAGTGTGTTCAAAGTCGGAAACAGCATATTTACTACATTCATATATCTCACTTAACTGAGTAATGGGAATCTGATGGTAGAGCCATAGCGATTTTTCTTCTTTTCACTTAGCATGAATTTCATTGACATTATTCGTGCGATTTAAAATAAACAAACACAGTTATGAATAAATTATTTGATAAAAAATAAAAAACATTTTTTGAAATTAAAACAATATTTAATATAAAAGTTAAATTTTTTACATTTTTTATTGTTCCATTTTGGTTGTTACAAAAAGACAAACGAACATGGATAGACCAACTGTAAGTGAACCGGGTAACATACCTTCTATCACCTTCATTATACTCGTTTAATCTACGAACTAGCCATAATTATTTTAAAGAATTACAGATTCGAATTAAGACAGATTATGTATTCATTTTATATTTTATATTTATTTGTATAGGTTTTATGACTTAGATTCTTTTTCATTATTAACAAAGAACTTTGGATGGTTTAAGCCTCGGGGGCAACGGGCAGATGGGCACCCTGGGGCTGGAATCCGTTCTCATCGGCGATGTAGGTGACTTCGTAGGTGACACCATCATCGGCCACGAAGCGGTAGGATCCCTGGACGGAGATGGCCTCATTCTCGGACCCAATGTTCTTCAGCACACCTTGGGCCTGAGCTCCCTGACCATCGCTAGTCTCCCAGCTGTTACGAAAGTCAGCATTAGTTAGGCATCCCTTTGGGGCAGCTGCCAATCCACTTACTCGTATTTGAAGCTCTCGGGTCCAACGTCGGATTCCGATCGCACGATTTTAGCCTCCGGATCGGCAGGAGCGGCCAGAGCCACGGCGAAGAGGGCAACGAAGACAATCAGGAACTTCATAGTTATTTTTGGCTAGTGTGATGATCTCGAAGAGTTCAATGCGAATGATATCGATGGATGAAATTGTGATCTCTTTTATACATAAATGGTTAACCAATCCAAGGGTTCGGTGAAGCTAATAAAACTCGTATGGTGAATATAAAATGTGTGATAATATGTAAGTTCGGTTTTGAGCTGAACTCAATGGTGAACGGATGTCTTATAAGCTCTCTTCATCGCTCTCTCTATTTTGATTAATTAAAATATATTTAAATTAGATTAATACAAAATGTAAACATAATCAGAGGGCGAACTTTTTAAATGATTTTAGGTACAACAAGATGATAGAAAATAAACCTTACGACTTCAATTATACAGTGGTATTGCAGTTTGATCACCTGGCAAAGAGACATTGACACTGGCTTGAAATTTGAAAAAATGAACCAAAAGGTTGCGAAATAAACTACTGTGCAAATAAATGAAGCGTGCAAAGTGCCTACAGGAAAAATTTAAAATTAAATTTAAAAGTGATAACTTCTTTATAACATACAGATTTAATAAAATAAACATTGCCATCGCTACTTCTCAAAAAAGTGTACAACACTGTTTTATGAAAGATTTTACAATAAAGTTAGTCGGAACCAGCCGGATCGAAAAACTATATCTTATTGCTCCAAAAGGAAAATTCGGAGATATACATTTTTTTAAATATATCTTTGGTGTTTTTAAAATATAACCTCCAACGCTTGGAAATAACATTTTTTACTAAGTTTTGAATTTCGAATATAAATTTATCGAAATCAACCGACTATATCATATAGCTGCCATAGGAACGATCGGAAAAGGGAAAAATATTATGAAAAAACTATACTCGGTGTTTTTTGACACATTATTATTGGGAATATAAATTTATTAACATTGATTATTTCTTATAACTGCAAGTGTATACAAACCCTAGCTTGCCGAAGTTAACTTCCTTTCTTGTTTTTAATAATCTTAAATATCATGCCCAGAAGTCTTGTCTTTAAAACACATTGGTCATGTATTCAGATTTTCTTTAATATTTTTGGATCAGGGTTTTGACTAAGATTCTCTTTTCTTCAAAGTAAAGACTGATGAGAGACTTATAGCAATTTAGCAATTAATCAAGGAACTGGGTAAGCAGTTTAGGGCGCAACGGGCAGATGGGCACCCTGGGGCTGGAATCCGTTCTCGTCGGCGATGTAGGTGACTTCGTAGGTCTTACCATCGTCGCCCACGTAGGAAAAGGATCCCTTGACAGCAAGGGACTCGTGGTCGCTGCCGACATTGTTTAGCACTCCCTTAGCCTCACCCTGCTGGCCATCGCTCGTCTTAAAGCTGACGAGGAGAAAAGGATCAGTTGGGCAACCTCTCGCGGGGCTCTGACTCAACTTACTTGAAGGAATAGCTTTCGGGTCCAACTTCGGACTCCAAGTTTTCGATGTAGGCTTCAGGAAGGGCATCGACAAAAGCCACCGCGAAGAGGGCAACGAAGACAATCAGGAACTTCATATTGACTTTTGGCTAGTTTGCTGATCTCGAGGAGTTGAATGCGAATGATATCGACTAGCTGCAGGAGGAACTCTTTTATACACAAGTTGCAAACTAATCCGAAGCATGGGTTAACTAACAAAAACTTTCATGTCGAGTAGGAAATTTATGATATTGAGTATTTATGTAGTTTCGCGAATTTAGTGGCAAACGCTTTTTGGCAAAAGCAGTAGTTTCATGCGATGCGGAGTCTGGTTCTCTGATTTAATGGAGCTGCATTCTACAAATTGAAATCAAGTTGAATAACTTGAATCACATATGTATAGGAGGATGTATTTATGCATTCAGTAGTTCAACACTGTCACAATGGGCCTGCTCCAAACTGCGTTTCCCATTTATTTCGCAAACTAAACTCTATATCATAAACATTAGACAATATTACTAAAATTTGCTAGTTTTATAGTTTGCCTGCGCTTTGAACTAGTTCAAGAGTATAAAAGATTTCTTCTTGCAGTCAACCGATATCATTCGCATTCAACTCCTCGAGATCAGCAAACTAGCCAAAAGTCAATATGAAGTTCCTGATTGTCTTCGTCGCCCTCTTCGCGGTGGCTTTTGTCGATGCCCTTCCTGAAGCCTACATCGAAAACTTGGAGTCCGAAGTTGGACCCGAAAGCTATTCCTTCAAGTAAGTTGAGTCAGAGCCCCGCGAGAGGTTGCCCAACTGATCCTTTTCTCCTCGTCAGCTTTAAGACGAGTGATGGCCAGCAGGGTGAGGCTAGGGGAGTGCTAAACAATGTCGGCAGCGACCACGAGTCCCTTGCTGTCAAGGGATCCTTTTCCTACGTGGGCGACGATGGTAAGACCTACGAAGTCACCTACATCGCCGACGAGAACGGATTCCAGCCCCAGGGTGCCCATCTGCCAGTTGCTCCCTAAATTTTTTGAAGTGGATTTTCCTGTTCCTTGTTAATACTTCCTAATTGCCCTAAGGCGAAACCTGAAACATTAAAAATAAAAGCGAAAATAAATACATAATCAAATGTGTTTTTAAATACAAACATTCTGTGCAGATTATTTTCGAAGACAAGACTGGGAGTAATCTGAGCTTGGAGGCTTAATTTGTACAATCTAGCCGCCCGGAAAATCGTTAAGAATCCAGTTCGCTCTGCTAAAAATATTTTTAGAATTTCTCAAAGTTCACCTGAGAGCAGCCTAGAGTCTTGTCCATCAGTAACAGATATGTAAATCAAAGAGACATGAGCCAAAATGTGTTCAACCCCCAATTGGGCATGGCAACTACGTCAGCAGCTGAGTAAACTTAAAGAAGCTACAGCCGCGGTCAATGCGGTCGGTCGGCTTAGTCCAAAACTAGTTTGATCATTGTCGCTTTTTATTTCATGCATATTAATATGGGTACTCTATGTTGTATTTGGCAGAGCAGGCATCTTCCAAATTTCATTAGCATCGCATGAAATTTAAATCAACGCCTAAAATTAACCTTCAAAACTTCGTTTTCATTCGCGGCCAGATCGCTCGCACATATTTCAATATGCGCCACTTTAATTATGTATTAATTACAAAGACAACAAAAACGCAAACAAGTTTGGCCGTGCCAAAAATTTGCAAATTTCTGCCGGCCGAAGGCCATCCAGCAAAGTCGCCGGACGAGACGACCGCGGCAGCTCTTCGACGTCCAACGGTGCGTATGGAAAATGTGAGGAGAACGAGACCCTGTTCTGCCACCACTTGCGTCAAACTTTTCTTTTCATTTCGCCTCGAACGGGTTTTTGTATGCTCGCAGGCCTACCATAAATATATATGTTTAGCATAGTGGGCGCAATATGATCCGGGTTCAAGGGACGTTCTATGTTTATGAACGGAAAAAACCTTAACACAGTTTAGGCCTATGTTAGACACTACCCTTTGACGTACGTATTTCAAATATTTCAGGCTTATGATGGCCAATGGACTGATTAATATAACAGAGAATATAAATATTATTCCCATTTTTTAAGGAGATAATCATCAACGCATTCGCAAGTGATTTAAAATTAAAAAAGTTAGAACTTGGTTTTATTTTACAACATGGAGAAATACTGATTAATGCTGGCTACATCAAGAAGTCAAGCTTAGTTGTGGGGCAGATGATCGCCCTGGGGCTGGAAGCCGTTCTCGTCGGCAATGTAGTGCAGGGTGTAGGTCTGGCCATCGGGAGCCACCCAGCTGACGGAACCGCGGACGCTGAGGGCCTCCTGGTCGGTGCCGGCGTTCTTCAGCTCAGCCTGCTCCTGTCGGGTGATTCCATCACTAGTTTCGTAGCTGAAACCGAGAGGGTTTTTTAAGTAAATAATAACCTTAAGTACATAATAAGCTATAACCTACAGTATTTTTTCTCAAAATTAAAAATTAAAATAAAATATGTTTGTAATTTAAAAATTTTTAAATCAGTTTTGGATCACATAAACTCTAAAGTTTTTCGATTAAGTAGGAGTTTTTCAGTAATTCAAGTAATAAAACAACTTTACGAAATAATTTAGATCCCAATTTGTTCTTTCATGGAGCGAATAAGTAATTTTGTTTTCAAATCTGTGGTAAAGGATTATTACAATCTTCCCGTCACTCACCCGAAGTTGTAGCCATCGGTGCCGATGTTGTCGTTGTCGTATCGCAGGATGGTGGCGTGTTGGGAGTCATCCAGGGGAGCGGCACTGATCGAGGAAGCCAGAACGAAGGCGCAAATGGCCAGGACACAGATGTTGGAGGACTGCATGTTCGCTGCGATTTTAAACTTGAGACTTTTCAAAAGGTCCTGCGATGAGTTTTGATCTGGGGTTTGGTCCGCACGCTCCGGTAGTTGTCACAATTAGGCACTAACGAGTAATGTGACGCCCTGCAATGAGTGTTGAGCTATTTATAACTGGCCGGGCCAACACTCCGAGTGCTACCAAGCACTCACACTGATATGATCCGTGAAGTTCAGGTGGCCCATAACAAACACCTTAAATGCTAACACAATTATCTGTCTACCCATACGCAGGTAATTGAAGGCAAATGTGTGTGAGCGGAGTGCCTTAAGCTTTTAATTAAACAAGTCAAAAGATATAAAGACCATTAAGCGTTTGATGTGCGCTCCAAGCTCGTCTCAATTGCCTCGCCACGGGAGCCGAAAGTAAAAGGAGCTGAAGATGATGGGGCGAGTGATAATTAAATGTTTGGGCCTCTTGAAAAATAAATATTTGACCAATGCGCGTGTTTGTCTACAAGTACACAGACGCACACACATTTGGATCTGTGGCAATAGGTCAATGGCTATGTTTGCACTTATCAACAAATTGTGACGACAAAGATTATACCCCAGCGATCAGCCAAAATGGGTTTTGAAATAAAATCCCCAAGCGAAGTGAGCAGTGAGGAAGTGAAGATGGGCTAACCACATAAACAATGTTCAGGAAATTAAGCTAAGAACGGGAAGAAAAAGGCAGTTCATGGAACCGTGGAGTTCCCATGAGCTTGAGACTTAACTGCCCACTATATATATAATTAAAATCTGTTTTTGGGCGAGGTGTTGCCTCATCAGAGTAATTCCTCAATTACCCAACTGCAGATCTGCAAACTGTTGGGTGTTTTTGGTTGATATCGAAGCATTTCCGCCCTGAGCTCTGCTCACTGCTGACACAATTTCCGATTAAGGCTGGCCAAGTTAACCTCCAAAAGCCTCGCATCGAATCGAAACGAAACAAAAACCTCCAACGCCATTGCCTGTCAGCTGCATTTGCTGTTCAAGTGAAGATGCGGCACGAGAGGTTCAAGATTACGCGGCTCATCATCATCGTCTCCATCTCCATCTCCAGCTCCATCGTCAGCAGCCTGAGTGTTGGTTGATGACCTTAGTCAATAAAATAAAAACGATTTTTTACCAGCTAACCAGACAACAAAAGCCAATACCAAGCTCAGCCAACTGAGCCTGGGTTGTGCCCTACAACACACCGGGGCGTATGCGTAATGTCAGTTCAGGCCGTTTGCCGGCATTATAAATCATTCGAAATTCGGTGAGTGGTACACGGCTCGAAGAAGTTTACACAAAGAACTACATAGTAAAAGAAGAGGTATTTGCATAATATTTGCACGTGTTAAAAGTCGAATTTTGATTTGAAATTGTATCTGATTTATCATTAAGCAATAATACTTAATTATTATTTATCACTTCCTAAAACATCATTTATTTTGAATTTAATTTAATTGTTAAAACTTTTTTAAAATTTTATATTGTATAAACAATCTAAATTTTCCCAAAAAAGAAACATTTATTTATAGTTTCGTATTTGTTCCAAATTTATTTTGTTAATCTGGTGACCAAAGTGTAGCCATTTTCCTCAGTGCAGGCTGACATGTCTAGGCTTTGAAAGGACCGATTATTTTGTAGTTTACGATTGATAAATGAGAGGAGCTTCGCTTAATTGCCTTAAAATGCCCTTTTTTCCCCGAAGTTCTCACTTTCGTTGGCAGCTTTGAGGCTTCTTTAATTGTTATTTGCTTTTTTGGCAACCTTTGTTGGGTGCTTTTTGGCGTTTATTGAACCGGTTTGGTCAGCTCACGCAAATTGGGGATCGCATACAGCAGATCGCAGATCGGGGGATCGAAGATCGCAGCTACTCGGTTACCGCATACAATCCACAGCTCAGGCGCGAAGAGCAAACGGGTTTGGAAGATACAAATGTATATGCTAATTCGCTGCCTAGAATACAATTCAATTTGGATGGGTGAAAATTTATGCCCCGCCATGTGTATACATATACACATGTGTGTCTAAATTTTTATATTATTATGTATTAATTTCTATTGTTTGCCCGCCTCCTCCAGCCATTCGGTGGTTTTGCTTTTTTTAAACAAAGTCCAAAACTATCACGTGATCAGGGCTCCACCTGCGGAAGATGCTCGCCCTGGGCCTGGAAGCCGTTCTCATCGGCCAGGTAGTTGAGCTTGTAGTGGACGCCATCCGGTCCCACCCAATTGACGCTGCCCTGCACGGAAATCGCCTCCTCGGGGGTGCCGGGATTTTTCAGGGTGGCCCTCTCCTCGCGAGAGATTCCATCGCTGGTCTCGAACCTACAGGAAGAGGCCTGTAAGCAATTTATTGCACCACCGCGCCTTGACCCTGAACCACCTACTTACGAGAAGGCATAGCCATCGCTGTCCGAGTTGGCGTCATTCTCGTACCGCAGTATCTGGGCCGTTTCGGCGGCAGTTGAGGGGCACGCGCAGCAGCTGGCCAGGATTAGGCCGAGCAGCAGTGTTAGTCTGGCCATCTGTCACCTGTCCTGTGCCAATCCGCGCATGCGACTAACTCGGATTGCGCAAAGGCCGTTCAATATATCCACATGCAATCCATACTGGCCCAACGCAAACTCGGGCTAATTAACGGAGTGTGTAATAAAATGCGAGTATCCAAATGACTCGAGCGGCAGCCAAAAAGCAGGCAAATCAAGTCGAAATGAAATTGAAAGCAAACGATCTGCTGCGCAGACGCTCCAAAAAGTTCAAATGGTGTTGCCTTAACCCTCTAAATTAGCTTAAAACGTTTTATAAATGTTGCTGTGGATTTTGCCCACGAGCGAGTATTCATAGCAAAGCGGTCTGCACAACCCTTCATGTATTTTTTTTATAGTTTTCTAGTTTTTAGCTATTTGTTATCAACAGTTCTGAGCCGAATGCAACAGAAATCACCTAGTTTTATTTTGAGAATCTTGGATTCTGATACAAATTATGTTATTAAACTATGTTATTAATTGCCCTCATTTTGGTTTTTGTCCCAATATATAATTGTATTAAATATTGTATATTGTTGAAAAAAACCAACTGTATAACACATTACAAAATCCAAGTATGGGCACAAATAAATTATTTTTGTTATGAGCTTAAGCGTTAAGCGACCCTCAGATTTGAAATAGAATTTATTTCAATAAGAAAAAGTATGAGGTATCCATGATGCTTAAGTCTTAGCTTAAAATTTGGGGGATTTTTTGGAACCGCCAGTTAAACATGCATGAAACTACTTCTGTCGACGTGGAACTTCACAGGCAGAAATTAGGCATACGAACTAGTTATTATTAGCATTGCCAACCAAATTCTACGTACATATCCAAGAGAAATCTTTATTTAAATGACATTGAAATTGGAAATGGCAAAGACTTTTTATTAGGCCGGGCATTGCGCCTGCACTTGAGCCGAGTTCGATGTGACCCAGTTCCCCAGTTTATTGACTATTTCTAGGCCCAACTAACGCAACTCATTGCCTGGGCAGGGCGCACTTTGCAGTTAATTTGTTGAAGACAAATGAAATCTGTGTATCTTGTCGCTGGGCAATCAATCAATCGCCGAACAGCGAGCCGGGCTGAAGCCGAGCCAAAGCATCCAGCAACTGGTTGGGTAACCGGTGTGGGTCAAAGGAAACAAAACGAAAACTGGTTTCTCCCACTCTCACTCACTTATTTTTGGGTCTCGGCTTCTTTGCTCCGGTAATTGCCACTTACACGCATTGCATTACATGGCCCAAGGAGTATAAATTGGCCACTCGCCGAGGGAATCGCAAGCATTGCCTGCCAGCTCCTCGAACCCAGCACTCGAGTCAACTGTCCCAGCCAACCAATACCCAGCTGCAACATGAAGTTCACCATTGCCATCGCCCTCGCCTGCCTGCTTGCCTGCGTCCTGGCCGCTCCACCAGCCATCCAACAGGACGCACAGGTGCTGCGATTCGACAGCGACGTCCAGGCCGAGGGCTATAAATTCGCGTAAGTGGCGCCCCTTCTCCATAGACTCCCAACTGTGTCAAGGTCGTTTGCTAACTGGTTTCTGCTTTCTGTGCAGCGTGGAGACGAGCGACGGCAAGTCGCACCAGGAGGAGGGCCAGCTGAAGGACGTGGGCACCGACCACGAGGCCCTGGTGGTGCGCGGATCCTACGCCTATGTGGGTGACGATGGCCAGACCTACACCATCAACTACCTGGCCGATGAGAACGGCTTCCAGCCCGAGGGCGCCCATCTGCCCAGGGCCGTTCAGTAAAGCGGGCAAAGGTCCCCGCGGGGAATCCGATTGCAAGTCATTCGCCAATCAAGTTCCAGTCCAGCATAAATGTGTTAACTATGTTTAAGTTATGTGTGAAAAGCATCGTCATATTAAAATAACATCCATTCACTTCAAGTATTACTCTCGCTTTTTAATTTGGCTTGTTACGAGTAGGACTGAGAGAAAGAGATAAAGCGGAAATATCGTCTTAACAATAAAAATCAACGATGGACTTCAAGAACCACTCTCCCTTTTTATATTGGAATTATAGGAATGAGAACTTACTTATATCAAGGGAAAATATAAAGAAGTTTGGTCTGAAAAACATCAAAATACCATTTTTTTTAATAATTTTAAAATATTTTTAAAAATAAAAGTCTAGGGTAAAGTGAGACACCAGGTGATGAAAATGTTGCATGACACAAAAACATTAATGATAAAACATGTTTAATTTTCATTATTAAGTAGGACACTTCCGTTGGCCTGATTTCAAATCTACATTTAGTAGTAATTTAAGGACCTAAGAGTTTTTATTTTATTGTAGATTTTAAATGAAGATGTAGACTTATTATCAGGTGTGCAATAGAAGATGGTTTTAGCGCTGTCACTTTGACAATTTAAATGGATGCACATAAAAAACTTACGTTGAAGAATTGAAATTAAAAAAAAAAATTTATATTTTTTGTACATTATTACACATTTTTGTATTTTAAGTTTTATCCGAGTATGTTATTCGTTAACTTCACTTTCACATTTGACAGCACGTAAAAAAGTTTTTGGAACAAACTGTCAGCGTTTAAACGACAGTTTTTACTGTTCTCAAATATCCTGCTATTTTTGAATCACTTATTTTTTTAGGAGTTGCACTTTTTGATAATTTAAATTATTTACTATCAACTGTGTACTTTTAAGACGAAACAGGCTTTCGATTCGATTCACCTGTGGTCTCTGGTCTCGATGCTTCTGTTGCTGCAGGGCGAGTTGTCCGTCCCACTCTGCCACAAAATATGAATACCCGTGGATTATCAAAAATGTTTGGCTCGTTGTCTTCGACTGGAAGCGATTGGAGTGATTGATTCACGAAAAATGCAAATGATGATGATGAGGTATTTCCTAAAAACGGCGCCGATTTGTTTGCCTTAGAAGTTTTTGTTTTAAGTTATTATTTGGCGTCTTGGTATGGTTGTGGTGCTTTTTTCATGATGTTTTTGTGCGTTTTTCAAGCCAATTTGTTGGCTTTGGTGCTCGGCGTGTAATTAGTCATTTTTATTTTCGACTGACTTTTCTTCGATTGGCAGCCTCCGATCCGACTATATAAACGCCTGGACAGGGCCACAGACATCACAAATCAAGTAACGTTGACTAGCCGTTCGGTCGCAAGTTCCCATCGAATCTTCAGCCAATTAGCCAAAAACCAAAACCACAGATCCACCATGAAGTGCACAGTCGCCATCGTCTTCGCCGCCCTCTTCGCCGTCGTCCTGGCCGCCCCCGCCCCCGACGCTGATGCCCAGATCCTGCGCCTGGAGTCCGATGTCCAGCCCGAGGGCTACAACTTCGCGTAAGTCCTTCCAGGCCGGGAATATGCCAGGATTATAACCCCCGTTCTCCCACAGTTTGGAGACCAGCGATGGCAAGAAGCACGAGGAGCAGGGTCAGCTGAAGAACGTGGGAACCGAGCAGGAGGCCATCGTGGTCCGCGGCTCCTACTCCTTCGTGGCCGACGATGGCCAGACCTACACCGTCAACTACATCGCCGACGAGAACGGATTCCAGCCCGAGGGTGCCCATCTGCCCAACGTGCCCATTGGCAACTAAGCGGACACGGATACGCTAACCGAGGGCTGTTCTATGTATAATGGTTTCTAGTTGATTATTAAATAAACGCGGCAAGAAAATCGAGTCTCACCTCTGCTTACTTATCCTCTGATTTAGGCAGAGCCCCTTAAAATCACAGAGAACATTATGCCGGAAGGTCTGAGGTGCAGGAACAGGGTCAAATAATTTAAAAGTGTAAAGAAAAAGTTTAAAAGGTATTCAAAATAATTTTTTCATTTATTTTGTTTATTTTAGAGATTCTTAGAAAGAATTTAAACTGGAACAGCCTCGACTATCAGATACCCTATACTCAGCTTTAGGGATCCAAAGCGGTATTGAGATATATAAGCAGAAAAGCTTTTTTCAGTATATGTTATGTGGGCGGCAGACAAAGTACAGCGTTTTTGGCCATTTGTGGGCATGTAAATCAATCGGCCCATCAATAGGTATCGGTGATACAAATACATTTCAGTTACAATTTCTTCCTTCCTTCGATTCCTTCTGCCTGTTACGAGAACCGTTATAAAAACTGGCCAATAAAATACCTGATATTTATAGTACTAGTCAACATTTTCTTTACTCTAAACTTTAAATATTCAACCAGCTCAAGAAGTCCCAATTTGGTAACCCAAACAAATGGCATGTGCTGCTTTGAATGACCGAGTTATAAAAATTAGCTCAGACCATCAATAGTAAAATAACACGCGGTTTGCGAAAAAATACCTAAAACCATTTTCATTATTAGCATGCATTCGTTATAGAAGTACACAAACTCTTTCGCCGAATTCGGATGTTATAAGGTGTATCAAATGAAAGCACTAAATTGCTCGAGAGATCACCGACCGGTGGACCCACTCCTTTCACCCACGGCCAAGCGCAGCCACCGAATGCAGCCGGTTGGGCGACAATAGTTTGACGCGACCAGTCCAGTTTGACCGGAAACAATGCTGAAATAACGATGCGCTCATTATCGCCACAGATCTACATAAATATTAGCAGAACTCATTTGCAATCCGCCGAATTCATTGCCACCTTTGACTTTTGCATTTCGCGATTTTTGGCGTATAAAAGCCCCTCCCCAGCTGCAGTGGAGCATCAGACAGTCCCCAGCTTTCTATCCAGCTCCAACATGAAGTTCCTCATCGTCTTCGTCGCCCTCTTCGCCATGGCCGTGGCCCGCCCCAACGAGATCGGAATTGTGAGGCTGGACTCCGACGTGCAGCCCGACAAGTGGAGCTCCGCTCTGGAGACCAGCGACGGCACCAAGATCGACCAGCAGGGTGCCCTGAAGGACGTTGGCACTGAGCACGAGGCCGCCGTTGTCCACGGATCCTACTCCTGGGTAGATGAGAAGACCGGCGAGAAGTTCACCGTGACCTACGTCGCCGATGAGAACGGATTCCAGCCCCAGGGAGCCCATCTGCCCGTGGCCCCCTAAACTGTCCTTGATCACAAAACGAAACTTGTTCATTCAGAGACTAAATAAAATTGATTGTTAATTGCAAATATCACAAACAGTTTTTTACCAATTCAATGCTGTGGAAGGGGTTTATACTGAAATCAAAGTACAATATAAAGCTTTCATTAACATACTAAGGAAACAAATATGGGAATTGCCTAAGACCCCTCACCTTTAAACTACCACCGATTTTTTACAAACAACAATAATATAAATTTTTCCTAAATCAAGGCAACCCGATATACATAATGGAACCCTAGAAAAAAAACAAGTTGCACGCATAATGGCATCAAATGTACTTTTACAGAAATAAAGAATTTTACTTATGCATATCCCAAACCACACTCTTTGTTTTATTAAAAAAAATCTTATCACCTATTTATTACCCCATTATAAGTTATTTTGTACCTAAATATTAATAAAATTGTATTCCTCAGTGTCTTAGCACTTAGCATATTCGAAATAATTCAATTTAATCGAAATTATTATGTTATTATTATTAAGTATTTCAAATTTATTATAATATGTATTATAAATATTTTGAAGCCAGATAAAAAATCATTAGATTCGATTATTTCATTGAAGTGCACTTTAAGGCTATACGAATTTCGTAACATGTCTCGTTTATTAATTTTTTATACATTTTGGATTTAAAATTAGCATTTTGGATTGCAATAATTATTTCATTTATTTCCTAGCAACCGATGCCCAAATATCAAAACTTGTTGTATTATGTCTGAACACCAATTATATAACCCCAAGAATAAAAAACAACCTAGAAAGTAAGTAAGATGGATTCAGAAGGCAGAACCTCGTATACTCTTAGGTAATATCACGATTTTATTCGTGTATATGGCAAAAACCAAACCCTGGAACCTTTGTTTGACGCTCTGACAGAAATTCAATACCCCCTTGAAGAGTATAAAAACATCAATAGACACATTTGCCTTTTGAGCTACTTTTGACTTCTCCAGTTTTCGCTTTGGCGTATAAAAGCCCCCGCCCAACTGCAGTGGAGCATCAGACAGTCATCAGCTTTCTATCCGGATCCAACATGAAGTTCCTCATCGTCTTCGTCGCCCTCTTCGCCATGGCCGTGGCCCGCCCCAACGAGGCCAATATCCTGAAGCAGGACTCCGACGTGCAGCCCGACAAGTGGAGCTCCGCTCTGGAGACCAGCGACGGCACCAAGATCGACCAGCAGGGTGCCCTGAAGGACGTTGGCACTGAGCACGAGGCCGCCGTTGTCCACGGATCCTACTCCTGGGTGGATGAGAAGACCGGCGAGAAGTTCACCGTGACCTACGTCGCCGATGAGAACGGATTCCAGCCCCAGGGCGCCCATCTGCCCGTTGCCCCAGCTGCTTAAATTATTGTATAGACCAAAATAAATTGATTGTAAATTGCAAATAACTTGATGTGGTTTTTAATAAGTTCAATTTAGAGAAGTGGCATTTTTTAAATTGTCATAAGAATTATTAAAAACGAATATAAGGAAACGGCAGACTTATGGACGTTCCTGGGATAGCCCCATGTTCAATTAAATAAACTTCTGTAAAACCCAATCATACTAAAATGAATATTGGTATATAAAATAAAAAGAATGTATCCAAAAACGACTTATTTTACAATGTCTTCTCAATTCTCCGAGACTTGAAAGGTATTTAGATTATTATTTTATGTTTATATCTTTGTTATACTATTATTGTCAGCACGGGCTTAACAAATAAGTTTAGGGTATTTTGGTAAAACCCACTCTGTGCATTGAACTTAATAAGATGTATTTTTCATATGGTATACCAACAAAATTAAACACAATTATTGATTGTTTAATTATAAAATATTATAAATTTCTATTACTACTATAACATTAAATATAAAAATTTCTAGTTATAATTTGCAACTTAAAAATCAAGGTCACATTCTTTTTCCTGGAGTTTTAGATTTAGAGAAGATATATTATCGAAAGCTTTCGTTAACTTATTGAGGATGCTCTAAGTTAAAAAAATTATAGGTTTACTTAAATTTTAAATTTTTATATTTTTTTGTTTATATTTCACTATTAAAACAATTTTCAAATTGACATTTTTAAACGTATCTTATTATAAATATTTTAAAAAACCTTTTTGGGACTGTTGTCATATTAAACAGTTTACTAATACTATAACTTTAAATATAAAGTAAAGTAATTAAAACACACTGCGATAACATTATAGATACACTAATCATTATCGTATTTTTCTTTGGAACGGCAGCTACAAGATGTTTTTTAAATACGATCTACTATATAGCGGATATTGGCATGGTAAAACATAAGTATATCTGCACAGAACAAAAGATGATTGAAAAAGTTTCAAGATCTCAAGCATTTGAACTCCGATTGAGGAACGTGTGTTTGCATATTTTCTGCTCTTCGGTAGAGACCTGGTTGCGCGCCTTTTGATAGGGTAAACACATATTGGCAAAACTTATTTGCATATTGCGAATTTCAATGCTACTTTTGGCATTTGCAATTTGCGATTTTTGGCGTATAAAAGCCCCCGCCCAGCTGCAGTGGAGCATCAGACAGTCATCAGCTTTCTATCCGGATACAACATGAAGTTCCTCATCGTCTTCGTCGCCCTCTTCGCCATGGCCGTGGCCCGCCCCAACGAGGCCAATATCCTGAAGCAGGACTCCGACGTGCAGCCCGACAAGTGGAGCTCCGTCCTGGAGACCAGCGACGGCACCAAGATCGACCAGCAGGGTGCCCTGAAGGACGTTGGCACTGAGCACGAGGCCGCCGTTGTCCACGGATCCTACTCCTGGGTGGATGAGAAGACCGGCGAGAAGTTCACCGTGACCTACGTCGCCGATGAGAACGGATTCCAGCCCCAGGGCGCCCATCTTCCCGTGGCCCCAGCTGCCTAAACTATCTAAAAGACTTAAATAAAATTGATTGTTAATTGCTAAAGGCTCAATGCGTTTTCAATACGAGCACTTTCACAGAAAAGCACGCCGTTTTGGATTATGTCCTGTTTGAGTGCGACCGGACAATCGCAATCGCAAATAGTGGTCCTTTTTTTTGTACGCTAAAAATACCTTAAAATTAAGGAACATTTTCTTAAATTAAGACAAAAAAATAGTTTCGTAAGATTCGTTTTTTACGGTTCAAATAACATAAATTACAAATGGAAAAATTCTTACCTCAGACAACCCGGGCATGAACCCGAACCCGCGACTGTTCGCACCATAGCAGACGTATTAGCCATTCGGGCACGCGTGCTTATTGTCAAGCAATAACTAAGAGGGCTATAGTGTTTTTGGTCCAGCTCTACGCATACGAATAACATTAAATCTAATCTAAACTTTTTTAACAACCATTTAAATAATTTGATAAATAGAAAAGTGAAAAAAAGAAGAATAAAAATTTAATTTATGTGAAAATGAAATACAATTTAATAAATAAAGGGTTCACTTGTCGTGGCGTGAACTCGAACCAGGTACTTTTATACGATTGTTTATTGACCGGAGGTCTCTACCAGCTAGATCACCATCAAAATATATAAAAAATGTCCCTTATCCCTAAAGATATGGGTATTTCTTTTCTAAATTTAAGTAAGAAATTATTAGTATTTCAACAAAAAATATGGCCATTGGTTGAATAAAAAATTCATCTTAAATTAATAACGCTTTCATTTAAATATAATTGTTCACTTAAGATTGGGTTGAATGAAGTATTAAATGAGACTTTACTATATTTTTATCAGTTGTAACCCTCAGCATTTTTAGAATACTCTATATACTTTGTATATTAATACATAAAAGATTTTAGATTATTAGTTTATTTTTAATTTCATGTTGACCTGAGAAAACAAAGAAATAAAGAAAAATACATTTGTTATTATTGAAAAATGGTATGTTATATTCGGTAGACACGATGACTTGTTACAATTTAAGTAATTTTCTGTTTTGTTTTGTTGTTTCTGGAAATAAACTAAAAGTTTTAATAAAACTCCGTATTTTCCATTAAAAGTTAATACTTGACGATGTGTCTGCTGGTTTTCCCAAAAAATAAAGTTTAACAAAACCTCAAACACTATTAGGTTACATTTTATTCACAACTCATTTTCTCAATTTTTTTATTTGCTTGATTTTAAGCTCAATACTGTCTTATAAATATATTAAGCCACTTATTTTCAAACCGCTTTGTCATGCACTGTGGTTGATCTACCCACATTTTGAACAACATTTTAGTTAAATCGATGTGCACAATCGTTGAACTTCCCTCCCATGAATATATGGAAATCGGCAGCGTGATCTTGGCCTTAGATGTTGTTAGCAAGTTGTTTTTATACGGATGCACTGGACCAGCTGGTTCGGCGACAATAGATCGCATTCAGTTTAGCTTTGAGCTTGTGCTTCGGTTTTAGCTGGTGGACTGCAGCCACTGCTTTAGTTTCCAGTTTGACCGGAACAAATGCAAATAAATTCGCGCTACTATTGTCCAGGCATTAAAATATTTTTGGCAAATTCACTCAATGTCATATCTCACCTTTGACTTTTGCATTTCGCAAATCGCGAATCGTATAAATGGATATGCCCGAATGCAGTGGAGCATCAGACAGTCCCCAACTATCTAACAAACACCACCCAGCTCCAACATGAAGTTCCTCATCGTCTTCGTCGCCCTCTTCGCCATGGCCGTGGCCCGCCCCAACGAGGCCAATATCCTGAAGCAGGACTCCGACGTGCAGCCCGACAAGTGGAGCTCCGTCCTGGAGACCAGTGACGGCACCAAGATCGACCAGCAGGGTGCCCTGAAGGACGTTGGCACTGAGCACGAGGCCGCCGTTGTCCACGGATCCTACTCCTGGGTGGATGAGAAAACCGGCGAGCAGTTCACCGTGACCTACGTCGCCGATGAGAACGGATTCCAGCCCCAGGGAGCCCATCTGCCCGTTGCCCCAGCTGCTTAATTTATTTAAAAGACTAAAATAAAATGACTGTTTATGCACTTATCTCATAAAAGTTCTTTCTTGAATTTCACATTTTTTTATTATTTTCAAATAAGTGCTAAGATTTTTATTCAGACAGATCAGAAACATTATTACTAAACGTGGGAGAACGATAATGTCACAAACACCTTACTCAGCCAAATGGAGCTCGAATGGGATGTAGATATACAATTAAAAAGAGAGACTTTTTTGAAGATCACGATTACCTACTATTTTCCCCAACACTTGTTGAAATAAATTTGCATGACTTAAATTCATCGACACTAGTTTAATGATAAATGAACTACAAAGTGCGTAGGCGATACAACAGTCCATATGGCTTTAGTCCTCTTCGTCCAAAAATACACATTATAAAGACCTGTTATAGCCATATTATTTAAGTTAAAATGCATTATTCCTGAATTAGTTAGGTTAGTGAAATTAAGTTCAAGACTTTCTTTTGGGTGTACACGCACTGCCAGCGAGTCAGGCACAAATTACAGATGGGAATTACATACTTAACACATCTAAATTAAGGACGAAATAAGAATGGGATAAATCTAAATAAATCTAAATATTTCAACCCACAGAAATTATCAATCAAAGATTTCACCATATCATTCGAAGACAACATCAACCGCAGAGACCTCACGAATTTCTTAATACCACGTTTTATACATACAAGATACACCCATGAGCATGTGCTCAATAAACAACCTCCACCCCAGTGTGAACACTGCGGCACGCGAAACAACGAGAGGCACTTCCTCCTAGAGTGTTCACCTCATTAAAGCTCAAGAAGCAACACGCTCTCCGTAAAGACACCTGATGCCGTATCCCCAAAATCCACCAATATATCCCACGCCAATGATTTCACGAAGGCCATACGCCTATATAATAATATCCAAATCAGCAGACCAACTATAAATTAATACTCTTTTGCCGAAAATATGTTAATAACACCCTCATAGCTTATTTATAAGTGGCTAGAGGCAATTTGCAATTTGCTCAGAATATAAATAAATAAACTAAATAAATCATCATGGGATATTGACATATGAAAGTAGCGATGGGAATTCAACACGTCTCTTAATTAAACTTTAAGACCCACAAAATCAGACGATTTTCGGGTGTTAGAGTGGGCGTGGCATATTCGCGTAACAAACTTGCACTTGAAATCCCAAGTCTCTAGCTCTTAACTATACGATCAATCATAGCGTTTACACGGACAGACGGTCTGATTCGAATATTTTCTGTTTCATGTGTACTGGTGGTAAAACCTGCCATTAAACCATAATTTATTTTCTACAGGGTATTAATTGTATCTTTAAGAACATACGTTTAATAACAATAGTAAGTTATTCAATGTTATGTAAAATGTAGTTTCGAAAGCTATGTTCTATAGATTCAATTTTATTTATGCTTGTAGGCGCATTATTGACAACCGAGTATACATATGGAGGTCCACATACAACGACTGTGTTAAGCGAATGCCACAAGATAGACCGATATATTTCATTTGCAATTCGTATTGGGCTTTGAACTATTCAGGTTTAACCGATCGCAATATTAAGTTTACCATAATCAAATAGGCTGTTCAACTATTTAAGTGAGGGCCCAGCCATAAGACAGCATCATTCGTCGCGAACTGTTCGATAACCGCAGATCAAAACACCAACCAAGAATCACCATGAAGTTCCTGATTGTCTTCGTTGCCCTCTTCGCCGTGGCTCTGGCCGTTCCTGTCGATCCGGAGGCTAAAATCGTGCGATCGGAATCCGACGTTGGACCCGAGAGCTTCAAATACGAGTAAGTGGATTGGCAGCTGCCCCAAAGGGATGCCTAACTAATGCTGACTTTCGTAACAGCTGGGAGACTAGCGATGGTCAGGGAGCTCAGGCCCAAGGTGTGCTGAAGAACATTGGATCCGAGAATGAGGCCATCTCCGTCCAGGGATCCTACCGCTTCGTGGCCGATGATGGTGTCACCTACGAAGTCACCTACATCGCCGATGAGAACGGATTCCAGCCCCAGGGTGCCCATCTGCCCGTTGCCCCCGAGGCCTAAATTGAGCTTGCATCCAAAGCAGCTTCAAAGTCATCCAATCCTACCCAATCCTTGTTAATAACTCCGAACCTTACCAAACCGATCCTGTCCTTGTTTTTAAAGGACGGGAACTAAGTCAACCCACTCAACTTGTTAAATATTAAATGAAAAATGATTACCAGAAGTCAACTGTGTTTTACTATTTATAATTTAGTGTTCTTTGTTTGTCAATAAGTGAAGGTTGATTTTCGAAAGCTTTATTTGGGAAAAGGTAGTGATTTACACACAAATCCGTCAATTACATCGCCGATGAGATCGGGTTCCGGCCAAAGGGAATCCGGTGCCACCTCCTTGCTAATATCGATAAACTTGAAGAAAACCTGTTAGCACACACTACACAAGAAAAAAACTTTGTCAAAAAGGGTAAAATGTTAACAAAAGGATTAGTACATTGAAAGTATTATGTTTAAATTTATTTAAATCTTACTGTGGTATTTACTCGGTCACATTCTGGTGTGTGTTGGATCCTCTTCTAGACAGGCACCTATTAAATTTATTTTTATTTGTATACCCTTGCAGAGGGTATAATGATTTCAGTCAGAAATTTGCAACATAGTGAAGGAGACGTTTCCGACTCTATAAAGTATGTATATATTCTTGATCAGCATCACTAGACGAGTCGATCTAGCGAAGTACTTCTGTCCATCTGTTCGTCCGCTTCTACGCAAACTAGTCTCTCAGTTTTAAAGCTATCGGGCTGAAACTTTCCCAAAAGTCTTCTATCTATTCAGGTGGTATATAAGTCCCATAAAACTATCGGGGAACATTTTTCTCTTAAAGTATATGTTTTTTAACATATAACATCCTACGCTTAGAAATAACATTATTAAAGTAGTTCTGAATTTTGAAATAAATTGTATGAAAATCGGATGACTATATCATATAGCGATCATAGGAAAGATCGGAAAATGGTTGGGAAAATAATATGGAACAAATTATAGCATCGGTGTTTTTTGACATATTAACCCATAATATTGGGAATATACTTTTTTATATTTTTAAGGATTTAGAATTAAAATTAATAAAAATCGGAAGACTCTTACATATAACTGCCAAAGAAATGGTCAGAGAAATAATAAAATAATAATTATTTTTTAATATCTCTGAAGCCAGCAACAATCCTTACAAATTTCACATGGTGTTACTAACGTAGATTATTTCTTATAACTAAAGGGAAATACAAACTTCGGCTACCCGAAAATTGATTCAAAATTCATAACTAATTTAAAATTTTTATATCCAAGCTTAAGAGCTATATGTTAAGAAATACCAAAGATATAATTTTTTCGTATTATTTTACCACTGATTTACCGATCGTTCATATGGCAGCTATATGATATAGTCGTCCGATTTTGATAAAATTTAATTCGCAATTCTGAACTAATTAAAAAATGTTATTTCCAAGCTTAGAAGGTTATATGTTAAGAAACACCGAAAATATATTTTTTAAAAAAAATTTTCCCCGATAGTTCCTATGGGAGATATAAGATATAGTTGTCCGATCCGGCTGGTTCCGACTTATACCTTATACTTGCAAAAGAAAAAAAAACTTTTGGGAAAGTTTCAGCCCGATAGCTTTAAATCTGAGAGACTAGTTTGGGTAGAAACGGACGGACAGACGGACGGACAGACGGACAGACGGACGGACAGACGGACGGACAGACGGACGGACAGACGGACGGACAGACGGACATGGCTAGATTGACTCGTCTTGTGACGCTGATCAAGAATATATATATTTTATGGGGTCGGAAACGTCTCCTTCACTGCGTTGCAAACTTCTGACTGAAATCCTTATACCCTCTGCAAGGGTATAAAAATACAAAACGCAATCATAAAGAAAGGTTAAAAGAGCAAAAATCTCTTCTATTTGACTTAAAAAGCTGCTATGTATAACCAAATTGTTCTTACTATCCTTAGCCCACACCATTTAGAATAGTGGATTACAATAACTGTGGTTACTATTTAATGATGAAGAATACACTTATAAACTATCCTGCGGATCGAAGAGACGCCTTTACTCCATGAGTAAGTAGTTCGAAGACGAAGATAATGAGCGGTAAACAGTATTTTTTTTAAATCATTTTATTTTAACTCTATAAACTTAGGCAACGGGGGCAACGGGCAGATGGGCACCCTCAGGCTGGAATCCGTTCTCGTCAGCGATGTATTTGACGCTGTAGGTCTGACCATCATCACCCACATAAGAGAAAGAGCCCTTGGCGGAGATGCCCTCATTGTCGGTTCCTTCATTTACCAGCGTACCCGACTCCTCCTTCTGGCTACCATCGCTGGTTTTCACACTGTAGATGTAGGGAGGTTAACCCTGCTTTAAATCTGGCACATTGAAGACCTTTACAAACTTACGAAAATCTGTAGGCATGGGGTTCAACTTCAGATCTATATTCCTGGATATCGACTTCTGGGGGGGCAGCAACGGCCACGGCGAAGAGTGCGAAAAGGACGATGGCGAATTTCATGTTGAAGGCGTTGTAGATCGTTGAAGTCTCAAAGATTACTATAGTTTTTAGGACCCGTTACTCGCGTTTTTATATCCAACAGATTTCTGCGTTTGTCCACACTAGCGAAAACTAGTTCAAGATTTGGCAATGCCATAATGTAGTGCTTACTAATTTATGATAATAAAACTAATCATGGAAATGCGCTCGAAAACCATAGAAATAGAAACTATACATATAGTTTTGTTCGCTTGGAAATTTGTAATAGTGTTAGAAAAGTGCACGCAGGCCCTGATTAAAAAAATCCCACAGCCGGGCGTGGATATTTTGTTGTGAATGTTATTGTATTTTCTATTTTTTTGCAGTTTCTATTAATTTTTTTTAACAAACTCTTTCCATCAAAAAATTTAAATTTTCAAGACAAGGAAAAAAATGTTCACACAGAAATTTATAACTTTCAATAAATACTGATTAGGTTACGAAAAGTAGTGAATCATTCAATCGGCATTTAAATTACCTTTCCATTGATGCCAAAGGTTAAACGAAGCAAGTTCGAGTTACGAGTATATTTCACTTTTATTATGTGAAAATACTTTTTACCACCCCTGTATAATAAACTTGGGGCGAGTCAAGGTATTTGCGTATATTTCACTATTTACTTTTTATATGGGAATGACGAAGTCAGATATCGCTCTCCTTTATTGTAGGCAATTTCCAAAATATATATTTCATACACTTTTCATTAGCACTGCTCGTCAGATCGAGCCAGCCAAATCGAGCTGAAGACTTAGTTTCAAGTGCTAATCCAATTAGTTCTTGTCTCAGCCTCCCCTGTTGGGATCCTATAAAAGCCACCTGAGATTGTGCAATCTAGCAGTTATCCCGACCACCTCTCAGTAACCACTAACCAAGATGAAGTGCATCCTCGTCTTCGCCTGCATTTCGATTGCCCTGTGCCTGGCCGCTCCTGCCCCCGAAACAGAGATCGTCAACCAGGAATCGGATGTGAATGCCGAGGGTTACAGCTATAAGTTCGAGACGAGCGACGGCACCAAGCAGGAGCAGCATGGCTCTATCAAGAACCTGGGTCCCGAGGAGGATGCCCTGCAGGTGGCCGGATCCTACAGCTACACGGGGGACGACGGGCAGACCTACGCTATCACCTACGTGGCCGATGAGAACGGATTCCAGCCCCAGGGGGAGCACATTCCGCATCTATAAACTTGGCTAACCCAAGATTCTTTAAAAAAAATCAAACGTTTCTTGAATGTATGGCCATTACTTAATTCGATCAATCAGAAATTATTATAAATATTATCCTCTTTTAAATTTGTAATCTTAGCATCAGCACAAAATCTTTTTAAAAGGAAATCTAACTTCATTTTGATGTAAAATTCTTTTAAATCGCAAACTGTTATGTGATGTGAAATGTGATTAAGTGATATACATTATCCGAATGCACTTGAGTATGGAGATGCATTTTCGTGGCTGAACCTGAAAGGAAGGGTGTAAGGTCTAAAAAAGGGACCCTTAGAGACCCTCAAAGAAAACATATTTTTTCGAGAATCGAAAGTTCAGCTTTAATGCGAGTAACAAGGAATAAAGAAAACAATGCACGACACTGACTTGACTGACTGATCGACTTACTAACTGACTGACCGACTGCCTGACGCGGGACAAGGGGCAGCTCCGCCGGACAGGACCTCAGCACCTCACTCTATGGCCGGGTTGCTTGGGATCGAGGGGTATATTTTGGGGTGGTGATATCTACAGGTTCGCCCCGGAGGCGAGGATCTACTTGGGCAGGTGGGCGCCCTCCGGCTGGAAGCCATTCTCGTCGGCCACAAAGTTAATGGAGTAGGTCTGGCCGTCGGGAGCCACCCAACTGACGGATCCCCGGATGGATATCGATTCATTTTCGGTGCCCGCGTTGTTGACCACGCCCTCCTCCGTGCGGGTGGTGCCATCGCTCAGTTTGTAGCTGAACTTGTAGCCACCGATGCCGATGTTTTCGGACTCGGACTCCAGAATTTCCACATCGTTTTGGGGCCGGGCACTGGCCAGCGCCAGGAGCAGGGCCATCGAGCCAACGACTAGCATCTGCAAGGCGAAATATTAAGTATCCTTTGCGTTATCCTGGCATCGGTTGCCTTGCTCGCCGCAACCTCCAAGTTGACCTACCAATTTCATCATGTTGAATGGTTCTCGGACTGCAGATTCCCCTATGCGGCTGGACAAACTGGCGGTTGTCTAATGGTGGCGTTCCATTGGCGTCCACTGCATTTTATACTGAACTCGCAGCCGCATTTGCAAACGTCATAAATTTGCACAATTGTGGAAGAAGCCAGGCAGCTCGGTGGCTCGGCGGCTCTGGCGGTCGCCGGCTAAATGTTTTTCTCTATTTCCATTTTATTTTGTTTTTGTGCCGCTTTTCAATTGCCAGCGTTGCACCAAAGTCGCCAAAGTCGCTGCGACAAGTAACATTTAAAGCGGCTTGGTGCAGCGGCGAACTCATCCGAAAGGTATTATTGCTCTTCGCCCACACTCGAAAAAGCACTCTTCTAAGAAGAATTCATGTTAAGAAGTTATGCAAAAACTATGTTCTTAAGTCACAAATAATATTTGTAAATTATACCCTAAATTTAAATATTCTAAAAATATTTTCTTAACTTCGTGTTTATAAGGGACTTAAAAATAAAATCCTAGATAGAACGCCTGTAGTGTTTGTTAAAAAATCTATTATATGAAACAAGTCTCTTATTGGTGCAATACGATTAAAATACGTTATAACACATTTAGGGGTTTAGTATAATAACCTATTTAATAATATAAATTCTGAAAAACTTTCTGAAACATTGCAATTTTTTTTGTGAGATGTACTTACATTTCTTTATAAAAGCTCAGGCAAAAAAATGAATCTATAGGTGATAAAAAACTTCTAACTACAATGCTTAAAAAAAAGAAGCCAAGCAACTAGGTCGAATAACCACTTTTAGTCACATTTTCTTTGAGTGCCGGCTGGCAGCTTTAGAAAACTCGAAAAAGTTCATGAATCAGGCAGATGTTTTGGGGAAAAGGTTGCGGGCTGATTGGGCAGCTCCGGGGAAATACCGGGCCAAGAACTATGGGAAACGATAACCAGAACAGCTCGGCACCCTGCTGGAAATCGAACCGAAACCGTCGAAGTCTGGGTAGCCGGGGAGAGCTTAAGTTCAAGTGCTGTCGACGCCAATTGGCAGGGCAGCAAGTTCAAGCCGCGGACACGAAGAACTCGAGCTGAGCCATGTGTGATGGCCAAAGTGCACGGTGGATGGGACTGTAGACGGAGATGGAGTGGAGATGGAGATGGAACCGCAGCTTGACTTTTGGCATATGCAACGGCCTTTACAGAGCTCGATTGATGTGCCTGCCCGGTAACAAGCGCCAAAAGCAGTTGGAAATGTATAAAAAATACATCGAATAACCTACAACTGCTTCTCGCATGCAATTTAAGTCTCTGGCTCTGGTTGTTTTTCTGTATATATTTCTTTTTATTTTTTCAGTTGCCGTTTCTGCTTGCCAATTTATGCCACCTTCGTTGACCGCTAGCAGGCCGACGAAGAAGCCCCAGCAGCGGATCTTTCGAGCCGGTCAGTCGGGTTTTAACTTTGGTCATCGGTCGGCCTCTGTCTGACCACGGTTCTGCCCCAGCCTCCTACTCATCCTCCACTCGGATCGGGACAACAACTTAATTGTCCCATCGACGGGGTCTTGTGCACTGATACTGGCATTTCCTCAAATGTCGCCCAAAGGCGCAGATTCTTTGGTAGCTGCAATTTGACATTTTTACCATCGAATGATCTAAGCTAAGCCAGTCGTGTTTGATTTTCAACATCTTGTAGGGTAATTATTGTTTTTAACGTCTATTATCAGCAAATGTATAATTGAATTAAAGCACAAATGAAAGCCAAAAAAATAAAGGTTTCTAGGAGTTTTATTGTCACTGCTATCGGAGGAATTACAGAAGAGATATTATTTTCGTAGTGTGAAAAATATGAATTGACAAGCCAGCCATTTCTGATTAGACAGCTAATGGAAAGGAGTGTAAATGTGTAAATTAAACAAGTAAAACAAGTCAATTATTATCTATAAATATAAATGTCAGGCGGAGCTTTAACCTTTAGTAAGCCCAAGACTTAATTTGCGCACAAAGTACTCCCCAAAGCGAGCCAACTTAAAGACATAATTAATTGGGCTTGTCCGCCTACGAAGTGAACTTGGGGCCCTTGAAAATGGATCTCATTCCACTCGATTCGTGTCTGCATGCATAATATTTATTATTTGGGGCTCTTTCCGCTGCTTTTCGAGGGCATCTGCAGCGAGCCAGCTGCATTTATCATGCTGGATTTGCATAATTAATCCGGCTTTGATCGATGGCAGCGAACGCTAATCGCTACGATTGCCTCTGCGAGCGGGGGCGTTGTCTTCGACAAGCTTTCGGGTCCGAATTCTTCCTCATACAGAGTCATTTACATAACTGTTCTAATCAAATCTTAGCGATCGACAGGTTTTTCTGGCTTCAGACTGTCGCTTTCAATACTCAAAGATGAGACGCCCGTTGCCAGACAGAAATCGCCGCAGATACAATAGACATTTATGTAGATGCGTCTTCACATTTACGTCTTCAAGGTCAGCGCCAGATGCTGGTGCTGCTGCTGTCCATCTGTCCGTCCGTCCGGCCATCTGTCTGCCGCCCATTCAGCTGCCGTTTCGGCCCGGCTTTCGTTCGTTGCCAACTCGCACGCACCTCACTCCAAAGTTGGCCAGACCGGCTTGGGCGAACTCGGTTTTTGGGACTCGGCTTGGCGGCTCAGTGGATGGGTAGGAATCGAACTCGGTCTCGGTTTACTTTTTTTCTTCTTTTTCTTCTTTTTCACTCTTTTGTTTTTTGTCTGTCTCTGCTCATTTTTGGCTGCCGCATCAACTTGGTCTGCAAAATTAGCACTTGAGCGTTAATGGCAATGTTTTAATAGCAGGGCCCCCTCCTCTGGCCATCACTTCTTTAAATATGTAAATGTCACATTGCTGTTGTTTTTTCATTTCTTTTTTATCACTTTGACCGCTTGTTTCGCAATATTTGCATTCGGCTAAAAAAACACACACACAAACGGTTTCGGTTTAAAAATACTTCTGCTGACACCTGACATTAAGAATCGTGCGTATAATTTAATTTTATAGCATGCTTTGACTATATATGTGTGTTGTTTTTTTTGCGGCCTGAATGCAACACATCTTGAATCTCCCAAAAAAAAACGTTGACGCAAAGATTGATTGCCGTGAATAAACATTAAAATTTATTTATGTTTGCCTCACCGAGATTTTGAGGAAACCAGAAGCATTCTGTACCTTTATTTAGTAAATTTTTTAACAAATTGTTAAAAATGAGTTTTAACTCATTTTTATTTATTATTTAATAAAAATATTTTTAACGAGTCATTTACTTTAGGAGAAACGCGTGTTCTCAAATTTTGGCTAATCTTCTTTTCTTTCAGCATATCAAATGACTTAAGCAAAAAACTTAGACTTGGTTTCTGCAAACTTATTCGTTGCATACTTTTAG
The DNA here is from genome assembly GCF_025231255.1 of Drosophila biarmipes. NCBI lineage: Eukaryota > Metazoa > Arthropoda > Insecta > Diptera > Drosophilidae > Drosophila > Drosophila biarmipes. Next base: position 12,121,965 of record NC_066613.1, read on the forward strand.
GCATTTTAAATTACTTATTCGCTAAGATTAATAAATAATATTTAAAATAGAAACTTCAAATATATTACCACAAAAATTAATATAAATATTTCTTTAGTGAGAATAATATAATAAAACAACAATAACATCAATAATATTGTTCATTTGAGTCTTATGCAAATAATGGTTTCACATTAGAAAAATGTCAAACCGTAATGCTCTCAAGCCACGAAAGTAAGTACTTAGCCAAAAAACTTGAATCGCGATTTGGTTAATACTCACATACTTTTGGGAACAATTTTTAGAGGGTTGTTATTTTTTATTAGGTTTTTTTATGTTTAAAAGGTTCATTTAAAATCAAATTGGTGATACAAATTTTGGTGATTTATTTAAACTTTTGGTAGCTTATACCTTTGGTATGTATAACTGTAAATATCACTGACCATTGTATTTTGTTAAGTAAGTGTAAACATATTTTAAATTTATTGACAACATTTCGGTGTTTTAAAAAAAAGTATTATAGTCAAAATGTACTATTTATGAACATAAATATAAAACAGTTACAACAATATAAAACAGTTACATTTTATATAGTTGCATATATCCTATACTATCCTATTTTATAAAATGATGGCTAAATAGTAATTACTTAAAAGTCTTATGGATCTTTCAACATCTTTCTATCGTTAAGTCAGTTATCAAGGAACCAATATATCTACTGATTTTAATTGGTATATATGGGAAAAGAAAAATCAAAAGTGTGCCAAACTTTTGACCAAAATAGAGTTAAATGCTTTGAAACCATAATTTAAGTATCTTAAAGTGACATCGAAGATTATTGTTATCCAAATTTTAAATTGACTAGTATTTGTACAGACCTTTGTATGCGATTTGTAGTTAGGTGCCCACGCCCCTTTTCCACTTCTAAAAAGCTGCAAATAATCTCTATAACCCATCGGCACTTGTGCGTACCATTTTCTTAATCACGATGATTTTATGAAATTCGCTTGCATACTGTCAACACGATTTCCCTTGCACAACAAACCAGTTTTCAGAGTGGATCGCTTATTTTGTATCGATTGTTTTTATGGCTTGCAAATTTAACATCTCAACTTATAAACTAGCCTAAAACAGTTGACAAACTGTTGTAATAAATTCGTGATGGATTCGTATAGGAATTTTCTTTGAGTTGGTTTAACCGGCCAAAGAAGCGAGGGATTTTCCAGACAATTTGCGGATTTTCAGGCCCTGCTCGCGGGCGGGGCGGCGGTTCTTGGCCAGGTTGTTGGCGTTCTCGAGATCCTGGGCTGCCGAAGAGCCGCTGAGTACTTTGCCAATTTCATCCCGGAAAGTTCCATCGGGAAGGGTGTAGCTGAAGGTAGAAAATATTGCAATGTTTGTTGTTGTTATCTAATGACACACAAAAACTATAATACGAAATTATCAATATGATACTATCATTACCAAAAAAATATCAATAATAAGGGTAATTTAGCTAAACGTATATTTAATATTTAATATTATTAATAAATATTTTATAAAAAAAATCAAATAATATTTCATAAAATGGTTATGACTTTTCAAAACAAAAACCTCCAAAACTCCGCCTTATTTTCATCTTTTCCAATCTTTATGAATTGGCTTTAAAATACTTAATTATGTGATTTAACAATCTATAAATATACATTTTTATTTCTAATCCATGTTTTTTCTCGGTTTTTAAGTATATTGCAAGCCAAACCTACTTGAACTCGTATCCGTCGCGGGTTGGTGTATAGCTGAACTGGTCGAGGGGGACATCTCCCAGCTTGATGTCGATCACAGTGCCGGGTGGGAAGGAGGCGTAGTTAAAGTTGGCTCCGAACAGGACACAGGCCACGAGGAGGATCAGGGCCTGCACCAGCTTGCTGTTGATCTTGAGCCCTTGGCGAACTTCCTTTCTGCCTTGACTAATGCTGCTCGCCAACGGAGAAAGACTCATTTTGGATCGATAGTTGGTGGCCTGTGGAAAAATACGAGTCTGGAAAAACACAACTGGCAACCTAGGCGGCTGGGAGCTTAATGAAACGTCTTCTTCGAGGCCACTGGCATAAGACACCTATGTGGAGCCATAATGAGTTGTTGGTCCAATACAAAGCGGGCACCACAAAATGCTGAGTAAGCTACAGCCGAAGAGGCGGCTTGCCCAATTCCTCGACGCTGAATTGAGATTTGCATAACGAAAGCAAAAGACTTCCACGGTTCGAGGCACAATTTGGTGGCAACTCTCAAATATGTGCATTACATTTAAAACGCCGTCAAATTGGAAAACTAATCGGCCAAACCCAGGGAAGAAAGTCTGGGTAGGGCTTGTAGGGACTAACGTATACCCTAATTTTCGAGAAGTAAAAAAAATAGAAAATACTAAATAAATAAAGAAATTTATGTATATGTCCTTTTCTGATTGTGAACCGTTTTTTTGAGAATGGAATATTACTGTAGAATTAATGGAATATTATTGTATAATAGGTACAAAAAAATAATGATTCAAATTGAAATAAAACTAAAAAAACTTAGTTATAATTTTTATGCAATCATTTATGCTATTTTAAACTGCTCAAAATAGTCAAACCAACCCAAGCTGCCTGTACGGAAACAGAAACCCATTATTATGCTTGTGATGTTGCAATCTGTCTATCTCGAAATGATTTAAGATTAACGACCGGGCCCGAACTCACTTAAGCTTTTTTAGCCAAGTTGAACACCACCAAGAGCTGAGCTTTCGAGCCACGCTTAATACACTGATAAATTATGCGGGTTTTAATTATCTATCACAATACAAAGAAATACATTTTGCTTAACTCTTATCCGGTTTGATTTTGTGGGCTGTCACATAGGGCTGGAAACCGTTTTTGTTGGCCTTATAGAGGACCTGGTACTCATATCCGTCGGCCGAGATGAAGCTGTAGCCACCTTTATATTCCACTGGCTTTTGGGTTGTCAATTCCTTCGGGTCCTTACCCGTTTCCGGTCTTACGGTGTATGTTATAGCCTCATCCCTGTGCTGACCATTTTCTGTGTGGAATCTTAATGGGGAAATATTTTTTAATATATATATTTCCAGATGCGAACCCTAATAACCCCACCCGAAATGAAGTGCCTCCTCTCGTTCGCCTTTCTCCAAAGCCGCTGATGAGACCACAGCAAACAACGCCGCCATTGACAAAACTTGGCAAAACTGTATAAATAAATAACATTATATGAGCAAACCAACTTAGTGATCTGTATACTTTTACTCACCAATTTCATTGCAAATGTATGGTCTCAAGAATGTTTAAAATAAAATTTAATTGTGATCAGAGCTCCCTCCACGTTCTTTTCCGTTCCGTTGACCGATTTCAACTGAAGATGATCTGCCAGGTGAGCCAAACAGCCAAAATAAGTCAAAGAGATCGGAATAATGAAAACAAATATCTGCGCAGGCAGCTATTTAGCAGTGAGTCGTAGCCCGAATAGGATTACGTCATTGTTTATGGCCCAACTTTGGTTCTAAGCAGCCAAAGAAGCGCAAAAAGAAAGGCGATTAAAAAAGGCATCATATAAGTAACATGATTTTTAAATGCTCTTTACGGGGTCTATAAAATTACTCGGCCTTATATGTTGGTTTATATATTACAACTAATTTAAGTAAGTTATTAAATAACATTACTATTCTAAATATAAAGTATTACATTTTGAATCTTATAGAAATAGTCAAATTACGACTAAAATGTTAATTAAAATTTAATGTTTTTCTATATATCCCAATGCTAGGTCCTTCTTTTTAAATTATTTTTTTATTGTTGTTAGGATTTCGATAAAAAAGGTTTTCCATAACCAAATACCAAAACTTTGTCTTTATTTTATTACCAATTTGGGAATATCTCAAGGGTAAATATTTTGAGTTAAAGGCTTCAAAACACAACAATGGTTCTTTAACAAGCATTCTTTTATATTCTTGCGACAAAACCTCAGTAAAAGTTGAGACTTTGCTGCCTCAAAATAGCCTAGTGAGTGAGCTCAGGCAAATCAGTTGGCAGCCACATTATTATTTTAATATTCGCAATAGAACCCATTTAATAGCGCCGACAGTTGCACAGATTCCCGCGCCTCCTCCCATATGGAGGCTGTCATCGAGGGCCAGTGGCCAATTTATCAACGGACCTCATCTGAAAATGTTTATTTAAGCGATGCGAGGAACTTAATCGGGCAACCCTCGCGAAAACAACGCCAAATCGCAATCAGATCGTTCCGCTCGGTCAGAATTCGCTTTATAAACGCGAATGCGGGCGTGGAATATGTGCCATCGGTGCGTGGCTAACTGGAAACCAAAAGCCGAGCACCAAGGACTAAAAACCAAGGACCGGGGACCGACAATTGTTGGTTTATGCAGCCGGTGCAGCAGCCGGCTATGCCTGGTCCTCCCCGGTGGTTGCTTGGTCGCGAGCCAGATCTCGCAGCCCACAGCTGACGGCCGAAACAGGTTCACAAAATCCACACGCCCGAATCCCGAGTCCAGAGTCCTGGGAGCGCGTCAGCTGTGCGCCAGCACATTACAAGTAGGACAAGCTGCAAACGACATTGCCATTAGCTCGGCCTTCTGCTCGGTCCTTCGTGGGGGAAGGTTCGGTTCTACATTAGCGGCATCCACGACAGGCACAAGCTGAGCTACCAAATGATAAACACACACAACAGCAGCCGCAACTGAAGCACAGTGACATAATATAACAATTTTGGGATAAAATTATTAATTAAAATGAAATGTAATTGATAAAAATATAAAATCAATTTTTTTTAATTATACTTAAAAAAATTGTCTGTTCAATTTGTTTTTTATTTGTTAAATATGTAGAACTTAATTTTCAAGAATGCATATAAGTTTCATATTTTGGAATCCAAAACATACATTACACAACTTACCCAATTAAACAAATTTAACAAAAATCGTTGTTTACTAAACATGAATATATAAATATTTGAACTAAACACACTATTTTATATAAATAAAAAGTTAACCATTTTATGATTACAATATAAAAATTTATACATTTTCCATGAACACGGCACCACTGTGCACAGGCTGGCAAAAAGTTAATAGACGATTGACTAAAGCCGACATCCCTGTCCTTGTAGTTGGGTGCTGTGCTCGAGGCTGGGTCCTGAATCCAGGTCTTAGCACCCCTTGGCAACAGGCAAAGTGCATTAGACAAGGGATCTTGCGGGGTTAGGATGGCCTGGACTGGGCTGGGCTGGGTTGGTCATGCAGGTGTTGCTCGATCCTGTTGAAAATTGCTTTTGAATTAAAAGTTTTGCCTGTGGCCGGGCGGGTTTTGTTGTTTCTAGCGATTAGCTGAAGGGGTCGGGGAGGCCTGGAGATTGCACACTCAATTTATTAGCGCTTTGTCAGTCTTTCAACTAATCGGATGGCTGTGGGGATTTCTGCACTTGCACTTGCAATGGCCCAGTTCGTTGGTTCTGTTTTCGATTTCATTGTGTTTTCGATTCCAATCGGAGGAGGTGGCACGTGCCTGCTCCACTGGGGTCGAGGGGTCGCGGTCAGAACCACCTGTGGCTGGTCATATAAGAACCCATCGAGCCGTCGGCCACCAGTCAAAGTTTGAATTTGAGATGAGGCTGACCACTGTGTTTTCCTTGATTTGTATCGCCTTTGGCGGCGTTTGGGCCCAACCGGCGGGCTATCCGAATGCCCGTCCCCCTCCTGCCACCTATCTGCCTGCCAAGCCACCAGCTCCTCCACCCCGTCCTCCTCCACCACCGGCCAATAGCTACGGGCCCCCCAAGAACGGCAATGGGAAGCCACCAGCTCCTCCGCCGAAACCCAATAACAGCTATGGACCACCACCCAAGAATGGCAATGGAAAGCCTCCACCCAGGAATGAGTACTTGCCACCAGGAAATGGAAATGGAAACGGAGGTTCACCGGGAGGCGGAGGAGGTTCAGGTGGTGGTGGAGAGGATATACCCATCATCAAGTTGGAGTCCAAGGTCAATACAGACGGTTCTTATAAGGTGAGTCCCTTCCAAATGCTAGTAAATAATATTTAATATTTTAAATCTGCAACAAATAATGTTTTATTTTACGTTCTTACATAACATCTATGTTTTCAAGGATTCATAAATGTTATTTTAATTTGAAATTTAAGTAATCAACTTCCAGATATTAAACATTAGATAGTCAAAGCTAGAAAATAAAATATATTCCAATCAATTTCTTTTTTATACGAAACGTTTGTATTAAATAAATATTTTTCAACCGATTCCAGTACGAATACGAGACCGGAAATGGAATAAAGGCGGAGGAAATGGGCTACCTGAAGAACGCTGGAGTGAAAGGGGAGGAGGCGCAGACGGCAGAGGGCTCCTTCTCTTACACCAGTCCCGAGGGCCAGGAAATATCGGTGACCTACATCGCGGACGAGAACGGTTTCCAGCCGCAGGGTGATCACCTGCCCACACCGCCACCCATTCCCGTAGAGATTCAGGAGGCGTTGGACAAATTGGCCGCTGGCGGAGGATGCCATGGGTGCGATGACAACGAGACGGGTGGCAATGATGATGGCGGTGGAGGTGGCTATGTCTACCGGAGGAGGTAGAGGACTTTCCACTAAACTGCGAACCGTATAATGATATTTTTCAAGAACTTGATCTCAAATGAATATTTAATTATGGGCTATTTTCCATCAATATTAGTATTATGAAGGAAATGGGGCACTTAATAATGAATAACTTTCTAAAAATAGGAAGTTATCTAGACCTTTAAGTTTAGCTTCTCTTCCACTAGTTTTTTAAAAATTTGATTTTCTCTCACTAAGCGCTGGCAGTTGCTAATTAAAATGCTTCCTTTGAAAACCCTTGGCGGCCTACTTATTAAGGACTAGCAAACACCAAGCCGGAGTTGGTCCTGGTCCTGGCCTGGTACACCTTGCTCCTGGCTGGGTTGGTGTGTCCTGCTGGCCACCATTCCAACCCTTGAGCAGGCGCGACGGCTGTGTGACTGGCAACACATGTTTTTTCCCCGTTTGCCATTCGCTCGCCCAACTTTATCCTGTTGATCGCTCGACGAAGGGTGTCCAGGGGCGGGGAAGGGATAAAGGGGAGGGGATGCCATAGCGATTGTGTCGCAATAATGAAAACATTAGCCTCGTAGCATATTTGTCAGCCAGCAGGAGCGGATCTGATTTCGATGAGGGTAGAGCAACTACTAAAAAAGGGGCGGCCTTCAATATACTCTAAAAAATGTTAAATGCACCAAAAGCAATTAGCTTTACTGGCTTGCTTTTAAATGTTAACATTATATCAATATAAAATGCTTCTTCTTTTAATTTAAAATAGACTTGGGATTTCAAATTTAATAAAAATTTATTGAAAAGGTGTTAACTCACAAAAGTAATTATATTACAAAATATAGGAAATCTAGTTTTGAGTACAGTCATGCAGTAGTTGAAAAATACATTTAAGAGATGTCTAAAACTATCTATATTTTGTTGTTACTTATTAAAAATAAGTAAAATGTTATCTTTATTAATATATTTAAATTAATATTATCTGTAATATATATATTATATTTTCTATATATTACCTTAAATGTTATAAAATTAAAATTAAAAACGCGCTATAGTATTTAATATTTCTCAATTAACACAATTTCGGGCCCGTCACCCTTTCGCCGAAGAATCCGCTCCACCGAGCATGCAACCAACCTTCGTGACGGGCGCAGAAATCACGACCCACCCCAAACCGCAAATAGTGAAACGATACACGCCAATATATTATGGCATTAGCATTATAGTGGAAGTGGAAACTCCGGGCTGGGGAGATCATCAGCGGAGGGAGGGACCATGGGCAGAATGACATTGACGATGGCGAATGCGATTTGTATATGGTGGCATTACAACAACAACAACGAGCACGGCGGGGAGGTAACAACAAACGATCGTTTAATTTCAATTAAAAACATTTTCCTTGTGCGCAGCCCAAAAGCCAAAAAATAAAGGACTCGTCGGCGGAAACGGGAGGAGGGGAGGTTTTTGGCAGAGGAATACGCACACTTGCTACAGGCCGCTTAGCTTGGCTTAGTGCTCTGGTGATTGCGAGGACATGATGTTGCACTTGCCGAGCAACCACCAGGACGCACCAGGACCTCGAAAAGGGATGCCAAATGAGCCAGGGGGTTGAGCCGGCAAAGTGCGTAGCTATGTCGAGGCTATAGCCGGTGCCGGACTGGATTCTGGGCTGGGAATTCTTGCACTTGCCGCCAGCCGTGGTATTGTGACACTGCAAGTCCGTGGCAAATCCGAATCCGAAAATAAGGGAGCAGGATGCGGACACGGATGTGGCGTGGTATAAAAACCACGGCCGGCTTCCAATTGGAACGCAGAATCGAATTCGAAGGCGAACGATGCACACGACGGCTCAACTGGATAGTCTGGAGCAGAAGCGCTCGGCCAGCCTGATCTTCCGGATCGAGCAGTTGCTGCCCAGCACTAGCATCTCGCCCAGCACCATGACCACTTCGTCGACGGAGACCACCCTGGCGGCCACTACGAGTGCAGCCAGTCCGGCAGCCAAGAGGATGAGGAGCAATCCCCGGCCAGGTGTCTTCACCGCGCAATACACACCCAAGGATACCTGCTCCACTGCCATACCCACGTCGGCTCTTCTCGGATCCACGGCCACGCCCACCGACGGAGGACGCGCCCACTGCCAACTGTCCAATGGCGAACTGATCGTGTCCGCCTCCCTGCTGCGCCAGATCAAGCTCTCCGAGGATGTCTACAGCTTCAATGCCATCTTCGAGCTGCAAGGCGGACAGGTGCGGGTCCGTTTGGTCAGGGATATAGCCAGGGATGACGAGATCGTGGCCTGGTTCGGCGAAGAACTGGTCCTCCTCATGGGCATTCCCTTCCTGACGCCCTTAAATATTCAGGGTAAATAATAATTATTAAAAAAAATGATTTAAGTTTTTTTTTGCGTAATATATCAAATAATCAACAACATTTAAAGATAAGTTGTAAGTTTTTTCTTATTTTAAAGATCTTTTTTTAAAAAAGATAAATTGTCCAAAATATTTTTAAATTAAGGACAGATTTTATTAATATAAAATCAGTCGGTTCCTAAATAGTTAAAATATACAATTAAGTATATCGTTATATTTTTATGATAATAGTACAATACAACCATTTAGTGCTGAGTAATAAACTAACCCCAATGTGTTATTCTTATAATTACAGGAAACAGTCGCTACACGTGTCACCTGTGCCACTTGACCTTCGAGACTCCTCACCCACTGAAGATCCACTTGGCCCTGGGTTGCGGGCGCAGTTCCATGGACATCCTGTGGATGCGTCTACACTACGCTCTGAAGGCGGCGGCCCGAAGTCACACGGCCACCCAACACTCACCCATTCCGGCCACTTCTTCCACCTCCTCGGCTTCGCCCAACCACTCGCCACCGCCTCAGATGCCACCGCGCTTCTCGGCCTTCCGACCGATTGCAGGACTTACCCAGAGCTTGCCCATGACGACGACGACCACGACTCCGGGAACTCTACCCTATCTGCCCTCCATTTCAATGGCCACCGCTTCGTTGTCCACTCATCCCATGAATGCTGCTGCCCAGATCGAGGCCATTGTCAGCAACATGGGTGCCTCCAAGCAGGGTCATCTGTGCATCTACTGCGGCAAGGTGTACTCCCGGAAGTACGGACTGAAGATCCACATAAGAACCCACACCGGCTTCAAACCGCTGAAGTGCAAGTTCTGCCTGAGACCATTCGGTGATCCGAGCAATCTCAACAAGCATGTGAGGCTGCATCTCCAGACGCACCCGGGTAGTTCCTCGGGAGGAGCAGAAGGTGGAGCAGGCGGCGCGGGCAGCGATGTGGACATAGAGGGGGAAACGGAAACCGGTTACCCGTGCGGGAGATGCCACAAATCATTTCCTCGGCGAAGGGATCTGCAGCGACACATGGAGACGCGCCATGGCGGATCCCATTCCCACTCCCAGGCTCTGTCCAGCACCACCAGCACAGCCACCATGACCACAACGGTGGTCACATCTACTTCGAAGTCCAGCTAAGTTCTGGGGGAAACATTCGTAGCAAGCTGTGATAGAGAAATACAATTTTAGAATATACTGTAGGATAAATATAAAATACTTTTCATAAAAAATAAATTTTACAAAATACTTAAGAGCTTCATTCAATTCATTCAATGACCAAAAAATTAAAATAAATCATTTTTTTGAAACAGAGTTATTTAAAAAAAATCTATTGTAGAAATTAAAGGTAACTAAGTGAGATCAGAAGACCAGGTTAAGAATCAAATAGTATCGCTTTATTGATAAATTTCAATACGAATTCAAAGTGAATTTCTATCGTATAATGCACAAATCTTATTGTTAGACAATTAATGCTATTACTCGTACAGTTTACGCGTCCGCTTCCGCGGCTTAATCCATATTCGTGTAAACTCGCTTAACTTTAGGGTACATGCAAAACAATCACAAATTGTCTTCAACTTGGGTAAAGCGGGTGTACGTGTGTGGGCGTGTCTCTCTCTCAGTGTATTTTTTTGTATTTTTTATATTTTTTTGGATTTTTTCAGTGTATGTTCGTGTGTGTGTGTGCGTTGAGCAAAACGTTGACGGGCCAAAACACTCACAATACAAGGTTTTAATTCATAGTTAATCGTACAATTACGTCTATATGCCAGTGTAGAAATGCGACGGTAAAAGGTATACAGTGTGTACGTATATGTGTACTTTTAGTATTTTAGATCGGAGCATAGAGTTAACTGTTCTTTTTGCTTGATTTCTGGAACTACATTTAGTCGGTTGGCCGGGGGCTAACACTTAGTTGAGTTTTGAACAAGGTCTGTCCCTCCTTCTCCCTAAACAAGTGTACCGAAAACATTCGATTTACTCTTGGATCTGGCAGCGTAGTCCTCAAAACCCTCCCACTCTGCATCTCCATCCCCATCTCCCTCGCACTCTCCATTACCATCTCTCTCTGTCAGTTTAAGGCACTTACTCAAGAAGTCGCGTTTCCCGAGTGTCCCTTTGGGGTTAGTATTTCGCTTCTAGGTATTCCCTCGGAGTTTCGACCAAAACAATGTGGCAAGCAAAGCGGCGAGTATGTGTGGGTGTCTTTCTGTAAGTGTATTTATTTGTGGGTGTGCAGTAGGGTGGACCATTCGAACAAAAAAATTATTTCTTTAGGTGCCAGTAAAAAACGTTAATATTTACCACAAAACTATATGAAAAATATTTAGACAAAATTAAGTCTAACGACACCTTTCAAGTAGTGTTAAAGCTCATTGGAGTTTTTTTATAAATAACTGCCAGTATTTGAATAATCATCTTACAAAAAGTGAAAAAATATTTGTACATGTTTTTTGGTTACAAAGTCTTTATACTTAAGATTTATTTTTGGCTAATGAAGATCCAACTTTAAATGTAAATAAGAAGGAAGGAGAAATAGCAAACATCACAAAATTTACTCATACGACACGGCTACGTTAAGGGCATCGCTGCAACACTGCGTATGAGTGATTCACATTGAAACCTGTAGCACTAAAATTTGTAATGTGCAAACAAAACCAAGGTCCACCCCAGAGTGCAGCTATCACCTTGAGCACTTAACGTATTGATGTATATATTTGCTCCATGGCAAGTATGACAAATATGTCTGTTTCGGATATTTGACGATACGTTTCGCAGTTCTCAAAAGTCTGTACTCGGCTTACAATTACGAAGGTAATATATAGTATAGTTCGTTAATAATTGTGTATATGCATAGACACCAATAGTTGTTAATCGTTAAGAGTAGTATGCAAATTCTGTATGTGGCTTTCATTTCGCTCGGTTTAGTTAGGAATATGTATACGCGTATTGTTGTAAATATCTAACATAAATTCATACATGAAGCACACTTGGGTTCGGTTTTCATTAACTATTTGCTAGTGTGGTTAGTAATTCGTTCAAAGTTTCGCATTTAACAAAATATCCATTATGTTAACAACTTGATTTATTTTTTTTTTGTATTTTCTCTTTCGCGTTTTCTTTTTTCAAATATATATTTACTGTACGAAGTGTAATTATTTATTTCTTATTCTTTGTCGTATTACAGTTGCTTCTTCCTCGTTGTTGTTCCCGCTGGTTCTTTATTAAAGAGTTAGAGAATTAGGCCTTCGATTTATTACACTGAATTCTCCTGTTCATGTGGTTTGCACTTGGAAACCATTGTAGCATTTTCTGGGGGTATTTGTTGAATTGGCTTAATTGAAATACTGAATTGCTGAACACACACAGACAAATTAATGTACGCTACGATCCTTAAAAATAGCATTTTCATCGCCAACACTATCCCGCTTCGGTTTTGTCTCAAATAATTGCGCCTCGAAAGTTACAACCTCACTTAACATCTAATGCACGTCACAAAATATTATAGAACTGCACTCCATCGAGATGCGGATGCATATTAATCACTCAATTAATTAATCGGTAATTTAATGTACCTCTGTATATAGGCATGCATGTACTTATGTGTGTATAATTATGTTTCTGTTTCGCATCGAGGTGATCAAAACATTTCTGAAGACTTTCTTGTTCACAATTGTTCTTAGTTCTTGTATGCAAAAAACTTTGGACGTTTGGTATTCTTATTCAAGTTCATATAATTAGACAAACAAAATGCTTTAAGCTGCCCACAAGACTTTGTCTACATCGTTTTTAGGTATTATGATTACGATTCCGTTTTGGTTTTATAATTAGTACTCGTATATATATATTAGGCTTGCTGCAGCTGCTTAACATTTAAAAGACACACAGTATGTAGGTGAAACTAACTCTAGGATTACGGGTTCTACACTCTCTAAGTGGCTCTCTATGGGGGTGAGTGATACTTTTTTGTTTCATATTTTCGTAGTTTTTAGTAAGGCATATGCACAAGGGAAGGACTCGATCATCGCCGCTTACATATCGTTGGATACTTTGGGTTCTAAGTTAGTTGGTAGAAACGAAAACACATAACTAGGGGGAAGACAATACTGGGGACAATTGTATGTACAGTACAAGGTCTGCAATTGGCTGCTTGATATGAGTATTTAGATTTTACTTTAGTTTAGTGCTTAGTTTGTGAGAAGCTAGATAACTAATCCTTGCCATCCCTGACCATCATCCCTACTAGCTCAAACTTAGAGATACTTTCGCACTGTTACAGACTACACGTTAAAACGCCTTCAATTACATTTCATTGCAGTAGTTATTGCTGTTTGGTTGTCGAGGTGTCCTGCTGATTGTGATGCTAAAGAATCGTATAATTAACTGCGTCAGAGTGTCTCGTGTTGGCTGTGTTTTGTATTTCCCAAATGGTCGAGGCCATCAGTTGATGTTTACAATTTGTTTAAATTAAGTTTGCTTTATCAAATACCCTGCAACTTCATTTAATTATCACAGTTTTTCATCAGAGATAGTTTAAACGTTTCAATATTCTTTAATTTCTTATTTTTTCTGTTTCGTTAAATCAATTTTCTCGGTTGTTCATTTGTGTTGCTACAGTAAGCAAATAAAAAGCAAAGCGAGTTCAAATTTGTGCATAATTGTGTCCTATAAATAAGCCTTCTAAATTTCTCAGCAAACAAGGATTATTTTGCTTTTGTCTAGGATGTGTGGGAAGGGGTTTGGTTACTACTCATTTTCCACACATCTTTGCCTGATATGCTGCCGCCTTTCTCTCTCGATAATCTTAGAATATACTCTACTTGTCTAGATTTTGTTTGTTTTTTTTTTAATTTTTTTGTTTTTGGGGAGCAAGTCGTCTCGTGTAAAACAAACATCGATTTCACTTTTAAAGTAGTTTCTGTTTTATTTTTAATCATAATTAAAACGTAATTATTTGGAAGCAAAAGATGGCATATTTGTTTAACTTCTTGTCAATATTTTGATTAGCGTTTTGTTCGTGGTTCTCTGCACGTTTAAAACACAAACATTTCTCAACGATAGCTCGAACCGAGCAAATAAACAGTACACAAAAAATATAAATGTAAATTTAAAATGTCTTCTTGGAAAGTCTTCTTTTCAATTTCTCGTTTCGTTTGGTTCTGGTAATCGTGTATAGTCATAGGTAGTGGTGTGTAGATCGGGGGTAAACCATTCATGTGGTGACAAATGCCGGCTGATGTCTATTTCACTTCTTCATTTGCGGTTTCTCTCAGGGTTTTGTACTTTCGACAAAGAATATTTTTGGTTAAACCGATTTGTATACAAACAAGGTAGTAATGGCAAAAGACACAAGTATATAATATACCTCGCTAATACATCATGCGTACTTTGTGCTTGCAGCATGTGGGGTATGTGGTGTTGAACATGTTGGTATTTTGGCATTGCTTTTGCTTTCGTTTTCAAAATACATACAATAAATACAAGTCTCCAATTTAACAATACAAGTGTAGGTGCGGGGCTGTCCGAATATTACGTCATCACTGATGGGGGATTGCGGGGAATCCCCTGCAAAAGGAGGGATCAGAGGGCCAAAATGCGCTAACGTAATGTACGAACACCCCTCGAGTGTGTGTGTGTAAATATAATATATATGTCATATGCATAGGTAGATAATCCTCGTCGGATCGAGCTAAAACAAATACAATACGAATATAAACTAAGCATTCTAAGACGTTTCGTGAATTTTGGTACTTTAAGTAATGCTCATAGGTTGCCTAACACATTGAGAGTATTGAAAGTTAAAGCGTACTAAAACGACAGACTAATACAAATTACAAACAAAATACAGTTCGCTTAATTAGGAAACAGGAAGGAGGAGTAATTAAAATAATTGGCAATACGAGCGAGGAGCAGAAGGAATCAACAACATACTAATTACTTTTGAACATTTTTTTTGTCGTTTTTTCTTTTTTGTTTTTTGTTAATTTTCATTTTGGTTTTGGGCGGGCTTCGGCCTTTTGCTAATACACAAATCGTTTGTTGTACTATGCAGCCTGTTTTACGTGTACGTATAGTAGTAGTATGTGGTATATATTTATATAAATATGTATGCATGATTATGTATAAGAATGACCAAAGAGCAAATCAAAGGCAATTTTTACAATTTTCGTCGACACATTATATGCTATACAATTGCGGTTGGATGATGTGTGGTGTGGTGAGAGTGCATTTATGTGGTCGTAGTTGCGATTTCAACATTGTTCGTCTTGGCGCCGGCGGCCAATTTCTGCTGCTCCGCTGTGATGTTGGCTTCGTGGCCCTCCACGTTGCTGCTGCTGTTGTCGTTGGCATGATTGCTGCAAGGTAAGGCAGTGGTTTCAATTACAAGGGCTTGGCAAACAAATGGGATTGTAGCCAAAAATCGCGGAATTATTCGAACTTATTAAAGCTACACCTCTAATACATCGTTGATTTATGGATAACTGATATCAGAAGAAGCAATTCAAGGTGAAAATTTATTTTAAAAAGGTTTTACTTACAATTCATTAATTTTGCTGGTTGGTCCATTTGAAATGGGCGTGGTCTGCTCGGTTTCCGCAGGACGATCCGCTCCCAGGGGCTTGGTCCACATGCCCTCGTCGTCCTCGTAGTCTTCCTCGCCGTCCAGCAGCACAGACTGTAGTCGGGTAACAATCGATGCCGTCTCCACAACACTCGACTCTGCCAGCTTGTCGCTGATGGCCTTCTCCACGTTGGCGTTATTGTCGTACTCGGCCTGCTGATCATCGCTGTGCGTTATATTATCCTGAACGCTCTGGCCCACAGCGGGCTCAGCAGATTCAGCAGGTGCGCGCTTCTCTTCTGGGTCCACTTCGGCGGCAGCTGCCGGAGCTGGTGGCGAGTCCTCCTCCTCGTCATCGCCCGGCGGCGCACTAGTGGGCATGCCCAGGTCACTGCCGAAGGTGCTGAAGTGCGCGTCAAAGTCGGCAAAGTTGTCTGCATTGAAGTCCGTGCCCCAGTTGGCAGTGCCCGTGTTAACCTGCGCCGACATGCTGGGAATGTCGGAGAACTGGACGTCCATGTCCCAGGGATCCGCCAAGTTGTTCAGCGTTACCGAATTCCTGGTAAATAAGCCGTGCCCGTGGCCATCGCCACCTCCCGAGTGGTCGCCATGCTCGTCATCGTCATCATCCTCGTCGTCAATGTTTCGACCGAACTGGAAAAGATTCTGATCGTTGTCCATGGTGAAGACAATGTCCTGCAACGTATTGTCCAGATCACTGTACCCCATGTTGTTGTACGAAACGGTTCCGATGTCCCAGGCACTGGTCTCGCCCAGATAGTCTTTGGCGCCCACATTGTACTCGTTCTCCTCGTGCGGATTGCAGTCGGCCAGCAGCTTGGTCTGTTGTTTGACCGCCAGAGTAAACTCGCCAGTTTCCGCATCGATCAGAGATTGCCAGAGCTTCAGCTCGGCTTCGTCATTTAAGCTGGTGGCGATCAGGTCAGCGATATGTTCAGATTCTGATATACAATTCGTAATGTGACGTAGAATTTTGATAAGGTGGCCCATGTAACCCAGCCGTCGACCCTTTTCAGCAAGTCTAAAAGTGAGAGCATATGTTTATTGCCTGACCGTTGTAGTTATTATGACAAACTTACTGCGCCTGCGCATTATGCTGCCAAAAATCGACCAGTTTGGATACCAAGTGGCAATTTACAATCAACTGCAAGTCATAGAGAATAAGGACTGGTTCTGGACAGGATCGAACTGCAACTTACGTGTGTTTGCATTTCAGATGGCGGAGCACTGGGCACGGTCTTGGTCTTATCGAGATCATTGAGCGTTGCGTCCGTTTCCTGCTGATCTGCTGGAGATTCACCATCCACCTCGCTACTATCCACGTGATTTTCTTGGGCTTTGGGTTCTACGCCCTCGGAAGGAGTGGCTTCGGCTGCGACTTCCACTTGGTCCGTTTTTTCCTCCGGCTCCTGTGCTTCCTCCGTAATTGCCTTTTGCTCATCCTGCGCCTGGGCAGCTGCTTCCTGCGCAGCTGCCACCTCGATTTCGATGTCGCCTCCATCCACCTCCTCCTTGCCTCCCTCCGCCCGCTTAGCATCGTTCAGAGCGTTCTTCATCTCCACCTCGGACTCCTCGTTGCCCACTTTCAGGAAGGCATTAATCAGGCAGTCTGCGGTGAAGAAGTCCGTAACCTCCGTGGATGCCGTGTTGTTGTTAGACAGCTCGTTGTAGAAGACCACATGTAGCGCCTTCTCCATTTCGGTGTGCAGGAAGTTGTTCCAGCAGTACTGCTTGAAGAACTCCAGCAACAGGCTGAAGTACTCAGTCGTGCAGATCCTTTGGAGGGAAATAGGTATTTCATAATTTTGTTAGCACTCTACTATTAATTAGTTACTTACGCCTGCTGAATGGTCTCGTGTTTGGTCTCAAGCAGGGCGGTGAACACGCGGCACACTTGCAGTCGGGTCTTGCCAA
Organism: Drosophila biarmipes; assembly: GCF_025231255.1. Classification (NCBI taxonomy): domain Eukaryota; kingdom Metazoa; phylum Arthropoda; class Insecta; order Diptera; family Drosophilidae; genus Drosophila; species Drosophila biarmipes. The sequence goes on from NC_066613.1 coordinate 12,139,421, forward strand.
AAGGGGGCGTCAGCACGGCGGCAGTAGTTTCCAGCGTGGGTTTCTAGAAACCAAGCGATAACAACAGGTTTTTTGCAACCAAAAACGGCATACTAACCGCAGGGGGGTTCTTTAAAATGTGGACAAATTCCTGGAGGCGTGGCGCCATCACAGTGATCACAGTCTCCTGCACTTCCTGGTGGAATTCGCGCTCGCGTTTTTGCAACAACCGCTGGCGATCCGAGTTGGGCTCATCTCTGCCAGAGATCAATGTATTGCATTGGGTTTGGGGACTAAAAACACCGGCAGCACAACTTACGTGAAGGTAATTGGCTTGATAAGCGTAAGTACAACCGATATTCCTGACAAGATGGCGCTCTCCTCAGCGTTTGGTTCCAGAATCACATTTAACAAGGCTTCAATTGTGTCCGCAGATTCAATCGTCTTCAGGATGGGGTTGGAGCCATCAAATGCCGGCTCGAACGAATCGTTCTCCTGCTCGGTCTGGCGCATCAGGCGCCCTTGGTTAATAAGATCACAGAAAAAGTCGGCAACATTTGCATGTTTGTCGGTTTCTTGAGGATTACGCAATATTGCAATCAGTCTCTCAACAATTTTATCTTCAGTTAGCCACTGTAACAAACAAGTATCCGGTTAGCTTTAATATTAAGAAGTACCGGGTACAAGAACTCACTTCGAAAAGGTTCCGCTTGAGTCGACCACCCTCGATGTCCTTCATCATCTGCATTATTAGATCAGGTATGACCGGTGTGTCAAAGTGTTTACAAATGAAATCCAAAAAGGTCTTCTGCGATTTAATATACTCCAGGAGTTGTAGGCACATGTGTTGATACAAAAACCAATCTTGTTCAGGCTTTTTGGTAAAGAGCATGCTAAACGTTTTGCTAAAAAACGACGATAGCAATGGATTTAACGGTGGTTCCTTTTCCAGATATGAATACAGCAGCTGTAGCGTCTCCGGGTCGTTCAGTAGCTTCTCATCCAGGGACGGCAGACCGCTGCAAGGGATTGGCTATAGAGTTCTGGAGGCGATGGAAGGGGCGTTCTGTGGATATTCTTACAGTGTGAGTATCTCACAAGACATGTTGGCATAGCGGAAACGCTGCGACATGGGCACATCTTCAGAGGGCTCGGTCGTGATGAGCTCCACCAGGCGCCGGATGACCTCGAGACGTGTAAAGTAGTTGACCAGATTCTTCTTTTGCGTCTTGCATTCCTGCAGTATGTCGTCCTCGTCCAGGAACTCCTCCAGCGTTGAGTTCTGAGGGCGGACAAAGAGCGAAGTGAGATCTTTCCACTTGGCCAGAGCGGGACCACCTACCTCCTTCTCCAGCAGCGCCTCTATATTCGCGGAGGGCGCATAACCCTTGTCCCAAAACATTTTTCGCACGTACGTCTTGGCGGTGACACTTTCAGGCTGGGGGAATCAAAAAATCTCTTCGCTGGGCTCGCGGATCGCTGATGACTGGGCATGCACGGCTCTGCAGGATAGGAATCGGAGATTGGGAGATTTGGGGAAGCGGAATCGCTCGATTAAATCACGGCCGAGACTCAACACTCGACTCGCACAAAGTAATGCGTAAATTTTTTGTAATTATGCCAAGCAGGCCCCACATATACACTACGAATGCGGGCCGAAAAATGGGTGTTCGCCGGTCGTTCGGCCTTGCAACGGGTGGGGGGTGGTTGGGGCCACACTTACGAGTTGGTTGGACTGTGTTTTTCTCACTATTTGTTGCACTTTTAATTGTTTTTCAACCTAAAAAACCACGCTGTAATTTTCTTCTCTGCTTCTTAGAGGTGGACAGTATTCGATTAGACAATAGAGCTGGTAAGGTATCGGTGCTACTATCGATAATATCGATGGTGAGGAGCCAGCCAGCACCATCGATTGTTTGTAAAGAGTCGCGATAGTACCGCTGTCGCAGCACCCAGTTATACCCTCTTCCCACTCCACAGAGCCCATTCGTTGAAAATGGTTGGAATTCAAAAAATAAAAATAATTATTTATTTCTGTCATAAGTTATAAAAATTAAATACGAAATTGTTAAATAGATGTAATAACTTTGTTTTATTAATTGATCGGTTTTGTTCATTAATTTTAAAATAACAAAGCAACTAAATATTTATATGTTCTTCACGTCTAGTGAGAACATCGATAAATTAGGCAGTGAGAACGGGAAATAACATCGGTGTTTGGCGGTCATCGCTCACTTGTTTTTCAGAATTGTATTGAAGAGTTGCGGAATGGGTGAAGTTGTTTTGTGCGAAATTGCGGATGAAATACCTCCAGATTGGCCAGAGGATGCATCGGAGTTCGGCTTTGCCAAGAGGAGATGGGTGTTCAAAGAAGCCCTCGTTGAGCATAAGGAGGAGATTCTGATTTGCATCGAGAGATGTGCGTAGGATGGAAGGAGTCTGGATTTGTTTATATTGATGGATAATAATGGTTAATTATAGGTCACAGTGCACGGACGCGGAAGCTGAAGTTCAAGGCCACTCAGAGCGTCCTAGTCCTCTGCCATGATCAAACGCACTTTCGAGCGCGCGACGTTGAGATGCAAGTGGCAGAAAAACTGCTGCCCCTCATCTTTAAGGACTTCAAAACCAGCCTCGAGTTCAAGGTGGCCCTGCAGGAGCAGGAGCACCAGCGACCCCTTAAAACCTATGTGACCACCAAGCTGTATGACGCCCTGTACGAAAAACATCTGCAGTCCAAGGATGCAGATCAGGAGCTGGCCCTCAACCTTCCCGAAAGATTTCAATCCCGCCTACGCAAGTACCAGGAGCGCACTGTGTCCTGGATGTTGCGCCGGGAGCAACATTTCACCCAACTGCCAGCCAGCTATACAGTTCTCCAAGCCGTTGACGGCCGGAGTCGCGTCTTCAAACACAACTACTGCCTGCAGTTTTACGCATTCAAGGAGGAATTTCCCAAGATCTCCCTGCCTCCGGGAGGCATACTCGCGGACGAAATGGGACTGGGCAAGACCGTGGAGTTCCTGGCCATGCTGCTGATGAATCCCCGGCCACAGGACTCCTTCAGGAACGAGTACTGGCACCAAAGGCTGGATGAGATTGCTGACGATGTACCACTGAAGCGAGTGCGTAGGCACAAAAGCGATGAGGTGTTCTGCATCTGCACCCAGAAACGCGGAAAGCGAGTGCAGTGCAGCAAGTGTCTTCGGTGGCAGCACGAAACGTGTATGGACGTTTCTTTTACCGAGCAGGACTTTCCCCACCTGTGTCCCAGCTGCTGGTCAGAGCTGGCAAAATCGGGCGACATACTGGTGGAAACCGGCGCCACTATCATTGTCTCCCCCAGCGCCATAATGAAACAGTGGTTCCAGGAGATGATGAAGCACATATCGCCGAGTCTTAAAGTGTTAATCTATACTGGCCTGCACTCCTGCAGGTGGGTCAGTCCTCTCAAGTTGTCCAAGTATGATGTGGTGCTTACCGACTACACGATACTGCGCAACGAAATATACCACACGACGGACTTCAAGTCCGACCGCCAAATGCGACACAAGCAAGTGTACATGCGGCCCGACTCCCCGCTCCTTATGGTCAACTGGTGGCGCGTCTGTCTGGATGAGGCACAGGTAATGTGGATACTTTTCAACTGCACCCAAAGCTGGCTGAATATTTTATATTTCGCCTGCACAGATGGTCGAGAGCAACACTTCGCAAGCTGCGGAAATGGTTAGGATGCTGCCGGCCATCAATCGCTGGGCCGTAACTGGCACAATCGACGACCTGCCGCCTCTGCTGGAGTTCGTGGGTCGGCCAGAGGTCTGTAGGCCACCGGATGCCTGGACAACGGTGGACAAGGCGTTCCAGCTGAACTACAAGTGCGAACCTCTGCTGGAACTGCTCGTGCACAGCCTGTGGCGAACTTGCAAGTCCAAGGTGGAGCACGAACTGGGCATTCCGCCGCAAACGGAGGTAATACACCGGCTGGAGTTGAGCAATGTGGAGTCGCTATACTACCGAGAAGAGCACCTCAAGTGTCACGAGCAATTCCTCGCCGCTGTGGCCAAGCACACACGACACAACGCAGACAACAGTTCCTGCCTGGCTTCCATCTCGCCGCAGTTGCTGCGCATCATCCTGAAACCCTTTCTCCGCATCCGGCAAACCTGCTCTGTACCAGTGGTGCTTAACAGCAATGTGTCCAGTACGGACTACCTGAATCCGCAGGATCTGCTGATTCGACTGAAGTCCAACAATGAGAACGAGTGCAAGACAGAGCTGCGAAGCTGGGCGTCCTCCTACAACGGCCTGGCGGCTATACACTTTATAAAGGAGGATTTTCCTCAGGCTATCAAGTATTACAAACTGCTGTTGAAGCTCGCTGCAGACTATAACGAGCAGAATATATCGTAGGTTTTCTTAATAGTATATTTCAGACTTTAATTAAAACATAACTTGAATACCCTTTATTTTTTTAGTGTGGACAGTGTGCTCCAGATTCATGCCATCTTTAACCTTCTACAGGCGAGTGAATTGGCTGCCGCTGCAGACAAGATATCCGAGCTGGAGCAAAGCAACTATCAAGCTCAGATGAAGAGACTGGAGTGGAAGTATCTGCAAGACAATACACCAGTGCTAGAGAGCGCACTTAGTTGCTTCGAGGAGAAACTTAAAGAAGTTTGCGAGCTGGAGGCTCAGTTCGAGGGCAGCACTGTGGATCTGCTGGCCTCGATGGTGAACCACAAAGCCTCTCTGCATGATGCTATATGGAACAAGGTCCGCGATGATTTCTTCCGCCAAAATATCTCTGTGGAGAGGCTCGATAATGTCAGTTCTATGAACGGGATGCTGTACTTCATAGATCTGTGGCATAAGAAACTGCAAAAGTTAAAAAGTAATTTACTGATAGAGTTTGAATACCTAAAAGGAGTTATGCAGGAAGCATGTGGAGCTGTCAAAACGGGCAAGGTGCTCTCACAGGAGATAAACAACTTTATAGGAAGCGTAACCGATTGCCATTTGGCAGAAATATTGGTATGTTTATTTTCGGAAAAAGTTGTATAGCATTATACAATAATTTCTTTGAATTACTTAAAAGGACGAAAACAAGGTTAAGGCGGATAAGCCCAAAAAGCGACGCCATTGTCGCTTGTGCCAGATCCGCGATTCCTTGAACCAGTTTGAATGTCTACTGTTTGCTAAGAAGCTGGACGAAGAGGCTGCTGTTACCGAGGGTCTGGAAAATCCCAGCATGGAAATAAGTCTCATTAAAGGTAAGCAAAAATAAGTGGTAAATTAAGTTATTAATCTTTTTTATATTCACCCAGCCATCTTCTCCTTCCTGCGCTCCAAGCCGGAGTTCGGTGAGTGGAAAGCGGAATGTCAGAGCAAACTGGATTTGCTGGCCAGTCTGCAGGACCTGGTCAAGTTCCAGATCAAGTACTGGATTGAGGTGGAGTACATGGTCAAGGCTTTTGATGAGCTGGAGATGTGCAAGATGCGCATCCTCCTAACAGACGATCCCGAGGAGCAATCGAACTACCGAATCCTGCCCTGCCAGCTGGACGAGCAGATGGAGTTCAATAAGTACAATCTGCACGAGTCGCAGCTGAATTTCACGCGGTTGTGTGGTCGTTTGAAGTACCTGAAGCATCTGAAAGAGGATACTACTGACAAGCCTTGTCCCATCTGCCAGACGCAGGATGATGTGAGGGTAGGTAGCAGGATCCTAAATGCTGTGTCTGGTGGTAAATATTAGCTCTCCTTTCAGTATGTGATGATGGTGTGTGGGCATTTTGTGTGCCAGCACTGCCTGGACAGCATGAGGAAGAAGTATGCCCGTGATGGTGTCACCAAATGTCCACTTTGTCGACAGGACTCGCCGCAGTAAGATATACCCTTTTTCTCCTCCAAGCGCCTCTTATAAATGTTACCGATTCCTTAAAGATTATACTATTCGGTTCGCCCTGGAGCTCACAAATCCATAGTCGGAGACTTCTCTACAAAAATTGCAAACATTGTGGAACTAGTGCTGAAAATTAGGAACGACAATGAGCAGGAAAAGGTGCTTATCTTCTCCCAATGGCAGGCGATACTCCTTCAAATTGCCAGAGCCCTCAATCTTAACGGCATTCAATTTCGCAACAAGTGCACTAACAAGGATTTTGAGGACTTCAAGGTTGGATTCTTGATACGAAGTGTAATTATGATAAGCTTACTCTTAACTCCCTTTTAGGATCCCTTTAGCAAGGTCACCTGCCTTCTGATGCCCCTTTCCAAGGGGTCAAAAGGTTTAAACCTCATCGAAGCCACTCACGTTTTCCTCGTAGAACCAATCCTCAATCCAGGCGACGAACGCCAGGCCATTGGTCGCATCCACCGATTCGGGCAGGAGAAGTATGTTCATTATTTTTATGAAAATATTTGCCAATTCTAAGTGCCTTTCCTTTTAGACCCACAAAGGTTCATCGCTTCATTGTAAATGGTACAATCGAGGAGAATATTCTCTCGCTAATTACTTCGGCCGATGACACAACGACTCTGTCCACCCACTGGGACTTGGAGAACATGACTCTCGATAGCCTCAAGAAGCTATTTATACTCAAGGAAAAGGAGTAGAATCGACTAAAGTTCAACTAGTTTAAGGTAGCTTTTTGTATATACCCTTGCAAAGGGTAGACCATTCCGATTAGAATTATGTACACATTTACAAGATTAAGCCAATTTTTTTTTAGTGCTAAGAAAAAAACCTAAATGCCAAGATAAGATCAATCAATGGATAACCATGGAAGAAAATATTTTCCTACTAAATATTGGAAATTGAGATCCTTGTTTTCGTATGCCCAAACAACCCAGTGAAACATTTTGAGTTGCTTTCGAAGTTATAATTTCATAAGACCTGGCAACCTCTCAATATAGTCCTTATTAATTTAACTTAAATCTGCTCCCCATATGTATTTTGTGTTCTCCTGATTAATGTACAGTATTATTTGTACTAAGATTAAGGACTTTAGATCGAATTTGATGTAAACGTACTTTATGCTTAAGCCTAAGTTATACCCATCTTATAAACACTGCTTCTCACAAAGATTTGAAGGTATTGCTTTTCCACTTCTGACGGCGTTAAACGCTGGTCAAAAATCTTAGACATGGTCGATTTTTAAGGCGTCCAAGCTGGTGCCGTCGGCATGCGCCTTCTGTGCGTAGTAGCCATCGTAGGAGCTCTGCGCCTTGTCAATCTCCTGCTGATGCTGCAGCCGCTGCAGCTGCACGTAGGCAGCCTCCTGGATCTTCCTGCGCTCCTCATCCGCCTGTCGCTTCACCTCGTTCTCCTCAAATTGCTGCGCCTGGAGTTCCGCGGATGCAGCTGCTCGCTCCGCCGCCGCCTCCTGGTACTCGTCGTAGGAGTGAAGGTTGCGATCGCTGCTCTCGAGCTTGTGCAGCGAGGATAGCTGCTCCTTGGCCGCCTCGGCAATCTCGCGTCGCTTGGCATCCGCTTGGCGCTTGGCCTCCCGTTTGCTGCGCTCCTGCTCCTCCAGTTCCTCGCGAGCGGCGTAGAACTTGGGCGAAATCACGGGCGGACGGTTTTCGTGGGTTCGCTGGTGCCGCTTCAGTGCCGTTTCTTGGCGGAAATGGGTGCCGCAGGTCTTGCACTCGAATGGCTTCTCGCCCGTATGAATCCACTCGTGATGCCTCAGCGTCTGAGCCTTCGCGAATCTCTTCGGGCAGAAACGGCAGGCGAAGTCCTTGACCTTCTCGTGGATGATCTTGTAGTGCCGCTTCATGTTTCCGATGTTGTTGAATCCCTGACCACATCCGGGGCAGATGTGCTTGCCCTCCTTCTTGGTGAAGTTCACCTGCGGTGACCAAGAGGGCACTGAAACCGAGGGTATGGGATTCACCGAGGTGCCAGCCAACTGGGCCAGGTCCACCCGTTGGACTCGGCGTGGATCTTTGGGTATGGTGGCCACGGACTCGGCGCACACCTTGAGCAATTCGTCGGCGGCGTTTTGTGACATGACGGGCTCAATGGTCACGCCCTCAACTGGTGGAGCTGGGGGATTGTCCAACTGATCGCCAGTCGTTTCGCCCATCTCCACTTGGCGCTGGCGATAGGTCTCTATGGCACGGAGCACTCTCTTCTCGTGCGTTTTCAAGTGTTTGGTCAAGCTCTTGGGATAGAGGAACTTTTTGCCACAGACCTAAAATTACAAAAAGGTTAAATTGGATTTTATGACTTAGATCCTCCTGGCCTTACCTTGCACTCGCAACGCTTCTCCCCGGTGTGCGTCATCTCGTGAATCTTGCAGGCATGTGACTTGCCAAAGGTCTTCCCGCAGTACTGGCAGGCATAGTTCTTGATCTTCTCGTGCACGATCTTAATGTGGTTCGCCAGACTCTGCTTGTTGTGCGAGGCGTGCTCGCAAATGTGGCACTTGAACTTCTTTTCCTGGGTGTGCGTCAGAATGTGCGTGTTCCACTCCTGCCTGGTGGTCTTCCCCACCCCGCAGTAGGGACACACGTAGTTCTTGATGCCCGCGTGCCGCATAAGGTGATCCTTTAAAGCACTGTTGATCACGAACCGCTTGCCGCAGATGTTGCAGGGGAACGGCAGCTCCTTGCCGTCGTGCTTGTACATGTGCTTCTTGAGTGCCATGGGGCAGCGGAATACCTTCTCGCACTCGGAGCAGGGGTAATCCCTTGGCGGCGCCGCCGCCTTTGTGATGCCGTGCATCTTTTTCATGTGGAAGGTGAGCAGGCGGATGCGCGGGAAGGTCTTGCCGCAGCCATCGACACTGCAGGAGTGCACCTCGGATAGCTCCGTGTGGGCGTGATCGATGTGCAGCCTCAATCCGCCAGCGGTGGTGAAACCTGAGATCGCAAAAGTGTGAGAGTATTCATTCAGGAGGGTAATACTATTTGACACATACCTTTCCTGCAGGTCTCCACCTTGCACTGGAAGGGCAGGAGATCGTTGTGGTGCTTCATGTGCTCCTCGTAGCGGATGGCCTTCTTGAACTTCTGATGGCAGATGTGGCAGTCGATGATGCGGTGCAGATGGCGTTCGCCGGGCGGAATCCTCCGGCGCCTGCCCTTCGACTTCTCCCCCTCCTCGCCCTCTTCCTCCTCGGAGCCCGTTAGGTACTCCCCGTCCTCTTCCTTGACTTGGGCTCTCTTCGCCTTTGGTTTTGGCCGGGAATTCTCCCTCAGGCGCTGGGCCAAGGGAACATCGTCGTCGCCATCGCTGCTGTTGGGCTCAAAGTCCACGTCTTGGTCGAAGTCTTCTCCGCCTTCCTCCGAGGAATCCGACGCGAAAATCGTCATCAGATCGGCTGCATCCATCTCGTCCTGCTTCACCTCCTTCTCCACCTGCTCGGCCTCTTTGTCCACGTGCTCCAGCATCTTGAACACATCCTCCTCGTTCTCGATGAGCTCCATCTTGTGATCCAGCAGGGGATCAAAGTTGATCCGGTCCTCCTCCTCCTGGCCCACCAACTCGGGCTCGTTCCCAGCCACGTTCATGACATCGAAGGTTTTGATCTGCGAACTGGCGGGCGGGCAAAAGACGTTTCTGGCCACCATGTCCTGAAACTTCTGCACCGAGTCGACACACAGCTTCTGGAACTCATGCAGGTCGTCTAGCCGCGTGTAGCACTGCGTGCACAAGCTCTTGGGAAAGCCATCCGACTGCTCCACCGCCAACGAAGTGCAGAAACATAGCTTCTTGGCCAGTCCGGGGATCAGGAACAGGTCGAAGGATCCCGCTCCGCCGCCATCCTCCGGCAGGCGATTCAGGCAGATGCGGCACACCGCGTGCACCGGGTACTGGGCGGCCTTCTCCTCCATGTTGCCTGCTCCAGAGGGAATCTATTGGCCGAAATCACGGATTAAAAACCGAGAAAAACTTTACGCGTCAGAAAAACAAAACAAATACCAAAAAATACTCGCCAGTGCTGCGAAATTTTGGCAACTAAAAGTAGCCAAAAATTAAAAATGGCAGGAAAATATAGTTTATAAAATAAAAATTACATTTATGAAACAATTAAAACTTACAAGTATAAGCTGCTTAAATATAACGCGTTGTTTTTGCTTTTATAAAGTAAGTAGCCTACATAAAAGATTATCGATTTTTAAGAAACTGTAATACAAAAAACCCCTTTTGGCTTGAAAAGAGCCAAGTGGACTGAAATACCGCTCGTAACGACATTTTTTATTTACCAACACTGAAATTTAAAATTCAAATTTTTATACTTATTGCTGTTTATTTTATTAAAATTAAATCATTAAAATCATTAATAAGGGAATACAATTAGTAGAGTACAAACTTAAGCAGCTGAGAGGGGGGCTAAATACAAAACAGTAAAAACATGTCTGCGAAGTGATGAAAACTAGTTGGTAAATCTTAGAGACCTATAACTCATATGTCCTTCATAGAAACACATAATGAAAGGGATCGGAACGGATGCGGAATCGGGTTAGGTTGCAACTACTTCCGGTCTATCGTGCCACTCAAACATGGTCCAGCTTCAGGGCATCCACCGAAGTGCCTTCCGCCTCCGCCTTCTGTGCATAAAAGCCGTCGTAGGTGTTTGTCTGCTTCTGGAGCTTGTTGAGCTGCTCGTAGGCCGCCTCCTGGATCTTCCGCAGTTCCGCCTCCGCCTTGCGCTTGGCCTCGTTCTCCTCGATCTGGTAGGCCAGCAGCTCGGCGGTGGCCGCAGCCCGTTCCGCTGCCGGATCCTGGTACTGCTCGAAGTTCTTCGGCTGCTGCCGCTTCACCGTGGTGCTGGTCTCGGCCTTGGGACCCGCTGGGTCCTTGGGCTTGCCCGGCGGACGCGGCGGCTTGTCGTGCACCTTCATGTGCGTCTTGAGCACCTGCTCCTGGCGGAAGTGCTTGCCGCACACCTTGCACTCGTACGGCTTTTCGCCGGTGTGAATGTACTCGTGGTGGCGCAGATACTGCTTCTTGGCGAACCTCTTGGGGCAGAAGCGGCAGCAGAAGTCCTTCACCTTCTGGTGCACCACCTTGTAGTGGAGCTTCATGTTGCTGACGTGGTTGAAGCCCTTGCCGCAGTCCGGGCAGATGTGTTGGCCCTCCTTCTTGGTGAAGTTTACCTGCGGCGACCACGAGGGTAGGTTTACCGATGGAATCGGGTTGGCCACCGTTCCTGCCAGCTGGGCGATGTCCACCCGCTCGACGCGGCCTCGCAGATGCGGACTGGGCTTGGCAATCGTAGAGGAGCCACTGGCTCCGTCGGGATTGGCCCCCTGCGTCTTAGGCAGGTCGCGTTTCTCGTGCGTCTTCAAATGCTTGGTGAGGCCCTTCTCGAAGAGGAACACCTTTCCGCAGATCTTGCACTCGCAGCACTTCTCCCCGGTGTGACTCCGCTCATGGATCTTGCAGGCGTGCGACTTGCCAAAGGTCTTTCCGCAGTACTGGCAGGCGAAGTCCTTGCGCTTCTCGTGCACCACCTTTACGTGGTTGGCCAGAGCCTGTTTGTTGTGGGAGGCGTGGTCGCACTGCCGGCACTCGTACTTCTTCTCCTTGGTGTGGGTCAGGATGTGCTTGTTCCACTCCTGCCGCGTCGTCTTGCCCACTCCGCAGTACGGGCACACGTGGTTCTTGATGCCCGCGTGCCGCAGGAGATGGTCGCGCAGCACACTGTTGATCGGGAAACGCTTGCCGCAGATCTCGCAGGCGAAGGGTAGCTCCTCGCCGGTGTGCTTGTACATGTGCTTCTTGAGGGCGGTGGGGCAGCGGAACACCTTCTCGCACTCCGTGCAGGGGAAGTCCCTCTGCGGGGTGTCCACCTTGTGCACCCGCTTCATGTGGAAACTGAGCAGCACGGGGCGGGCGAAGGACTTGTTGCACCCCTCGTAGGTGCACGGATGCATGGCCGATGTTTCCGTGTGGGCGTGCTCCACATGAACTCGCAGTCCGTTGGCGGTGGTGAAGCCTGCAATGAAGAATAAACACGTTAATACGTTTCCCGAGGGTTTTAAATCTAGATTACCTTTCCGGCAGCTCTCAACGGTGCACTGAAACGGCAGCAGATCATTGTGATGCTTCATGTGCTCCTCGTAGCGGATAGCCTTCTTGAACTTCTGGTGGCAGATGTGGCAATCAATCAGCCGGTGGCGATCCCGCTCATTGGCGGGAATCCTCTTGCGCTTGGCCTTCTCCTTGACGTTGCCGTCGGAGTCCTCCGAGGAGCTGGACTCTTCGGACTCCTCATCCGCCTGCCGGTTGGCGGCTGCCTTCGACTTCGCCTTGGCTTTGGGACCACGGGCAGCCCCGCGACGGCTGCGCTGGGCCAGCGGAATGTCGTCGTCGCTGCTGTTCAGCTGAAAGTCCGCGTCCAGGTCGTTATCGTTGCCGCTCTCGAAGGAGTCGTCCTGCGATTCGTCGGCGAACGGCTGTTCCAGCTGATCCATCTCCACCTCCTCGACCTCCTTCTCGACGGTCTCGAGCATCTTAAAGACATCCTCCTCGTTCTCGATGATCTCGATCTTGGAGTTGAGCAGCGGATCAAAGTGCACGTTGTCCTCCTCCTCGCCGGGCATGTCCGCCACGGGGGCACCGGTGTCCAGGACATCGAAGCTGGTTTGGCAGGCGAATGCGTTGCTGGCCACCAGGTCCTGGAACTTCTGCACGGAGTCGACGCACTGCTTCTGAAAGTCGTGCAGCTCGTTCAGCTTGGAGAAGCAGAGGGTGCACAGGTTCTTGGGGAAGCCGTCCGCCTGCTCCACGGACAAGGAGGTGCACACGCACAGCTTTTTGGCCAGGCCGGGCACCCGGAACAGATCGTAGGCCGCCGCGTCGTCCAGCGTGGACAGGCAGGTGCGGCACACCGTGTGGATGGAGTACTGGCTCCCCTCGTTCATGTTGGACGCTCAATTCGACGCTGGGCGATCCCGAAATCCCAAAATCCCGAAAACTGCAGCAATCCGAAATGTTCTCCGCCGAGAAAAAAATCCAATACAACACACATTTGTGTGTACTCGCCTGTGCGTGTGTGTGCGTCTGTGTGCACGCTCGTCAGCAACTCGGTTATCGATTGCCCGCCAGTAGCGAGTGGTCTCGCTGCCAAACTGCGCAGCTCTAGCACTCGCCCACCCACACTCCAGCGTTTTGTTTTGTTTTTCTCACGCACACATGGGCGCAGAGGAGGGGTGTACAGGAGGGGTCGCAATAATAGCAAATTATTTTGTTTTCCTCTTTGTGGTTAACTTTGGACGTTTAATTTGAGCAGTTACATATTCATAGATAAAAAATTATAGTATAGCTGTATAAAATAAATAAATACTAAAATATAAAAATATATTTATACAAATTTTAAAGTTTTAGGATCTTTTTTATAAGGGGATGGATATTCAAAAGAATTCTCGACTTCTTATTTATATTAATTTTGAAAGTAGTTTCAGCTATTACGGGTTTTGAAAAAAAAAGAAAATTTAATTTTTGAGTTCTTAATTTTCAATTTCTACATAATTATTTATTCCTATAAAAAGTTAACTTGTTTTTTTTTTGTTTCTATGGAAAGTTTCTATGGCAGCCGCTGCCAAAACAGTAGTCCAATTTTTATCAATCCCAAAACGTGGCGCTGAAATTAAAGTATTTTAAAATGGAGCAACCAGGCGAAGATATCATAAAAGTTCTTGAAGGCGAGGCTAAGATGTTGCGTACTGAACTAGCATTACAAAATGCCGGAGTCGAAAATAGTAGGCTCAAACTGGAGGTCTCGAGGCTAGAAGAGATCCTGGAGAAGCAAACTAAGGTCCTGCAGAAGGCCGAGGACAACAGAAAGGAGGCTAAGCTGATGTTCTCAACGCTGTTCGGATTAAATAGTGATCTTGGGACTAACCCAACAGTTAAGTCTCAACCCCAGTTTTAAATAGGTTTTTTTAATTAAATCAGTCGGTTTAGGATGCATCAGATCCATTGAACAGTGAGACACCATCAAAGAGTCCATATGGAGAGGGAAAGAAGGAGTTTTCCCAGTAATACGCCTGCAAAACAGGACACCTTTATATATAAGTCTGATCAATATATTCCATAATTCCATAATTTCCCCCAATACACTAACATTTCACATTGAAGTTTTCGAAATATTTTCGATATTGGCTTTATAAAATGTTTATTCATCTAAATTGAAGACATACATAATATTTGTAAAACTTTGTTCAAAATAATCTGTGTAACTAATAAATCACTTAACTTAAGTTCAACTTAGGGTTTCAAGGGTAATGTTCTTCTGGGCTAAAAAAAGATTTCACATTAATATTAGTAAGAATCACTGGTATTGCCAAGTGCTCGTGAGAGTCCCTCCCACTAAAAGCAAACTCCAATGGCGCTATGTATATTATTTTTAATCCATTACTCTAAGTAAGCACGGGAGACATTATACGGAAAACAAAGTACATATATTGCATGTATGTATAAACGTATGTAAAAATAAGAAGTGTTCATATTGTAATATGTACTCGAGTAATTAAGAGTGTTCGTAAACCTACAATCTGATCCAGCTAGAGAGCAATTTGAGGCATGCCTAAAACTTTCCGGACAGTGACAGCTGCTGAAGAAGTGGATACATATGTCGCTAGTGTATATATGTGTAAAGAGGGGCCGACCCCGGGGCCTAGACATGGTCTATCTTCAGGGCGTCCATGCTGGTGCCCTCGGCCTGGGCCTTCTGCGCGTAGTAGCCATCGTACGAGGTGGTGGCCTTCATAATCTCCTGCTGCTGCTGCAGCTTCGTCAGCTGCTCGCAGGCCGCCGCCGCGATCTTCTGCCGCTCGATGTCCGCCTTCCGCTTGGCCTCGTTCTCCTCCAGCTGGTGCGCCAGCAGCTCGGCTGTGGCCGCCGCCCGCTCCACCGCCGGATCCTGGTACTGGTCGAAGTTCCGCGGCTCGGCATCCGGCTCCAGCTTGCGGAACGTGATCTGGGTGGGCGCACTGCGCTCGGGCACGTGCCTCCTGTTGGGCTTCTCGTGCGTCTTGATGTGCTTCTTGAGCGCCGTCTCCTGGCGGAAGTGCTTGCCGCACAGCTTGCACTCGAAGGGCTTCTCCCCGGTGTGGATCCACTCGTGGTGGCGCAGAATCTGCGCCTTGGAGAATCTCTTGGGGCAGAACCGACAGGCGAAGTCCTTGACCTTTTCGTGGATGATCTTGTAGTGGAGTTTCATGTTTCCAATGTTGTTAAAGCCACGTCCGCAGCCGGGACAGATGTGCTGTCCCTCTTTCTTGGTGAAGTTCACCTGCGGCGACCACGAGGGCACGGAGACGGAAGGTATGGGATTCACTGCGGTGCCGGCCAATTGGGAGATGTCCACCCGTTGGACGCGTCGTGAGTTCTTCGGCTTGGGAGGCACTGCAGCGGGCCCGCCGCCGCACGCCTTAAGCATGTCCTCATTGGGCATCTGATTGGGGTCCATCGGAACCAAACCATCGGCCTGCATTTGCATGGGCATCTGGCCCGGCATCTGCCCAGGCATCTGACCGGGCATCTGGCCGGGCATGGGAATGTTGAGCTGCTGGCGAAGGGGCTCCGCCGGCGGCAGATCCCGTTTCTCGTGTGTCTTCAAATGCTTGGTGAGGCTCTTCTCGCAAAGGAAAATCTTGCCGCAGATCTTGCACTCGCAGCACTTCTCTCCGGTGTGGCTCCTCTCGTGTACCTTGCAGGCGTGGCTCTTGCCGAAGGTCTTGCCGCAGTACTGGCAGGCGAAGTCCTTGCGCTTCTCGTGCACCACCTTGACGTGATTGGACAGAGCCTGTTTGTTGTGCGAGGCGTGGTCGCACTGCCGGCACTTAAACTTCTTCTCCTTGGTGTGTGTAAGAATGTGGGCGTTCCACTCCTGTCGCGTCGTCTTGCCCACTCCGCAGTAGGGGCACACGTGGTTCTTGATGCCCGCATGTCGCATTAGGTGATCCCTTAAAGCACTGTTGATCACAAACCGCTTGCCGCAGATGTTGCATGGGTACGGCAGCTCCTCACCCGTGTGCTTGTACATGTGCTTCTTCAGCGCCGTGGGGCAGCGGAAGACAGTGTCGCATTCCGGACAGGGGAAGTCGCGCAGCGGGGCCGCCGCCTTGGTAATGCCGTGGACCTTCTTCATGTGGAAGGTCAGTAGGCGGACGCGCGGGAAGGTCTTGCCGCAGCCCTCGGCGATGCAGGCATGTACCTCGGACAGCTCCGTGTGGGCGTGGTCGATGTGGATGCGCAGCCCGTTGGCGGTGGTGAAACCTAAAAATATGAAAGGATGAACACCCGCTCTTGAGAAGTTATACACCTGTACTATACCTTTCTTGCAGGTCTCCACCTTGCACTGGAAGGGCAGCAGGTCGTTGTGGTACTTCATGTGCTCCTCGTAGCGGATGGCCTTCTTGAACTTCTGGTGGCAGATGTGGCAGTCGATGATGCGGTGCAAGTGGCGCTCCTCGATTGGGATGCGCTTCCTCTTCGGTTTGTCTCCGCGCGAATTGCCGTCCTCGGAGTCATCCGACTCGGACGAAGAGCCGCTTATTTCCTCCTCGTCCGGTGGCGGCGGCTTTATCTTCTTGGGTCGTCCCCTGGGCTTCGGTTTGGGTTTGTTTTGGCTGGCCGAGCTGGATCCTGGTCCGGTAGCTGGTCCCCGCATGCGCTGGGCCAGCGGAATGTCATCATCGCTGCTGTTCGGCTCGAAGTCCAGGTCGTGGTCGTTGTCGTTGCCGCTCTCGATGGAGGATTCTTCGTCGAACATCTTGATGGAGACGTTGGCCTTGTCATCCTCCTCCACCTTGGTTCCGTTCTCCACCTCCTCGGCCTCCTTGTCGACGTGCTCCAGCATCTTGAAGACATCCTCCTCGTTCTCGATCAGCTCCATCTTGTGGTTCAGCAGGGGATCATAGTTGACGTGGTCCTCTTCCTCGCCCTGGTAGTCCTGCACGGCAACATTGGGATCCAGGACGTCGAAGTTGCTCTGGCAGGTGAAGACATTGCTGGCCACCAGGTCCTGGAACTTTTGCACTGAGTCGACGCACTGCCTCTGAAAGTCGTGCAGCTCGTTCAGCTTGGTGTAGCACAGGGTGCACAGGTTCTTCGGGAAGCCGTCGTTCTGCTCCACGGACAGGGATGTGCAGAAGCAGAGCTTCTTGGAGAGTCCTGGCACCAGATACAAATCGTAGGCGGCGTCGTTCTGCAGGTGGTTCAGGCAGATCCTGCACAGGCTGTGGATCGAGTACTGCCTGCCCTCGTTCATCTTGCTTTCACTCGCAATCGGCACTGCGGATCGGGGCGGTTTTCAATTGTTTTTTGCGTCTCTCCCCGGGCAGCAAGCAATAAAATAATATTGACACAGAAAAAATTGTATACTCGTCGACTGGCAATCGGGCGAGTGGGCAATAAGCAGGTACGTCTGCGAGCGAGCTACTCGCCGGAGTGGCTACTCGTTGTGCAGTCCAGGGCTGCAAAATGGCTACGTATTGGATTAACCCTCGATGGGCCTTCACGACTCTCCAAATAAAAATTCTTATAAGGTTTTTTGTACTGATTAATCAGAAACAGAGTTTGAGAATGATTCTATGTAGCAGCTTGTTATATACAAAAATATTTTACCATCACTACGGAAGAAAGTGGAAAGACACCAAAAATACGAGCTATGACACTTTTATTATTAAGTTGACATTAGTTGCGCAGTTCATCGAATATATGGTGCTACAAAAAAGGTTTCTTAATATTCATTTAGTTTTTAATTTAATTAAATGTAAGTTAAAGCTTAAAATTATTAGATATCTGGTACCAAGGAAAACAATATTACTATTAAACATTATACAAATATTTTTATGTAGATATTGTATTTTATTTTACAATAAACGAATAAATAAAAAAAAGCAAATAATAAACTTTATAAAAATTATTTGTTAATTACTTGGCTCTTTTTTTATAAAAACTTGTTGGTTGATTTTGCACCCTCCGCACCGAAATGGGTTAAGAACAACGCGGTACGGTCACACTGGCAGGCACACTGCAACAAATTTGTTTTGAAGCTCAGTTTGGAATCTCCCCGAGAATTGGGAGTAATGGGCACCAGGGAGCTCCAGTACTCCGTCCACTCGCTGTGTCGCATCTGCCTTATCCACCTGGAGCGGGGTCTTAGCCATGATCTGTTCCTGGTCCCGGATCTGGCCAGGAAACTGGTTTCACTCACCTCTTTGGAGGCGGATCAAAGCGACGGCTTCCCGAAGAAGCTGTGCGCCCAGTGCTTCACCAAGCTGAACGACCTGCATGATTTTCGGGAACTGTGTGCGGGATCTATAAAGCGCTTCAAGGAAATGGTGGCCAGCAACAAAATTATGCCCATGGGGGACTTTGAGCCCGTGGCGGAGGATTCCGAGGCAATGGGCAGGCAAGAGGAGCAGGCCAGCTTTGATCCCCTGCTAAATCACAAGATGGAGCTGATCGAGAACGAAGAGGAAGTCTTCAAGATGCTAAACACTGTGGACAAGGGACCGGAGGAACATGACCAAGATGATGAATCCAGTGAAGAGGAGAACGAGGAGTTGGACAAGAAGCCGGAGGAAGCGTTCTCCAGCGACGATGAACAACCCTTGGCCAGGCGTCGCAGGATCCACAGCGACGAGCGTCGCCTTCAAAGACTTATAACCTGCCCCATCTGCCAGCAGAAGTTTAAGAAGCCGTCAAAGTACGAGGAGCACATGAAGCACCACAATGACCTGCTGCCTTTTCAGTGCGAGGAGGACAGCTGTCGCAAGGGCTTCACCACAGCCGGTGCACTGCGTCTGCACGTGGACTATGCGCACACGAAGAAGGCGGATGAGATCCCCTGCAGCGTGGAAGGCTGTAGATTAGTGTTTCCCCGTCTCCGCCTGCTGACCATCCACCTAAAGAAAGTTCACAACCAGGCGAGGATCAGTGCTCCGCGGGTGGAGCAGCCCTGCGCCGAGTGCGGTGTGGTCTTCCGCTGTCCGGTGGCTCTCAAGAAACACATGTACAAGCACACCGGCGAGGAGCTTCCCTATCCCTGCAACATCTGCGGCAAGGGCTTCCATATCAACAGTGCCCTGAAGAATCATCTTCTCCGGCATGCCGGGATCAAGAACTACGTGTGTCCGTACTGCGGAGTGGGGAAGACCACTCGGCAGGAGTGGAGCAAGCACCTCCTAACCCACACCCAGGAGAAGCAGTTCAAATGCCACATCTGCGATCATGCCACCCACACAAAGCGTGCTCTGGACAGCCACGTGAAGATTGTGCATGAAAAAATCCGGAACTTTGCCTGCCAGTACTGCGGGAAGACCTTTGGGAAATCGCACGCCTGCAAGATTCACGAGATGACGCACACCGGGGAAAAGCGCTGCGAGTGCAAGGTTAGGACTAGGATGGTTCTTTAATATCCTCTTTGTTTAACGTGTCTTTACTTTGCAGGTCTGCGGAAAGAAGTTCCTGTACACGGAAAGCCTTACTAAACACCTGAAAATCCACGAAAAGAGCGTGGAGAGGGCTTTGGAGACATATAGGCAAAGGCAAGGAGATGGAGAGGGCTTAGACTCCCAAGTGGACGCAGATCAGCTGCTAAAGGTGTGCGCTGAATCCGTGGCCACAATTCCAAGGGATCCCCGACGTGTGGAACGAGTAGACCTGGCCCAACTGGCGGGAACCGTAGTGAATCCCATTCCCACAGTTCAGTTGCCGCCCAGCGAAGTTCCAGCCCGCACGAAGTTTGTCCAGAAGGAGGGTATGCACCTGTGTCCCGGCTGCAGCCAGGGATTCAATAACCTGGGCAACATGAAGCGCCACTACAAGAGCGTCCACGAGAAGGTCAAGGACTTTGAGTGCCGCTTTTGCTCACGTCGCTTCGCCAACTCCCAATCCCTGAAGCAACACGAGTGGATACACACTGGCGAAAAGCCGTACGAGTGCAAGGTTTGCGGCACTCATTTCCGCCAGGAAGCGGCGCTCATCCGTCACCAGAAGGTCCATGACGAAAAGCCGCCAAAGCCTCCAAGACCACCAAAGGAAATTAGCGAAAGAGCTCGCCAGAAGGCGATGCAGAAAAGTGAGCGAAGGCGGAAAGTGGAGGAGCTCAGGCTGGAAATAGCTGAGGCCGCCAAGGAGGAGCTCAAGGACTTGGAGAACCAACGGGCACTGGAGAGGCAGCAGAACACCTACGAGCAGTATCAAGCAGCGGCAGCTGGTCAGACTAATACTGAATCCCAGGGGGAATCTTGATCGCTTAAGGTTTCCATAAGGCTTCAAAACTCCCCAAAAAAATGGGAGTCTTTATTGTTGGTTAATATTTAACTAAGACTTAATTGTTACCCTAGTTCTAAGTAAGCAAAAATCTTTTATTTACCTAAATGTCTCCGCCTCACGGGGTAACCTATTTGTAAATAGATCGAATATTTTTAAAACCACTAATAAAGCAATTTTAAATTTAAATTCCCTCGGAAACCCTATCCAGTATCATTAATCAACCTTTTCTATTTTTTCAATTTTTTTGTATTTTTACTTTTACTTGCTTGTTATTTTGATGAGAGAGTGTCTTAATGTCGTCAAATGATTGCAAACAGTCGGATCCGGGGCGCAAATGGCTGCGCACTGGGGTATCCGTCCGTTCATATGATAGATGGAGTGATGGATGGATGATAATGATTAGATTCAAATGATACAAAATGCGATCAAAAAAATCTACAAGTAGATAGCAAAAATTTGGTATACATATAGGTAGAGCGAGAAGTTCCCTAAACAATGGAAAATGCTTGGTGGCAATGGGGCGTCATCTGGTGGGGCCTGTCCCCATACCCATCCCCGCCTGCCGCATAGCGTGGTGGTTCTAAGGAGCCTCCGGCGTCTTCAGATTGTACTTGGCCTTGATGTTGTTCAGCTCCTCCTGCTTCTTGTCCATGTCCACGCGCTTGAAGGCCTTGTTGGACTGGTAGTAGAGCACCACCAGGTAGCGGTTGCACACATTGAAGCCGGATAAATGGTCGCAGGCGTTCTTGGCATCGAAGATGTCCTCGTAGACGACAAAGGCGGTGCCACGCGTTTCCGGAGTGTTGCCCCTGTGAGGGAAACGGAGAGCATTTCTTGAGAGGATTGCGGTGTGGAATACAGACATTTTCTAACTTACACGCGTATCTGTCGGATGGCTCCGAATTTGCCGAAAATGTCGTACATCTCGTCGGAGGTGATTTTGTACGGCAGGTTGCGCACGTACAGCAGCCGATTCACCTCTGGCGGCAGGCGGATCTGCAAAAGAAAAGCGTAAGTTGTCCACCCAATCCATTTAATTTGTGCGTGGAGTTCCACTCCAGGTTTTCTTCTCACATGGTTGCGCTTGTTCATGTCCGGTCGCCTCGGATGTTAAACTGCGACAAGGCGAGAAACTTTCACTCTGCCGTGGAGAAAGCGAGACGCGGCTTTGTCCGACACGGGATGAATGTCCTGAAGCGTGGTCCTTTGTTTAAAATTAATGACTCCTCTGTCTGGCCTCAAACCCAAACAAAATTGACCAGGGTGGCGAATGCGGGCACTCTGAAGTAGCGCAGTGTGGCTGCGTTTTCGTGAGAGCACCTAGAGAAGGACTTGTTGCCAACATATAATATGCGTCTTTAAAAATTTATTTTATTATTTACTATGTATTAAGAAAGATATTTAAAACCATTTGGTAATTAAAATATAAATTATTAATATTTGTTTACTTCAATTGCTTAAAATTAAATATATCCAACGGACATTTTGTGCTTTGTATTATAAAATTAAATGTTATTTATGTGTTTAAAAAAAATGTATACAAACAAATTAAACTTGAAAATAAATATAATTAAAATTTCTTTTACACCCGCAACAGCACGTTGCCATCTCTATTAGCCGAATGGCATACTCCCTCACTCTTGCACGGTCACACTACGCTATTCTGCTAATTGTGCGAAGAAAAGGTGAAAAAAGAGAAAATTCGCAGGAAAACTCAAGATAATTCCAACCAAACTAGTTTTAAAGCACAGATAACCCCCAAAGGTGAGTACGGGGGTGGCGGTTATTGCCATATACTTGGCGGAAACGCTTTTTTCCGTGGCCTGACCGTGGCTCACAGAATATGGCGGAGGTAGGCGGGTTCTCTTCGGTGTTTTTTCTCCTGTCTGAGGTTCTGGGCAGGAAATCGCATGTTCCTCGCGGGGAATGGCTATCTTCTGGCTGCGTCCGCCGTAAACCCATAAGTGCCAGGGAAAAATCGCACGGACCACGTACATGTATTTCACAACAGCAGATGTCCGCGCGAGGGTGTGGGTGCGGAATGCGCTGGTGTGCGTGAGTGGCCTCGAACAGAGGGCCTCTCTCGCTCTCTCTTTCTCCCCCAATTGCTACCCCTTGCAAGGGCATTAACCCTAATTCCAAATTCCTAATTCACGATTCAAAACTAAAGCCCAGTCCATTTGCCCTTGCAGCAGCAAGATGACGTGGGAACCACAGGGAGAAGGTCTGCAGCAGATCATAGCGATCCTCAAGGAGTCGCAGTCACCGGACACAGCCACCCAGATGGCAGTACAGATGGTGAGTAATAAGGACCTCACCACTTCCTAAACAATCAAACTTACATTTTCCTTGCCCTCTACAGAAATTGGAGGAATTCAATCGCTACCCAGACTTCAACAACTATCTCATCTATGTGCTGACCAAACTGAAGACAGAGGACGAGCCCACGCGATCGCTCAGTGGCCTGATCCTTAAGAACAACATCCGCATGCACGGCAGCAATCTGCAGCCCGAAATCGTCGAATACATCAAACACGAATGCCTGCAAGCTGTGGGCGACTCCTCACCGCTAATCCGAGCCACCGTGGGCATCCTGATCACCACCATCGCCAGCAATGGAGGCCTGCACAACTGGCCGCAGCTCCTGCCCTCGCTCTGTGACATGCTCGACAACCAGGACTACAATGTCTGCGAGGGAGCCTTCAGTGCGCTGCAAAAGATCTGCGAGGACTCTGCCGAGATTTTGGACTCCGCGGCGCTTAACAGGCCGCTTAACGTGATGATCCCCAAGTTCCTGCAGTACTTCAAGCACAGCAGTCCGAAGATCCGCTCTCACGCCATTGCCTGCATCAACCAGTTTATAATAAACAGATCACAGGCCCTTATGCTGAACATAGACACGTTTATTGAGAACCTCTTCCACCTCTCCTCGGATGAGGACCACGAGGTGCGCAAGAACGTCTGCCACGGATTGGTTATGCTGCTGGAGGTTCGCATGGACCGACTTATGCCGCACATGTCGCAGATCATTGAGGTAAGAATTCTCGGAATATAATCAAAGTTAAAATTTTATTTAGTTAATATAAAACATAATTTAACTAATTTTAGTACATGTTGTTGCGCACCCAAGACTCCGACGAGGGCGTGGCTCTGGAGGCCTCAGAGTTTTGGCTCTCGCTGGCGGAGCAAAGCATCTGCAAGGACGTGCTTGCGCCGTTCTTATCGCAGTTGGCTCCAGTCCTTGTACGTGGCATGCGTTACTCAGAAGTGGACATTATTCTTCTGAAGGGTAATGTGGAAGAGGATGACATGGTGCCCGATCGCGAGGAGGACATCCGCCCGCGTTTCCACAAGTCCCGCGCGCATACGATCAAGAGTACTCAAGAGGCGGGTGCTGGAGCTACAGGCGATGATGATGACGACGATTTTGACGATGGATTGGACGACGATAGTTCGCTATCGGAATGGAACTTGCGCAAGTGCAGCGCTGCCGCCCTCGATGTGCTAGCCAATGTGTTTCGAGAGGACTGCTTGCCCGTCGTGTTGCCCATCCTAAAGGAAACGCTTTTCCACCAAGAGTGGGTGATCAAGGAGAGCGGCGTGCTGGCCCTGGGAGCCATAGCCGAGGGTTGCATGCAGGGCATGATTCAGCACTTGCCAGAGCTGATTCCATACCTGATAAGCTGTTTGTCGGACAAGAAGGCCCTGGTGCGATCCATCACATGCTGGACGCTTTCAAGGTACGCCAATTGGGTTGTCAACCAACCGCACGACCAATACCTGAAGCCGCTGATGGAGGAGCTGCTAAAGCGCATATTGGACTCAAATAAGCGCGTCCAGGAGGCTGCATGCTCTGCTTTCGCAACGTTGGAGGAGGAGGCCTGCACAGAACTGGTGCCCTACTTGGAGTACATTCTGAAGACGCTTGTCTTCGCCTTCTCCAAGTATCAGCACAAGAATCTGCTGATCCTGTATGATGCCGTCGGTACTTTGGCTGATTCCGTAGGCCACCATTTGAACAAGCCGCAGTATATTGACATTCTAATGCCGCCTCTGATCGACAAGTGGAATCTACTTAAGGACGACGACAAAGACCTATTCCCTCTGCTGGAGTGCCTATCGAGCATCGCCACTGCCTTGCAATCCGGTTTTTTGCCCTACTGCGACCCGGTCTACCGAAGATGCATCTCCCTTATTGAGCAGACCATCAACCAGGAAATGGTAAGTAACAAGGGATCATTAATGGTAGATGTGTAAATACAATAATATCTTTTAAAGCTGTGCAAACAAAACCAAACGTATGATCATCCCGACAAAGAGCGCATGATTGTTGCCCTAGATCTGCTGTCTGGTTTAGCCGAGGGCTTGGATCGCCACATCGAGACATTGGTGGCCAACAGCAATATCATGCATCTGCTCTACCAATGCATGCAAGACGTTTTGCCGGAGGTAAGTGTTCTTCAAACCTAACTAGACTATGCTAAGATTACAATGAAATTTTACGATTTAGGTGCGCCAGTCTTCATTTGCCCTGCTCGGTGATCTGACGAAGGCCTGCTTCCCCCACGTGCATCCCTTCATGGCCGAGTTCTTCCCCATCTTGGGGCAAAACCTCAACCCCGACTTTATTTCGGTGTGCAACAATGCCACATGGGCCATTGGCGAGATTTGCATGAAACTCGGTGAGTATGGAGGTCTTTTTCGGGAGTCACATGAAAGTTATAATTTCATATTTTGCTTGAAGGTGAGGAGACCAAGCAGTACATACGCCTTGTACTCAGCGACCTATTTATCATTATCAACCGCCCGAACACGCCCAAGACTCTGCTGGAGAATACAGGTGAGCCGTTTGGGCTGACCCAAGTCTTTCGAGTTTCTGTCTACGCTGTCTAAGAATTTATATGCGATTTGTTTGTATATATATGATTCTGTATGTATGTGCGTATGTGGATGTCTGGAACCTTGTTTCTGTTTTAATTTGTGTTACTTGTTGCACGAGCAGCAACGAAACGAAATCGAACCTCATTCCCATACAACATGCATAGATATAGATAGACGAGAATCGCAATTGATATTCAATTCGAGTTTAGCGATCAATCAAAGCAAACTACGTGTGGTATTGATTTATTCAGTTGATTTATTTATACTTATTTCTTCTGTTCTTTTAGCAATAACAATCGGTCGTCTAGGTTATGTGTGCCCAGTTGAAGTGGCTCCTTATTTGCCCGAATTTGTACGACAGTGGTGTGTAACACGTTTACTATTTAACTAGCTTATTCTTTCTTTCTAATCTCTTATCTATCCTTACCGTGCCATATCTCAAATTACGCTTAAACACTAAAAACCATTCCTCTTATACCCAACAACTAAACACTCATTACTTCAACATTTTTTAACTGGAGTTTCAAATTTTCCTTAAAACTTTCGTGTTTGCCAAAGCCTGCTTTATTTACTATCTGTTAAATCGCCAACTAAACGCTCTCTATAAAACAATGCAGGTGCACATCACTGCGGCACATACGAGACAATGATGAGAAGGACTCGGCCTTCCGTGGAATGTGTCATATGATCACGGTAAATCCAGCTGGCGTGGTGCCCGACTTCATATTCTTCTGCGATGCCATCGCGTCGTGGGTTAATCCCCCTCAGGATCTGCACCAGATGATCCAAAAGGTTAGTGTTTCCATGACGGTTTAGTTTCCATTATTTAGCATGTTTTCCTTCAGATTCTCCATGGCTTCAAGACCCAAGTGGGTGAGGAAAACTGGCGTCGATTTGTGGAGCAATTCCCGCCAACTCTGGCCGAGCGCCTGGCCACAATGTACAACATCTAAGGCCGGCCAAGCTGAAGAACACCCACCTGCACCCACTAGTGAGCCAAGCAGCAACATCTTAACTAGACAATTATGTACAAGTATGCGTAATAAGCGTGTCGTCTTAATCTTTAGCCTCCCTAAGTTATCAGATTCGATGCAGTTCGAATGATACGTTACCATTGAAGTCTATGCTTTTAGGAGTCGAAAAAACAGCAAATTCACATAAAAGCAGCTGCATACCAGATTTATAACCACATACATATATCGATAAATCTAATAGAGAAGAATCACATTTATATTCGAAGTCGCACTAGAGGATCTTAGATCTGTAGAACCTCTCTAGGCATTCGTCTGTCCGCTCAGAGCATATAAAATGCAAAAAACTCAATAGGAACTACAGGAAATTATGTGTTCCGGCCGTACTTAACCGGAGTCAGTGCTATAGTAGACAAGCCCAACCCTCCAATACACTCACCCCCAGCCCAAACCGAAAATAGAGTTCAACATGGAGAGCACACGGGTGTTTCCCATAGGTAATAGAAGAAAACTAAACGGAAAATCGTCGAAACTAATGATATTGCGGGATCGTGTCGCGGTAATTATAAACTAATTTAACTAAATCGTTAAAAGATGAAAGTGCTGGGTCTGCTGTGAAATCCAAGGATCAGGAATGGAAAAATGGATTCACTTGCGCATGCAAACGAAAAGCTTCAGCTGAAGAAAATGTTACAAATCAAACAAAGACTGATGTTCAACTCCGTTCAAAAACCATAGAAAGCATTCATCAACAGCCGGTTCGGATTTCCCAGGAGAACCCAACACTTTCAGCACTTAAATAATATTGAACAGAGGAAAAATCGTCGCGTTTCGGGTTCTTACGGTTTCGCGTTCGCGTATTTTCGTCGCTCGTTCGTTCATAATCGTAATCGTCGTTCGTGGTATCTCGTCGGGTAATGAAAATCGGAAAATCGAAAAATTGAAAAATGAAAGAAAATAATACAAGGATAACGATAATATTGCAACTGTTACTGATACAAATTTACTTATACACTACATGATATTCATATGCTATACAAAATTAGGTGTTTTTTTACGCATTGTGAGAGCGAAAAGCAAATAGGGAAAAAATATTAAATTGAGATTAGGATTTTGTTGAGTATCTTATTTATTTTTGTGCGATCCTTTAACTGAATACAAAAGCAACCATTGACTGATCACTTTTTAAAGTATTATTATATAATTTTTTTGTATAGGGACAAGTGTAATTAATTAACTATTATTATTTTCTTCAAACTTTGGTATAATTTGTATAGGCTCGTGTTTTGCGTAACCTTCATAATTTATGATGTTTGTACAGAACAAATTTTTTACAATTATACGATTAGGTGTAAAGTGTACTACTAAATGGAAACAAAAGTCTTTGAAATTGTCGCGGAACAACTAAAAACAAAAATACGAAAAATAAAACTAGGGAAAACCAAACTCAGTCAAACACAAACAAATGAAAGATTATGAAGCAGGAAGATAACAAAGTAAGTCTAAGTAATAGTATTATGTAATTATGCAAACCGTGTTTACGTTTGTGTTTTTATTTCGTTTCAAAAATGGGGGAACGTGTGATAATAAAGTAACTTCGGGTCGTTCGTTCGCGTCGCGTTAAACTCAACCAACTAAAAATTAACAATAAGGGACTTTCGCCCCCGAGTCCCAAATAATAATCGCAACTTGATAACTATAATACGGTCTAAATAAATCGAAGTGAAGCAATGGCTAAAACTGAAACTAAACTAAAATGGAAAATCGTGATTTCGTTGTACCTTAATCCGGATTCATCGCGGAATCCGGTCGCGTTCGCGTGCGTTTGTATCTCTCTCGGGTGATCTTAGTGATTAGCGTTTAAGCAGATAAAAAATAATTTAAAAACTAAAGCAACACTACAACTACACACACACAACATTGAACATATACACACCACACATATACAACTATATGAAAAATATATTTATAGATTTTATGCAGAATAGGTTTTTGTTCTTACTATTGTTTTTCACGATGATAGGGCCAACCAAAAAAGAAAAGAGTAGGGATCTTAAATTAAACTAAATGTTAGGTCAAGTTAGGGCAACAAATTAATAAAGGCAAAACGTAACAAAAACAGGAAATCAAAATAGATTTGTGCAGCACTAGAAAATTTTATTTTTTATTTATTACATTATCGCGTGTATGTAATTAAAGTTATGAAGAAAACTACCCAACTGTTTTTAGTCCTCTCCACAAACACAATCTTTCGCCCCTGTTGTTTCCTTAAGTAAATGAAGACCAAGCCTAGTAAATGTTGTTTTAATTTTAACCTACACACTATACCTATAACACACACAGTTCATCCAGCACACACAACTCTGATAGGTTTATATCCTGTAATCCTCTATATTTAAATCCACTGTCACTAGCTCGGTTAACAAAAGGTCTGCAAATGTCTAACGAAATTGAATATGCATATATATACATTAAAACCATACACTTATATACATATGAAGTACATGCATGTATGTATAATCCCCACATCTAGCTATATGGATTATTCCTCGGGAGTTTAAATACTTGTTTAACTGAAACTCCACTTCAAAATTCAGCTATCGAAATTTGTGTAAATTGAAGATATATATATGAATAAATATGTATGTATAACATTACCATCAGCATTAAATTGTTTTAACTGGGTATGAAGTAGATAACTAACAAAACTTGGAGCAGCATATACTTTAAAAACGGATAGGTAGGTGATGTGAGTAGGCGGCCCAGCGGGAGGTGTCACTCTAACCCACTCCAGTTGCTCCAACTGGCAACGACATAAACATATACCAGATTTCAAAATTTTACACGAAACCCAGCCAACTCTTGTACCTACAAAATGACATGGGGACCACGGGAAGAGGGTCTGCGGCAGCTCCTCCCGATCCTCAAGAACTCGCAGTTACCAGACACCGCCACGCAGATTGCTGTACAATCGGTAAGTCATCCGCTACTGACTGTTGTGCAACTCGCATTCGCTTTGTTCACAGAAACTGGAGGAGTGCAATCACTATCCGGACTTCAACAACTATCTCGTCTATGTACTAACTAAACTGATAACGGAAGACGAGCACACTCGCGCGATGAGTGGGCTGGTCCTCAAGAACAACATCCTTACGCACGGCAGCAATCTGCAGCCGGAGATCGTGGAGTACATCAAGCACGAGTGCCTACAGGCAGTGGGCGACTCTTCGCCCCTGATACGAGCTACCGTGAGCATCCTGATCACCACCATTGCCAGCAGTGGAGGGCTGCACAACTGGCCGCAGCTGCTGCCGTCGCTGTGCGACATGCTGGACTCCCAGGACTACAACGTATGCGAGGGAGCCTTCAGCGCACTGCAGTTGATCTGCGAGGACTCCGCGGGCAACCTAGACTCCTCTGGACTCAACTGGCCGCTCAACATGATGATTCCCAAGTTCCTGAAGTTCTGCAGGCACAACAGTCCCAAGATTCGCTGTCACGCCATTGTCTGCTTCAACCAGTTCATCATAAAGAGGTCACTAACTCTCACGCAAGACATAGACAGCTTTCTCGAGAACCTTTTCCATTTATCCTCGGACGAGGACCACGAGGTGCGCAAGAACGTCTGCCATGGATTGGTTATGCTGCTGGAGGTGCGCATGGACCGCCTTATGCCGCACATGTCCCAGGTCATAGAGGTATCTTGAGAAGTGTCTTCAGAAAGTGTCCAGATTATCTGTAAATTGGGATTAATTTTCGTTATCCAATTGCAGTACATGTTGCAGCGCACCCAGGACGCCGATGAGGCCGTGGCCCTGCAGGCCTTTGAGTTCTGGCTATCGCTGGCGGAGAAGAGCGACTGCAAGGATCTGCTTGCTCCTGTTCTGTCCCGGCTAGCACCAGTTCTTGTACGTGGCATGCGGTACTCTGAGCTCGAGATCATTCTTCTCAAGTGCGACGAAGAATCGGATTATATGGTGCCAGATCAAGAGGAGGATATAAGTCCGCGCTTTCACAGGTCTCGCATGCATGTTGTAAACGATGAATTGGACGAAGAACCGGATGACAATAAGTCGCTTTTGCAGTGGAACCTGCGCAAGTGCAGTGCGTCTGCCCTCGACGCGCTAGCCAGAGTTTTCCGTGAAGATTTCTTGCCCGTTGTGCTGTCCATTTTAAAGGAAACGTTGTTCCACCAAGAATGGGTGATTAAGGAGAGCGGTTTGCTGGCCCTGGGAGCCATCTCCGGCGGCTGCGTGGAGTGCATGGTTCGGCATATGCCAGAGCTGATGCCCTACCTGATATTCTGTCTGTCCGACAAGAAGGCGCTGATACGCTCCATTGCTTTTTGGACGATCTCACGGTACGCCAATTGGGTGGTGAGCCAGCCGCACGACCAGTACTTGAAGCCGCTTCTGAAGAAGGTGCTGAAGCACATTTTAGACCCCAATAAGCGCGTCCAGGAGGCTGCGTGCTCTGCCCTTTGCGTTTTGGAGGAGGAAGCTTGTACGGATCTGGTGCCCTACTTGGAGTACATTCTTAAGACGCTCGTATTGGCCTTCTCTATGTATCAGCACAAGAATCTGCTGATTCTGTATGATGCAGTCGGTACCTTGGCTGATGCCGTGGGTCACCACCTGAACAAGCCGCAGTACACTGACATCCTAATGCCGCCGCTTATAGACAAGTGGAACCTGGTTAAGGACGACGACAAGGACCTGTTTCCGCTGCTGGAGTGCCTATCAAACATCGCCACTGCCTTGCAATTCGGGTTCTTTGCCTACAGCGAACCGGTCTTTCGGAGATGCGTCTTCCTCATTGAGCAGGCCATCAACCAGGAAATGGTAAGTAACAAGGGCCCCATAATGTGAGATACATATAAAATATCTTTCAAAGCTGTGCAAACAGAACCAAATGGTTGATCAGCCGGACAAAGATCGGATTGTTGTTGCCCTAGACCTGCTGTCCAGCCTAGCAGAGGGTTTAAATCTCCACATCGAGGCAATGGTGGCGAAAAGCAACATCATGCATCTACTCTTAAAGTGCATGCAGGACTTGTTGCCGGAGGTAAGTTTTCATGAAAGCGACACTGACTGTCAAGATTACAATGAAATTTTACATTTTAGGTGCGCCAATCTTCGTTTGCCCTGCTAGGCGATCTGACCAAAGCCTGCTTCCACCACGTTCACCCCTTCATGGCCGAGTGCTTTCCCATCTTGGTGCAGAATCTAAACCCAAATTTCATTTCGGTGTGCAATAATGTCATCTGGGCCATGGGCGAGATTTGCATAAAACTGGGTGAGTGTAAAGA
Organism: Drosophila biarmipes; assembly: GCF_025231255.1. Lineage (NCBI taxonomy): Eukaryota > Metazoa > Arthropoda > Insecta > Diptera > Drosophilidae > Drosophila > Drosophila biarmipes. Next base: position 12,170,805 of record NC_066613.1, read on the forward strand.
CCTATCTTTAGAAGAAACACTGCTGTTCATTTTACTATTGGTTTCAAAGGTGAAGAGACCAAGCAGTACGCAGGCCTGGTACTTAGCGATCTGATCATCATCATCAACCGCCCAAACACGCCCAGAAGTGTCCTGGAGAATGCAGGTGAGTCATTTGTGATTATTCCTAACTGTCTAGGAACCCTACAATCAAAATATATGTAACTTCTTCTGTTCTAGCAATAACAATCGGTCGTCTAGGTTATGTGTGCCAAGCAGAAGTAGCTCCTCATTTGCCATCATTTTTACGACACTGGTGGGTAACATGAATAAACTTAAACTTCTTGTTTTTAAACCCTCCTTTCGCTTTCTTCAGGTGCACAACGTTGCGCTGGGTTAAAGACAATCAAGAGAAGTATTCGGCCTTTCTTGGAATGTGTCATATGATAACGGTGGACATAGCCGTCGCGGTGCCAGAGTTCATATTTTTCTGCGATGCAGCTGCCTCGTGGATTGATCCCCCACAGGATCTGCGACTGGCAATTCAGAGGGTAACCTATTTTTATTAAAATTGTGTCTTCTCACCCAACTCAATGGATATTGCAGGTGATTCATGGTTTCAAGTTCCACGTGTGTGAGCAAAACTGGTCTCGCTATGTAGATCAATTTCCGAAAGTTTTGGTTGACCGCTTGATCGACTTGTACAACATCTAAGATCAGGAACATCTTATTTGTAGCCTGTTACAAATTCTAATTTTCTAACTGTAAGCAAATGGAAAACAAAGAAGATTTTTTCAACAAGTTAATGAATGACGAAACAGGGCATACACATGGAAAAAATCAAAAAATATTTCTGCACAATTATGTACAAAGAACGTATTTCTAATGGTTTTTACAATAAATTAACATTGTCAAATAACAGCAATTAATAATGTATACACAATATTAACGAACGAAAGTCTTTAACTAAGGGTCTTGTAAAGCTCTTTTGAATTTATCCCAAATACCTGAAAATATTACGAAAAACAAAATCAATCTAAGAAGGTTTTACTTTTATTAAAATGGTTATAATTATTGATTTGGCAAAATTACAAGATTTATTGATGGACTTGAAGAGATTTAAAAGGGATAAAGGCATATATATTATAAGCATACGGCTTTAGTAGATTGGCACACAGAATTTCGGCTTAAAGTACCAAGCAATATACGACTGGCATCTTTGCTGAGGGTCCATTATCTATGATAACCCCTGACTTTTTCATGGCAGGTCGATTTTGTTCGTTGAAAATTTGTTCGATCGTTGTCCTTTATTTAGCAATGGTCGGCTTCTTTAGATATTCCCTGGCAGTTTTTCGTAGTTTTGGTCAAGTTAAATCATTGGTCCCTAGGCGTTCCGAGGATCTTCATTAGTTGAGTGGACAGTAGCCCTGCCATATGTCACCGACGACCTTGTCGGGGGTGATGTTGATCATCTTTTGGTTGACCTCCACCTTGCTGATGCAGCCCTTGAAGGACTTCTTGGTCTTGATGCCCGGCGCCTTTTGGAAGGCCACATGACCGCCCAGGAACAGCGGACGGTTCGTCCTTGTGACGACCGAGCCTTCGTTGCCCACGCCCGGATTGGAGCTTATGAAGTCCACGGCTATGTTGATTACAAACTTGGATTTGATGGCCTGCACGTTGCGTGTCTTGCCATCGCAGAAGCTTTCGTTGTTGGGCAGCTTGTAGTTGGTGGACACAATGTTCTTGGGATCGGTTTTCACGGTGAAGGTCAGGGTGTTGTCCACCAGCTCGAGAATGGCATAGGAGTTCTTGCCGTGCACGGAGAAGAGCAGACCGTTCGGGTCCCTCGGCCGGAAATCGAAGCTGATCTTCATCTCGGTGCCGACATCGAAGTGCTCGAATATTTTAACGAACGACTTCTGGTTGTTGAAGAACAGCCCGCGTTCCACCTGCTCGGAGCACGGAACCACACCGTACTCCTCCGGCGGCGTCTCCAAATCGGCTGCATTGAACTTGATGTTCTTGAGGCAGCCGTTGTAGAAGGGCACCAAAGTATCGAAGCCGGTGAGTTTCTTGACCTCCGGCTCCAGGAACTTGGTAACGCCACCCACAAAGATGGGCCACTGGACATCAAACAGCGGAGGACTCCTCTCCGTATTCAGATCCACGGTGCCCGCCTGCTCCACCTTGTCGATGAGCAGGGTGACCTTTCGCTGGGTGCGCACCACCTCCACGCTGTGCCACGTGCCGTCGTTCAGTTCCGTCTCGCTGGTGATCTTCGCCTCCAGCAGTGCACCCACCCGGATCTCGTACGTCACCCGACCGTCCAGGAGATACACGGCTATGAAGTCCTCGCGCTGCTTGCTACTTTGAGCGAAGATGAGCAGGCCGTTGGGTCTCTCCGTGCGGAAGGAGATGCCGATGTCATGCTGGCGACGCAGCCTCACCGGCAGCGAGTTGATCTCCAGGCGCTGCTCCCTGTTCCCGTAGAACCGGTATCCCGCCTCCGCGAAGCCCACATCGAAGTTCGGCTGCTCCGGCAGCTTGCAGCGCTCATCGCTGGGCAGATTCAGCTTGGCCGGTGCCCGAGTGGTTAGGGTCTTTGGCGGAGTCCTGTACTCCTGGTCCTTATCCGCATCGAAGAAGATCGGCGCTTGGGTGGTGGTCGTGGTAGTGGTCGTTGTCGAAGTGGTTGTTGTGGTGGTGGTCGTCGTTGTGGTGCTTGCTGTCGTTGTGGGCCTTGTGGGCGCTTCTGTGGCCTCGAAATCTGGCTTGAGTGGGGGCAGTGGTTCGGGGTTTGACCAAGGTGACTCCACCTCGTTGTCTCCACTGGGGTAGTAGCTGGGCACCAGACTGGGCTCGTAGGCTGGTATAAAAGAGCGTATATGATATAATGGACTTCAAGGGATAATCAATCCTGATTACTCACCTAGTACATGTGCAGGACAGCTGTTGATGTTGCCGTTCTTCTTCTCAGCACTGTTGGCAAAGTTAATGACCTCATTGTTCACGGTCACATCGCTGATGCAGCCGACGAAGTAGGCCAAGCTGGCCAAAGCGTTCCTGGGTGTTCGATAGTTGTCCGGCAAGCCAGCGAAGAAGATGTCGCCACCCTGCAGAATCAACGGTTGCGGAGAGCCGTACCTTGGGATATAAAAAAATATAGATTAGCAAAGGAAACCTTGAAAAAATACGGGTACATGAACCCACCTTTTGTGCTCCACATCGTCCACCGAGAGACGCAGCTCATTCTGGATGTGTTGCACCGTAACCACATGATCCTCGCCATCGTTGAGGATGCGATCATCGACCACCAACTGGCTACCCATGCTGTTGAGCTTCAGCAAACCATCTTGCAGGCTAAGTCCAATGTTCGAGCTCTGGTCATGGTTGGCCGCGTAGAAGATGACGCCATTCGGCTGGGTGGTCTTGAAGTGCAGCACCACATGCAAATCGTTATCCGAGGATATGTTGTCCATCCTCAGGAAACCGTACTCGTGCGGTGCATAGGACAGCACTGTGGAGTACTTCTCCGAGCAGCCCTCCTCCACGCCGCTGCCAGTCACGTACTCAGTCAGGTCCACGACTCCTTGATTGATCACCACATTGTCGATGCAGCCATCGAAGTTGGGCTGCAAACTAATTGAGCTATTCTGACGTCTGGGATGGCCACCGAAGTACAGCCGCCTCAGCTTGGGCAGCTCCAAGTCCGCCTCCAGTGGAGCATTCGTCCGGGATATCACGATGTCGTCCACCTTGAGCAGACCGTTTCGGTTCTCCCGCTCTGCCTGCACCTTGTGCCACTGGTTGTCGTTGTAGCGATCCTGGCTGCCGGACTGAACGCCTCCACCCACGCCTAAGCTAATGTTGAAGAAGATGGCTCCGTCGATCATCTCAATGCTCATGTAGTGCTTGTCCCTTCCGTAGAAGAAGAGCAGCCCATTGGACGTGTCCTTGTCCGCCTTGAAGCTGAACTGGATGCTGGAGCGGGTCTTGAAGTTCGAGGTGGCGTTCAGCTGGACATAGCCATTGCCCTTGAAGCGCAGACCCGTAACCGGCTTCTTCTTTTCAAGCAGTACATCCCGCTCCTCGGCGCCCTCCTCGTTCTCCTGGCCATTGACGAAGTTCCACAGTCCCACGCTTTCGTCACCGATCTTCAGATCCTCAATGTCGCCGTTGAAGGAGTTGGTGGTCAGGTCTGTGGGAGCATTGAAGTCGGATATGCCGGGATAGCCGCCCACAAAGAGACGACTATTCTTATCCACATGGAGAATATTCTGCGAGCCCTCGAGGGGAGCGCTCTTAGTGTGATCTACAATCGTGCCGTTGTCTAGCTCTTCCCTGATGGTAAGCGTGGCCTTCGGACCCATTCGATCCACCACAGCCTGGTACCAACGGCCATCTGCCACGTACTTATCGCTGGTGATGCGCTCCGGACCGTTGCCCAAATCGATGGTCAGGATGGGATAGCCATTCACAACCTCCACGGCCACAAAGTCATTGTTCTTCTGGGCGGTCTTGTTGTCATTGCCCAGGTACAGGAGGAATCCATTCGGTTCCTCGGTCCGGAAGTAAGTCGACAGATTGGTGCGGGTGGCCAGTAGTTTGGTCTTTTCGGGTGCCTTCAGTTCTAGGATCGTGCTTGGCTTGAATTTGACGCCCACCTTGATGCTGTTGGCCAACTGGCGAGCGGCCTCCAACTGGGCCTTTAGGTTCTCTATTTCGTGGCCCAACTGCAGGGTCTGAGCGCCCACTTGCTGCTGTTGCTCCTCGATATCCTCGGCCAGTTCGTTCAGTTTCGAGACGGATCCCTCAACGTCGTCCAACTGTTTGTTGGACTGAGAGATGTCCTTGTTTGTCAGATCCAGGTCCCTGTTAATGCCGTGCGCCTTCTCGAGTTCCTTTGGCGTTTGTGCACTTACTGGTTCGAGTATTTCCAGGACGTTCTTCAGGATCTCCAGGGCATCGCTGGCATTGGCATTTGATTTCTTCCACATATCCCTCTGGGATTCAGCCGGCAGTTGCTCGATCAGAGCGTTGATGTCCTTCAGCTGCTGTTCGGTGGCAGCGTGAACGCCGGAGATCTTTTGGACCTTGCCAGCCGAACCGTTGAGACGTGGCTCCAGGTCGTCTTGGACCTTCTGCAGGGACTGGCGGGCCTTCTGGAGCAGATCAGCAGATCCGGTATCAGCTAGACCGGCTCTTTCTTCAATGCCATCTGTCATTTCAGTGGCCTTGCCAGCCGCAGCGATCGCATCCTGGCTGAGTTTCTGGGCAGCGTCCACGGCCTCCACGATTCCGGAGTAGGCGCTGGCCGCCTTGATGGCCGGCTCCGCACTGGCGGTCATGTCCGTGTACTGGGCAGCCAGATCCTTCGCCTTGATGTCCAGCTCGGCCGCCTTCTGCTCCGCCCGATCGGTCAGGGCATCGGCCTCGTTGTGATCCTCCTCCCTCAGGGGCAAGTCGTCGTCCACCAGTTTGTTGACCGACGTGAGGTCTTGGAAGGCTTCCCTCAAGCTATCCAACTTCTGGTTGATTTGACTAAGTGTCAGATCTCCGTTGATCAGGTAATGACCCGCATCCTTGATGTTCTTCTCCGCCTGCTTCTTTTGCTCCGAGACAGTGTCGAATTTGGAGTTGTTAAAGGTCTGCTGGTTGGCCACATTCCTGCGCTCCACGTCGGCGGACTTAGCCTGCGCTTCCTCGCTCCAGTTAAAGAGGTCCTCCAGGTGGTCGCTGAACTCCCCAATGTCATTCTTCAGGGCGTTCAGGCTCTTGTTCTGCTCCTTAATGGGCAGCACCAAGGTGTTCACCTCCTCATAGAGTTTCCGCGCCTTTTCCAGGACCTGTTCGTTGGGTGAGAGTTCAATGCTGGTGGCGTTGATTTGACCCAAGATGTGTTGAGCTTGTTCCAAAGCGGCGTCCAGCTTTGTGCTCGCCGCCGCCTCCAGGTTCTTCGAAAGGGCCTCCACCGCGGAGATGGCCTCCTTGGCCTGGCTAGCACTCTTGATCGCCTCATCGTAGGCCACAGTGATGTTGCCCAAAGTGGTGCTCGATCGCTCACGGATATCCACAGCGTTGGCCAGTGTTTGGTTGACCTGCTTGGCATAGGACTTGGCCTCTGACTCCAGTTCGCTGTTGGCCTGCTTCGAAGGACTGAGGTCCACACTGTTGGGATCTAGTAGCTTGACCTTGGGCTCCAGTTCGTCGGCCAGCTGGTCGTAGTAGTTCAACTTCTGGCTGGTGAAGAAGGCCAGGGTCACGCTGTTGAAATCAGCCAGAACACCGTCGATTTGGTATCGCATTCGATCGGTGACATCCAACAAGGCATGGTGACAGTTGTTGCACTCCTGGCAGCCCTCGTCCTTGACCAGCACCCAGCGGTTCGGACAGGCGTCGCATCTGAGCGGGAGAACGATTAGATTCAAATCTAGAAATCCCCCAATCTAACTAATAGTTACCTATCCCCAATAACGCCCGGCAGGCACTGGCACTTGCCCGTGTCGGGATTACAGCCGAATCCTCGAGAGTATCCCTGGTTGCAGTTGCACGGAGTACAGCCATCCTTGTTGTACTTCCAGTGGTCCACGGCACATCGATCGCACTGTCGTCCCGTCACTCCGGCCTTGCAGGCACAGTGACCCGTATGGAGATCGCACTGCGTCGAGTTGGAGGCCGGTCCGCAATCGCAGGATCGGCAACCCATTCCCGACTCGAAGCCATAGTGGTCCGGCTTGCAGCGATCGCAGCGCTCGCCAATGACATTTTCGTTACAGGTGCAGATGCCCACGAAAGGATCGCACTCCTGGGTGCCCAGATCGTCGCAGTCACAACTCTGGCAGTTCTTCAGCTTGATGGCATCGCCATAGAAGCCCGGGGCACAGAGGTTACAGGCAGCTCCGAAGGTGTTATTTAAACAGCGCAGACATTCACCCGTTCTCGTGTCACAGGAACCCTGGTCCTCGGGATTGATGTTTCCGGAGCACTCGCATGGCTTGCACACCTCTCCCAAGTTCTCCGGCTGGCCGTAGAATCCATTGGCGCAGGACTCGCAACGGGGTCCCGTGTATCCTGGCTTGCACTCGCAATGGATCTCGTTGCCGCTCTCGGAGATTTCGCAACTGGTGGCAAAATTGTTCGAGTCGAAGGGAAGTGGGCAGGCGCAGATCATGCAGTCTCCAGGAGAACCGTTCGTGGCATTTCCATAGTAACCTGACACACACTGCTCACAGTGCTCACCCTGAGTTCCATGCTGGCAGTTCGTACAGATGCCGGTGGCACAGTCGCAGGTATCCGAGTGGCCATTACACTCGCAGGGAATGCAGTAGCCGCCATAGGGCCCGCTGGGGTCTCGGTAGTAGCCCGGGGCGCAGTCCTCACACGAGTGCCCGGAGTAGCCGGGCGGGCAGGAGCAGCGCTCAACAGCCAGGAACTGGTACTCACCAGTGCCATCCGCATCCTCGTCGGCTAGGGTTAGGTAAACATCCGCCAGGTGTGTCACCAAGGTCTGTTCCCAGTAGTTGGCCCTGATGAAGATCATCTTCAGGTCCCGCAGAACCATCATGAAATCAGCTCGGGAAACTGGTTTTCCCGAAACCGTCTGGAAATTCGACTCCACTATATTGATGCGGTTGGTGAATGGCTCATTCCTGTTGGGCTGCTCATAGCTTTGGTGCACAAGGACATTGTGTTCGCCGAATAAAATCACATCCGGAGAGACAATATATTTGCCGTCGAAGCCCGAGGTGAAGTGTAGAGTGTAGGCCAGTTCTCCGCCGTAAGCTGTGATATGATTATTTTGGTTAAGCAGATAGTCAAGAACGCCGAAGTAGGCGGGTCGCTCATCGTTGACCTCTCGTAAAGTGAAGTCCGCCTTCAGGGTGGTCTCATTCAGGAGAATCTCCTCCGCCGGCACTGGCCACATTTCAAACTTGATGCTCTCCTCGCGGAACTCCGGGGTGCTGATGGTCACATGCTTCAACAGACTCACATTGTACACCCTGAGATAGGCACTGTCACATCGTGAGGTCTTGCCGAAACAGAAACAAGTGGTGCAGCCCTCTGGATTCGAGTCCTGCAGGTTGTACGTTCCATCGATGCACTGGTCACAGTCCCTTCCCACCGCATTCTTTTTGCAGAAGCAGGTGCCATCGACCTTGTCGCACACCTCCAGGTCGGTTCCTGGCTTGTGGCAACTGCACTGCTGGCAGTGTGGGAAGTTGTAGTATCCATGGGAGCACACATCGCAGGCCCTGCCCTCAATGTTGTCCCGGCACTCGCAGGTTCCGTTGAACAGATCGCACTGGGTGTTTCCGTTGGCGATGCCCATGGGGTTGCATCCACACTCCTCGCAGCCAATAACCTGGTGAATATGGAACAGGGATTACAATTAAAAATGGTTATTGATATAGTTGAGTTGGCTGACTCACCTGATGGAATCCGTAGGTGTTGGGAGCGCACTTCTCGCACAGATCTCCAATCACATTGGGCGGGCACATGCACTCTCCGGTGTTGGGCTCGCACATGGCGCTGCTGGGGCACTCGCAAGGCTTACAGTCGGGGAATCCGTAGTACCTACTCTTGCAGGCTCCGCACGTGCGCTCGATCACATTCGGCTTGCACTGGCACTGACCACCGAACGGATGGCACTCGAAGCTTGTGGACCCGGCGTAGTCGCAATTGCAGGGCAGTGCTCCACTGTTGTAGTCGGCGGTCAGCGAGAAAACGGACTTCTTGCAGAAGTCACTGGCGTTGTGGGTGATGTGGAAGTGGTCGTGGCCGCAGTTCTGGATGAACTCCTTGGTCTGGTCGAAGGTCTCCTCCACCAGCAGGTCATCATTGTACTGCTTCAGTGGAACCACCACAAGGTAGTCCAGCCAAACGCTCTGGGATCGATCGGTCTATAGAACAATTTAAGCTTTAGTAGTGTTTTACCATTGGAAATCCTAAAGCTCTTACCGTTATTGTGAACTTGAACTCATCGTCAATCTCGAACGAACCCTCTCCCGGAGGACGAATCACTCCGCGGCATCCGGAACTCGATGGGCAGTGCTGAATGTCGAACTTGCCATCATACTGATTCTTACCAGCCGTCAAGGTGTAGTACACCTGGTACTTGGGGTGGTTCGGCTGGTAGTACTTCACGAGGATCACAAACAGATTGGGTTTCGCAGCATCAACCTTTGATCTGGAAGAAAAGATTCGGCTTAACAAACATCCTATTTACTTAGGCAGGCCAACTTACTCAATTACTATGGTTCCTTCATTAGGACTGGCCAAGTGGACCAGTTTAACGCGTTCATCGAGCAAGGCATACGGAGGCTTGTCTGAGGCAATACGATCCTCGTGATCAGTTTCGAACTCGATCTTCTTGGAGTCGGGAACTGAACGGAATTTGGGCGTGGCGCACTGCTCATTATGGATCACACAGACGGGACTGGGGTTGATGTAGTCAATGGACCATTCCTCGACCGGAATGGCGGTCACCGAAATAATCGGGAAACGAGATGCATCATCAATGTCAGCCTAAAAAATAATTAATAATATTAATATGTTTCCTAATAGGTTGAAATCAAATTGAAACTCACAAAGATGGTGACCGGCTGCAGGTCCTCCTTGCTGATATAAAAGGCCTTCTCCATACCATTGTCGTTCACCGAAGTCCGGCAGATAGTGGAGTACAAGCAGGGATACAACAGCACGGATGTCTCCGACTCCGGATTGTTCTTGAGCTTTAAGTTGATATAGTAACTGTTGGGGAAGTTCCTGTCACTGATGTAGTCAATCACGAATATATATCGTCCACTGCGAGGCACATCCACAATGTAGTTGAGCTCCTTCTGCGACTGGCTCAGCACGGGGATATCGCCCACATGGCTAACAATCTGAAGATGCTCTGGATCCATGTAGACCTCCACGGGATTTGTGGGCTTATCGTTGGGTCCGATGACAAATGGAGTTCCAGCCGGTTGGAATACATTCACGGAGGCGTACTTGTAGTGGCGGCACAGCTCCATGTTGCCCAGTTCACAGGGATTGGAGATGTGGCGGGTTAGGATACCAGCTTCGTAATAAGCGGCTGGCAGGAGAACAAAGTAGTCGAGCATCACATTCTTGCTAGCCTTGGTGGTAAAGACATAGTGACCCGGATCCAAAACAATGGCCGAAGGCTTCGAGCCCAGCGGACCCGCAACGGTCACGAACTGTGGTTCCAGAGTGGGCTGCAGGAGTACTTTCACGCTGTAAAATAAAAAAAGTTCAAGGTTTGCTGGATTGTTTTAATGAGAATAAGAGAAGAAGCTACTTCGGCATATCGTTACATCATAACATATTTGTTTTATGTTACAGAAACCGTATAGCAGTTCCTAAAATAGCTCTTATATCTGCGCCTATACTCACTGCTGGTCCACTTCCTGGGGATTGTCTGACGTGACCGAAATGGTAGCGGTGACATTCTCGGAATTGGGATTCACGTAGCGCAGTACAATCCGGTAGAGAGAGGACTTGAAGACGTGTAGCCTGTTGCGCACCTCGTTCTGGATGGCGTTGAACACCACGTAGCCCTTGCTGCTGAACCCGGGGAACGCCTCCTCATCGTAGTCGTAGCGCACCTGGGTTCCCGAGGGCAGTAGTCCATCCTCGTACTCGTACTGGAACTGATGAAGCGTCGGGAAGAAGTGGGTGGTCAGGGGCTGGGTACAAGCCAGACCCGTAATCCTCGGGTGGCACTTGCACTGGCCGCTGACCTTGTCGCAAACACTCTGCCACGAACCGCCCACATCGCAACTGCAGTCCTTGCAGCCAAACAACGAGGCACTGTCCAGGTCGAAGGTTCCGTCGCGACACTCCTGGCAGCGCCTGCCCTGAGTGTGCGGCTTGCAGGGACACTGACCGGCCTTGGAGGTGCAGGTATCCAGGGCGGATATGGTACCATCAGTCCAGCAGTCGCAGATCTCACATCCCTCAGTGTTGCTGATGTTCAGATTCCAGTACAGGGGCTTGCACTCATTGCAAATCCTGCCCGTCACTCGCTCCTTGCACTTGCACAGCTCACCCACGGGCACCGATCCGCACCCGGCGAACTTACTGATCACTCCAGCCGGATCGCAGTTGCAGCCCTCGCAGCTGGGGAAGTTATAGAAACCCTCCTTGCAGGAATCGCATTGCCGTCCATCGAAGTTGGGCTGACACAGACACTGGCCGTCCGAGTTACAGGACACTCCCTGAGATCCGTGCGAGTCACAGTTACAGGCTGCAAATAGATAGGAGTTATTAAACATATATTATTAGTCCCACAAAAGCTATGATAAGCTGATAAGTATACTATCTATTGCGAATAGTTTGACTTATATATAAAGTTTTTGTATTTTTGATTCTATATATTTTAGGGAAACTCACATAGACATTCGGGGTAGTTGTAGTACCCGGCAGTACAGAGGGTGCACTGCTTTCCGGCGAAGTTGTTGAGGCAGTTGCATTTGCCGGTGTTGTCGCAGGTGATGGCCGAGCTGCCCGTCCTGGAGCAGTTGCAGGGCTTGCAGTCCGGGTAGTTGTAGTATCCTGGCAGGCATTGATCGCACCTGGGGCCACCGAATCCCTCGCGGCAGATGCACTGGCCCGACTGCTTGTTGCAGATTTCCGACTCCGTGCCCTCGTTGTCGCAGTCGCAGTCTGTTAAGCAGAGGTCCCTTTTTGGATAAATATCTTTCTTATGTTTAATATAATGATAATCTCACATGAGCAAGTGGGGTAGTTGTAGTATCCGTGCTTGCAGCGCTCACAGTTGTCGCCTCCGAAACTGGTCAAGCACTTGCACACTCCAGTGGTCACGTTGCAATCGTTGCCCATCGAGCCGATCTTGTTGCACTCGCAGGCCTTGCACTCGGGGAATCCGTAGTATCCCTCGGCGCACTGCTTACAGTAGTCTCCTGCAAAGTTGATCTTGCACGGGCACCGCTGTCCGCTCTCCGCCTCGCAGTGGTACCCGTTGGTTCCGTTCAGGTTGCACTCGCACTCCCGGCAGTTGGGGTAGCCGTAGTATCCGTAGGCGCAGGAATCGCAGTTCGGCGGCTGGAAGGCGGCACGGCACTCGCAGTTTCCGGTCTCCTCCTCACAGTGTCCGGTGGAGTAGAAGTAGTCACACTGGCAGGCTAAGTGGGTAGAAAAGCGACAGTGAATACAACACATCTTATCTTATATCCATTTCAATTAAATTGAGAAAATATAAGTAAAACTGAATTCTTATATCACATTTGTTTTTGGCGATCCGAAACATCTATCTTTTCAAAGAGGATTTGGAATATATTTCTAATAAAAACTGGTACTTACGACTGCAGACATCGGTCTCGTTCCAGTGCTTGCCTTTGGGTCGATAGTACTTGGGCTTGCACTTGTTGCAGTTAATTCCCACTGTGTTGTGCTGACAATTCTGGCAAACACCACCTCCATCGTAGTGTCCGTGAATGTCCAGGGAGAGTCCTTTGCGGTTCACTTCCTCATCGTACTTGCAGTCGTTGCTGTGACCATGGCAGTTGCAGGCTAGAAAGGTAAGGAACATACATTTGGATTATCAAAGTTTATCTATTAAAGCGGATGAAGTTTGTCCGCTCAAAGGAGTTGTCCGTCCAAGGGAATTCTCTACTCACGTTCGCAGTTGAAGGGTCGGGCATTGGTGTTTTGGCGCCACTTCTTTTGCTCGAATCCTGGGCAGCACTCGTTGCACTGGATGCCGCAAGTGTGATGCTGGCAGCGGCAGGCAAGGATGCGCACTGGACTCTTCGGGTCCTTGACGTCACAGGTATCGGCGTGTCCGTTGCACATGCACCTTCCTCCGATCGAGATGTCCTTAATCGAGTAGAAGTAACGACGCGTCACCGTGGGATCCTGACGAGCCACGGACATCAAATGTCCCAAAAGATTCTTTGTGCGGAGCAGACGGATCCTGATGTTGGTGGCACGAGTCCATTCCTGCAGCACCGTTGAGTTGAAGTAGTTGGTGGAGCTGGGACGCCCGTTCAGAAGGAGCACGGGAATCTCGCCGCCCTCCAGTGGCACTATCTTTGAGTATTCAGTGGTACAGATGACGTCGTCGTCGCGGGTAATCGGTTTGTAGGTGTCCTTGCCGAAGTAGGTCTCACAATCGGCGGGAGTATCGGAGAAGTGCTGCCAAGGCGTCCAGGTTTGGCCGTAATCCATTGACTTCTCCAACGTCCAGAGACCCGGACGAGGGGAGTTGCCCATGCGAATGAACAAGTAGGCCACATGGAATTCCTGAGTAAGTTAAAGAAATCATATAGGAAAGTTAATTTTATGGGTCTACGCAATATGAAGATCTTGGATCTCTAGTCTTATATTTCTGGGAATATCAATTTCAATTTCGACAATGTATTATTAATATATGTATGTTTGGCAAAATAATTTTTTTTTCTGAAGTTGAAATAGTTGAAAACAGTTTCAAGATCAGGTCATTAACTATTAAACGGTGCGTCTCTGATCTTTGTAGGAACAGTGATATCCTAACTGAGTACTGCTCGTAGTTCTTTGGGAGCCCTAGTCTAGGCACGAAATTCATTTCGCACAAGCAAATTCATTAAAATTTATTGGTCGAGTGTACACATTACTTATATACGAACTACACCATCACAAAGGCAAAGGCGAGACGACGACATGAGATCACTGTGGGGGAATTAACTCCGAATGTTCTGCAGCGGACTCGACCAGTGTTTGTTCGTTTATTTATATTTTCTTGGTTTATGTTTGCTTTTTAATTTGGCTTCAATTGAAAACGAGCCCAGAGATAGGGAGATCCACAGAGATAAATGTCTTCACATCCATGTACTGAACTCACATGTTATGTACTTTGATTTGTTTACATTTCTGTGTTTTCTTTAGTTTCACCCATGTGGAAGTTCATACAATTTTTGCATAAACAACTTTCTGTAATTAGCTCCTCGTATGTTTTCCTTCAAAAGTGTATCGTGCACGTTTTCTACATGAGTTGCAAACTGTTTCAATGTTGAGCAATCTAAATATAAACGAGAACCTCATGTTCAGTTGCATTCTGTGAATTAAGGAAAGTGCATTTTAAGAATTAAGTCCCCGCGGAATTCATATGAGATCATGCTGAGCTGTTGAAATCTTAGCGCAATTATTCTCGAAATTAACTATGGAACCTCGCGGATTATTCCGTTTCCGTTGCAAGCGAGATAAGAACGTAACATCTTTTTATAGAACACTTTCATACACACTGACGATAAGGCTGTAGTTTCTTGCGACTTGAGGCTGATTATCAGACTGCTCCCAATTCGTTTATGTCGCATGCTGGTGCCTTAGGAAATATTACGCCATTATCGCTAAAGAATACAAAAAAAAATCAGAATGAAAAGCTCGAAAGAGTCAATGCTCCGTGTCGGTTTCTAAGCAGCTTGTAAGCCGAGACTGCCCATTCAAGAGTGTGGGTATACAAATGTATATACCCGTACATATCTCCGTCTATATTATGTGTAGGGGCTGACATACTGATAACCCACAACTTCAAAGGGGAAGAAGCCAACAACAAATGCCCGAGCTCAGCAACATTTTTTTTGTATTCGTTCAGTTTTTGCTGTGTCGACGTCGTCGAAATGAAAACCCATTAAAATTGTTTTCAAATTTTACGATCCCATCGCTCGGACCCGAAAACGAGTTGCATCCATCCACCGTCTCCCTCCTATGCGTTTCTCGGGCGAAGATACCTTTGGCGTCTTTTATGTTCTCTTCTCTCCTGCTTACCTGTTCGAAATCGATGGTCAAATTGACTTCATTGAATTTCATGCCCCTGGACAGCGGAGGACTCTGCCACCAGGCCTGGGTGCCATCGATCGCGTTCTCTGGCGGGTGATTCCGCTCCGGGTTCCTGGGATCACAGTAGTCACAGACCTACAAAAGGCAGAAAACACATGTTAGAAACAAAGTACATGGAAAGATCCAAATCGAGTCAAGATTATTTTTAGAGTCCAATTCGAATGTTCAACACATGTGGGAGAAGTCCAAATGCAGTGCACACTTGGAAAAAATATTTCTTCAAAGATTAAAGGTCACTTAGCATTTAATAGTCTATGTTTCACTATCAACATCAGTATATACATTATATAATTCAGTCTTTTTGATTCATTTTGGAAAAAGAAAATCCATTTCGATTCATATATTAGTGCTATTTTTTATTTCTCAGTGTAGGATCACAGATTGTCTTATGTGTGTATACTGGAAAGATTTTTGGGCGTTGCTGGATGTCGATTATATTTACCTGTCCCTGGATAACTGAGTGTTCCACGTGATCCTCATCCGCATTGGCTCCTACTAGCTTACAGTAAAGCTCTGGTCCGTCTGTGTCCTGACCACAAGTGGCCGTGGCCTGTATCTTCCTGCCCGTAGCGAGGTTGAAATATGGCGGCGTGAGCTCTGCCTGGCAGTAGGAGATCGCCAGGATCAGGAGCAGGCACCCAATGGAGGCCATTCTCAGCCCCATCGTGCCGAGAGTTCAAGCACCCGCGCTGCGATAACGACAATCCTTCCTCGGACCACTTCCGGTTCTATCTCTTTCTTTCCCGGTTCACTCTTATGTGTTTCACTTTCTTATCTGCTTGTCACTTTCCTCACTGTTCTCTTCGTATTCCTTTTAGGGAGCTCATCCAACCGCACTGGATGGCTCTTCGCGAGCAACTGATGGAACTGCAGCGAGAAGTTTTCCTCGAGACCCCAAAAATTTTGATTTTCGTAGTCGCCTCTTTCGGCTCTTCTCGGCTGTCTTCGGGAGCTCTCGTCTTGGGTACTTGTGTAGATACGAGAACGACAATCTTTCCGATTCGGGATTTGCTCTCAACATATGTTTACATCCCCTTCCCTGGTTTCCGATGTTTGTTTTTGTTATTCGCCGGCCGGGTCAAAAGGTTAGAGTCGACACCAGACAGAACTAAAAATCTGTCCGTTGGTCCTTGAAGTGCAATACACGACTTCTAATATTTTGAAGTGCTCTAAAATTTTGAAAAAAGATAACGGAAAAGTGCGATTTGATATGATATGAAATGGTGGTGATAATATAGTATCATATGTCATAATAAATTGTTGCTTTCGAGTGAAGAAGATTAATTCTTTCGTTTAGTATAGGGCATATTGTAGTTTGTTAGTGGCAATTCGATCCTCAAGATCATCTTTCATTATTCAATCTAAAAGGTCAGACCTGGGGACTCATGAACTCCTTACATATGTTAAGTGGGTTATATAGAGTGGCCTGGAGCTCGTCCAACCGCAGTGGATGGCTCTTCGCAAGCAACTGATGAAACTGCAGCGAGAAGTTTTCCCTGAGACCCCAAAGTTTCGATACTCGTAGTCTCTCGATCGGCTCTTCTCGGCTGCCATCGGTTGCTCTCGTCTTCGGCCTTATATAGTACATAGCTGAGCACGATAATATTTCCGATTTTGTTTTGCTCTCGACATGTGTTTACAAACTCTTCTCCGGCTCTTTGTTGTTAGTCTCATTCGCCGGCCGGCTTGAAAGCGCGGAATCGGAGTCAAATAAAACCAAAAACCGGTTCGATGCCATCGAGGAACGTTGTGGAATGGATCAAAGCCTCTGGTATATGAAAGATTAACAAGAGGGTGCTCTAGCTTATACCAAAGAATCGAAATTGTAAGATTACAAAATCTTTAGATTCCTAAAATGAAACATTTATAACTTCATATTAGGGTCCCGATCTTAAATTTATTTCAGAATACGACCAACAATTCTTAGAAATTATTGCATACTTTCTGGCGACCCACTAGGGTGGAATAAAAACGAAGTTACTCAGATATCTCATCTAGGGAAATATAACATATGTACATTTCATCCTAGTTAAGATATATGACTACTTCTCTAACTTAATTTAACTATCCCACGCTGCCTTGAACACAATTTTATTTTTTAATGTTCATCCATTCGCGCCGCGTGTAATGAAGCACTTAAAAACAAACTTATTTAATGACTTTACATTACACCTAATCTATTGCCACTTATCGTTTAACCAGAAGCGTTACATTTCATTGAAATAGTTGTTATTAAATGGAAGAACGCCACCCAGTCAAAGGCGAGAAACTGCTGAGATCGCTTCCAACCAAATCCGCTCAGGCCTGACCAAAAGAAACAAAACCAAAGTATCGCACCAAGCTCAAAGCACCATAAATTGCAACTCAGCCCACGATCGCCGAAAACTTGAAGTTTATTGCTATGCCGATTAATAGAGCCAAATGCAGAAACTAGCTAGCAGCAGCAGCTATTGAAAATCACGATCACAGCTAAATATTGTGCAAAATTCATGACCAAAGCGTCGGCTGCGCCGTCGACTTGAACTGCAGTAACTTTTCGAGGGGCTATTTCGATTTCTCGATTTTTGGGCTAACTGTATGAGTTGTACCGAAACTGGTTTCCCACCGCGTTTGCAATGACACAAGTAATTGCATTGATAAAGACTGCGGCGAGTGTCAGAGCTGCTGGTTCTTTTTATTTTTGGCCTCAATCGCTGCGCCTGCGCAGCAGCTTCTCATGGCTGCATGTAAACGAGTTCTGATGACGTAACTCGCGTCGCTCGATTCTGCGCCTTTTGCCTTGTGCAACGCACGCAAATGAACATTGCCGAAAAAATTAATGGAAATATGCGCTTGTAAAGATTGAGGAAAAAATCAGCAGGTTGCGACATCAACAAGAAGTTCTCGATTTAGCTTTGCCCACACACCAGTGGCACAGTGGTACAAGAGGTATCAAATGTAGTAATAGGAATAGATAAAGCTTTCTAAACATTCGACTTAAAATATATATTACAATACATAATTCTTAAAAAATATTTGCTTTTTCACAATAAAAAATATTTTAACTCTGAAATTTTTTTTACATTCTCAAAGATCAGGTTGAGTGTATTCCATTAAAAATTAAATTGCAGTGTAAACAAAAAATGCTTGAGCTTTGCAATAAAAATTGTGAAAGATAATTAACAAAAAAGAAGCATGGCTAATTGACACTCACTCGCTAAAAATATAATGTGAATAAACACATTACAAAAACGAAATAAGCATTGCAACACCAGCAAAAAGTTCTTGAAGTACAGTGGAGAGTACAGCATAATAAAATGGGAAAATAAGTTCGATTTTCACAGTGGGGAAACTTGTTTACACATCTTTAGGTAAACGCAGGCATTGTGTGTTCGCGTGGCAAATATTTCAATTTGACTTAACGCGCTAATTAGCCCATAAAAACTTCACCGCCTCTGGGTGGCACGACCTTTGGCCAACCAATTTGCTCCACTGTGCCGACGCCACTGCCGGCGTCTCTGCTGGCGTCGACGTCCGCGCAGCTGCCGCTCACCAAATGTTTTCACTTATTCGCGATTGCATGGGCGACTTTGCGTTCAATTTGGTTCTAAGTCTCGCCGCGTGTGCATGGACGCAGTTCTTTGAGTTCTCGACTCTATCGCCATGGTGCTGCTGCGAGTGATCAAGTATCTAGTGGGTTAGTGAAGTGATCTGGCCAGGTGTTAGGCCCGTTATTTCATCACTCTCTTCCTTTGAAGGCTGCGTGGTGCGCGTCTGCAACGAGTTGTCCCAGAACATGAGTTCGCTGAACAAAATGTTCAAGTACCATTTGCTGGAGGTCAGCTAGAGATCCCAGGAAGCGGAGATCAAACCCGCCCCCCGCCCCCCACAAATGTACATATACTTCTCTGCCCCTGTCTAGCGAGTTCGTTGCTCAAGTCTTTCGATATGTGATCCAATAAAACGTATACCACCCACTCAACCACTGCGTTTCTAACGGTCTCGGATGTAGAATGGCAACTCTAACCTTGAGGTTTTTGCACAATTCAAGTCACTGTTACTAGATAAAAGCACATTTGTAGTAATAATACAAAATTCTAAATAATATTACTTATTTAAAAATATGACTTTTAGGAGCCAATCACGATTTAAGAACTTTTCTTTTCTGTGTAGCGAAAGAAATCCACGGGCAGGCAGCATTCAATTTCAAGTTGATTTCGGGGACTAATCACTCGATTGGAACCAAGTCGTTGTTCTAGAGAATTACACGCAAGATTCAAAAAGTGCTGAGCTTTGGATTTTCCCCTCGAAAAGAAATCCCGGTCAGCGCGCTGAAAGTATCGCCAGCAAGGTCTCGTTATGACTGATTGTCCAAACAAGCCAATATTTACAATTAATGCCGGCTAAACAATGCTCAAACCAGTTTGCACAGAAAAAGAAAATAAAAAATAGAAAAAGCTAAGAAATCCACAATTAGCATTTGTAAATTCGCGCCTCTCGTGTCGTCACACATAATCGCCTTAAGGGGGAAAAAATTTCTCGAATTAAGTAGCGAAAAAACCCCCGGCATCACAAGAGGGCTTGCTTGATAGAGACGTCATTCCTTTTACGCTCAACACCTCTGTTCATTCATTAATATGATTAATTTCCCGTTCTGCCCGAACAAAGCTTATAACGTATTAGCACAAAGTTGGGTCAAGTCGAATGTCCAGCCAGATCGCAGACGTCACTGGTGGAAGTTTTGGGTTGGGAGCGGTTTGGTAACAGATGCGTGATTTTATGACGTCTTAATTGGCGTAAACATTTTCCTATAAATATCTCTCTTCACTTTATACCCATATTCACACCTAATTCATTCGTTAAGAGACGTGTCTGGCAAAAGAGTTTAAAACGTGATAGAGGCAGACGAAACTTTGAATTTATAACATAGTCGCACGGAGGTAAATTTTGTCTGAATTTATTAAAACGTTTTGATAAAATGTGTGTCCTAGTTATGTCTGGGTAAGAGAGAGTTTGCTAAATTGCAAAATAAGTCGTAAAAATTAAAATATAAGGTGTAAATGTAATTTGTGAATTTTAAACATAAAGACAATTCAACTAAATACAAAAACAAATGTGAAGAAATATTGTACAACTGTCCAGGACTGATAAAGTAATCAAGTGACTTACGAGTATGATGAATTTGAAGAAGAATTTGGATTTGAAATATTTATTAAAATTTACTAAAAAACGTTTTAATTATTCGATTAAAAATTCGAGTTTATTAATAAATTAGCAAAGTAAAATAAATTAACTAAGTAATGGCTTTAAAATCAGTCCTTTTAGATATTTATTTATGAATGTACAACAATATTTTAAGCTACAACATGTGGCAATTGGAATCACGAGATTTGTATTACGAGTTTTATAGCTATTTGCATAAGTCTAGGATGTTTTTTATTCATCCCTTACGAAGGACCTGCCAAAGTTGATCATACTGCTGAAGAAACCGAGCATCGAGGTGATCATGGAGTGGGCGTGCTTGGAGCTCTCCGTGGTTTCACCCTTATCGCTTCTGCTGGGTCTGACCACCTCCTTCTGGCTTCCCGACGGCGATTCGCGGCTACTAAAGAGACGATCCAACCTGAGAATGGGCTTCTTGAACCATTCTCCGCTGATCTCGTTGTTCCGATCATCGTCCTCCCGACTGAACCTGTCGAAGGGCCCGGCGTTGACTTAAAGGAAAATCCAGTTAGGGATGACTAATACGATGTCAGAAGGTGCAGTGACTTACTTGTCTGCATGACCAGACAGCCGATGAGGAAGAGCAGCACCATCTTGCTTTCAGAGGTCATTTTGCCTGTACTTTTCGCACCGAAAAGAGATTGATAACTGAGTGAATCGAATGCCAGAGAGTTCAGATTTATAGACGCCGCCCCGGCGGCGGATGTCATGACATTCTACGTGCTGGAATGGAAAGTAACCATGCGCACGTTTCACCAAAGTAATTGCTTTATTTTACGCTTGTACATTTTGCCTAAGCTTAGAACTACATAGCCATAACCCTGAATGCAACATAAGAAGTGGCACTGCGTATAGAACACACAAATCGATTGTCTAGCCCTTCAGATCTGGACTTCGAGGCCTTATAGTAAACCGATCGAAGGCGCTGTCCACCTCGGCGTCTGCATCGCGTTCATCGGGAACCGGCGGCGTTTGACGGTACCGCTCCTCGAGTTCCTGCCGTGTGAGCTCCGAACTGGGCGCTCCTGCACTCCAACCGATCACTGTAAAAGTTAACGTGGGTCATTGCAGTTGGTTTTTAAAGTGATGCTAAATAGTATTAAACTAACCGCAGATAACGAGCAGAAATATCAGGTAGAACTTTAGCGATGCGCTGCTCATGGCTGTGCCTGGGATGGACTCGATTGATGGGCATTAACTGACAACCGAATCTCGGAGGGGTCCACTTTTTATATATGCACATGGGGCCGGTCTGGAGCTCTCCGCTGATTGGCGTTGGAGGAGGAGGCCAATGGGCTGAGGCGCCGCCGCCGGAGATTATGCAAAGCACCCGTCAAAGAGCCAAAAATAACAAAAACAGCGCAAAAATAAAAAGAAACGGCGAAAAAGTTGGTTAAAAAAGCGTATAAAAGGCTCGAGGCGTCGTTCTGTCTCAGTGAGTGGGAAAAAACGCTGGTGGCTATCGGCTGCTCCTACCGGTCTTTGACGTAGTCGTCGTCGTCTGGCACGTGAACGGCGCGTTGCGCGTTGATTGATTATTTATTGAAATGCTACCTAATTAATTTGCACAATCGAGTCGTCACTCACTCGTCTTCTTGGCCAAAGAAGAGTGTCCAGCGTTCGTAGGGCGGCTCTTCGCACAGCCAACCTTCCATTCCGCAATACTCGTCGCTGTAGTCGCTGAATTCTGTAAGTCGAAGGGTTCCCCCTGGTTATAATTCAATGGAAGGGGTATTGTAAGACAAGAATATGGTGGTAACTGACATAAGTCAGTCACCAGAATAATCTGGCGTTGACTTTCGGACTGATTTAAGGGGTGTAACCAAATCATTCTTTTAAGTGACAAACCAAGATAAGAACAATTTTTAACAGAATAGTCACCAAAGTATATAATGAGTTTTGCCAATAATACTTCCAAAAATCTATACAAAAATGTAAAATATTAGGTTTACTATTATGGGGAAGGTAATTACTAAATTGCGATCGGAGAAAACGTGTTTTTGATGATCGTTTGCGAAGTCTTATAAATTTAAATAAAATTCTTTAGGTGGAAATCTTGATAGTTTTTAAAAACAATTTAAATGTTAAACTTTAATTTACTTCTGTATTATAATTTATGTTTAAACTCTTTATTTAGTCTAATTTAATATTTAGCAGTTAATATTCTTCACTTAATATTGTTAGCTTACGTAGATTACGATCCCGACAGGCGGCAATAGCCAGGTGACAGCTTGACTTAAATTTTCTTATACAATTTTTATTTTCATCCAAAATGCAAACGGCTTTGGATTCGCTGACTTCTCCACAAATTTTCTCCGCAGGGCACCTTGTATTTGGATTACCGCCTGCTCTCAGACTGTAAACTGTGAGATTTTTGCACCTATGATTTTGTTTAACAATATTTAAATTTTAAACCACTCACGTAAGCAGAAGAACACAATGGACAAAAATTTCATGTCTAACTGGGATAAGTTGTATTTCTTAAAATTATATTTCTTTCTAAAAAATATTTCTTTCTTTGCCTTATTAAACCATGTCATTACCGGTTATGTATAACTAATTTATGAAGCAATTATACATTTTTGTACTTGAAGCTATATTTGAATCAGTAATGCAGTTCGATTAATCGAAGTACATTTATAAGCGTATTATTTCAGCTCTTGTCGCCCATTATTCTAAAAGTTCCCTTTTATTCATCCTCGTGACCAAAGAGAATGGTCCAGCGCTCGTATGTTGGTGACTTTTCGCAGAGATAAGGCTCCATTGAGCAATATACCTCACTAAAGTCAGTAAAATCTAAAAATTAACTAATTGATTAACAGGCATATGGAAAATGAAATATATAGACTTACTTCTCCCTTTCTCCTGGCAGGCTGCTATATCCAAATGACACTTGGAGGCGTACTTTCGAATACAACCCACCTCCTCATCCAATCCGCAAATAGCCATTGACTCATCCGCCACGGCACAATTACTTTCCAAAGGGCACGGTGTTGGAGGAATATTTGCTCCAAAAGTACAGGCTGCTAGGAGAGAACTCTTTGTAAAGTTATTAATTAAATATTTTTTACATTACTCACCGAGCCATATAAGAAAAACAATCGCTGACTTCATTCTTATATTCCTAAACCTTACGCGTTGAGGTGAAAAATCGCAATGCGGCAGCTGAAAAATATTGCCTTCTACAAAGTAAATTAGATAAAGCTTACCCTATATCTTATCACAAAGTCAAACAATAGAGAACAAACCATTGTCACAAATTTCGCCTTATTAAGCGTCCATAGATAAGGTCATTTAAACTTCAAGCACTGCAAATTGAATTAAGATAATAGAAAGCCATTCAACTATGGTTTCACGACTTGATTGATTGAAAAAGTTGGCCCTGTTCCTATATATGTGACATCAAACACTTACAGATACTTGTTTATCTTTATATTAATTTATTTAACAACTATTCCTAACGTTTTATTGCTTACGGTCGAAGACAGTTTGGTTTGTGTCTCAACTAACAACTAAGAAATATTTATTGCATACTTCCGTGCTAAGCCATTTTTCAGAAGTCTTCTCAAGAGGCTTTCGTCTGACTGCGATACAACTTGGAATAGATGCCATTCTTGGCCAGAAGTTGAGCATGACTTCCCTGCTCCATTATTTTTCCGGCTTGAATCACACAGATCACATTGGCATTTTGGATGGTGGACAGGCGATGAGCTATTACAATGCAGGTGCGACCTGAACACGCCGAGTCCAAGGCTTGCTGAACCACCTGAAATAAGGAATTAGTTCATAAATTGTGCTACTCAAAAACATTTAGGGGATTCTTTTTTTTAAATTCAATTTTAAGTAAAAAACCCACCCTTTCACTTTGGAAATCCAGTGCAGAGGTTGCTTCATCTAGCAGCAGGATCTTGGGATTTCTCACCATCGCCCTCGCAATAGCAATCCTTTGCTTTTGTCCACCGGATAGTTGGGTTCCCTTGGAGCCCAGCACCGTATCATATTGGGCAGGCAGGGACATTATGAACTCGTGGGCATTGGCCATTTTAGCAGCCTCAATAATTTGCTGCATGGGCACTTGCCGCGAGGTGTCCCCATAGCCAATATTCTCTGCAATAGACTTCTCAAAGAGCGAAGGTTCCTGGGATACAATTCCCAACCGACGGCGCAGAGTCTTCAGCTCCATATCGTGGTGGATGCTCTCCTGATCTATAAGCTGGAATAAGAAAAGATCTTTAATATTCTCTCTGATATATTAGATATCTTGACTGGACTTACAATCTTTCCATCATCGGGATCGTAGTACCGCATCAGTAGCTGGACGCAGGTTGATTTTCCCGATCCCGAGGCACCCACCAAGGCCACCGTCTGACCCTGGTTTACGTCCAGATTGAAGTTTTGCAGCACTTTGATATGGGGTCTTGACGGATAGGAAAAGTTAAGACCCCTATAGCTCACGCCCTGTTGCACCACATTCGCCTTAAAAGCGGATCCATTGCCGTTCTGCTGGATCTCGAAGGATTCGGGTGATTGGATTGTTGGCTTGCGATCGATGATCTCGTACATGCGATTGGCGGAGAGCAGAGCGGCATTGAAGGCAGGAGTAAATGCAAGAGATTGAGCCAGAATGAACAAGCCATACAGCATTGTGTTGGATATCCTAAAAATCTAAAAATGTAAATACTTGATAAGGAATTTATATTTGTATTTACCCACTTCATAATAGTCTCGAATTTGATATTTCCATCGGCACACATGTGTCCACCATAGGTTAAGGTCACTGCATAGCCAAAGAACATGAGAGATTTGCCCATGGAATTGACCAGTCCACGCCATTTCAGACGACTGAGGATCTGCACCCGATATCGCTCCACCTCCTTGTCGTATATCTTAATGAGCTCCTCCTCCCGTCGAAGTCCTGCGACCGTTCGAATTTGGGTTATGGTTTCGGTGGCTATGCGGCTCGTCTCCTCGAGAACCGCCTTCTCCTTCAAAGCGGACTTCTCCCCAAATCGCGCCTCGAACACAATGGAGGCTATCATGAAGGGCGAGGTGCTCAGGCAGATTAGGGCCAGTTCCCAGGAGTAGGGAAAGGCAATCGAAATACTGCATATGAAGTTGGTAAACGCCTGGATGATGTTGCTCAAGGGAAACCCGATGGCTCCCTGAACACTGGCCGCATCTCCAGACAGTCGGGCAGAAAGAGCTCCAATACTGTTCTCCTTGCGATCGAACCATCCCATCTCCTGGTGCATGATGCAGCTGAATGTCTTGGAGCTGTGAAGTAAAGGTTTATTAAATAAGAACCTTAATAATGGATGACCACTTAGGGACCCACCGCATTCGCATGGTAAGCCAGACTCCGGCTAGATTGAAGAAAAATGTCTGGATGAAGCAGACCACGCCAGCTGCAACTCCAATCACCAGGGAGATGATGGCCATGGAGGCACTCTGTTCGAGAACCTCCTCGTCCGTTGGTTTGGCCAACGAACCATATAATTCCGCTAGGATTACGGAAAACACAGGCATGGTGACTCCATATAGACCAGCACAAATGGCGCCAATAATGAGGAAGCTCCATTCGGGTCGGGCCCAACCCAAAATGCGAAAGAAGGTACGGATATAATTTCCAGATGGACCCGGTTCCTCTGTTTCCTGATTCAGAGTTTGGTTGGCTAGACCATTCAGGTTCTTCATCTGGAACTCCGCATTCTTCTCCAGCGACACGATGGAGTTACGTGTGCCTAGTTGGAACTGTTCGATTTCATAGGACATTTTTCTCTCCTTGTTTTCGGCATCTAATTCCAGCTCGTTCAGTAGCTCCTCGGCAGAATCATCATAGGAATGCACGGTGACCATTTTGTGGTAGAATCCCTCCAGCTTCATCAGCTCCTCGTGGGTGCCTTGCTCCACGGCCTTGCCATTATCGATATAAACAATCCGATGAGCGTGCCTGATGGCGGAAAGGCGGTGGGACACCACCAGGGTGGTTCTACCCTTGCAGGCCTTGTCTAGAGCGGCTTGGACCAGCTTCTCGGCATGGTAGTCCAGGGCTGAGGTGGCCTCATCCAAAAGCAGAATTTTGGGCTGCTGAATCAGGGCTCTGGCGATGGCGATCCGCTGACGCTGACCTCCAGAAAGTTGTACGCCCTTCTCGCTGATATCCGTATCATAGCCCTGAAAGTAAAGGGAATCCTTTAGTAAATATAGGTTTTTAAAGTTTAACAACCCTACCTTATGCAAAGCTATAATAAAGTCATGAGCATTGGCAGCTTTGGCGGAGTCTTCGACTTCCTTTTGGGTGGCTTCTGGCTTTCCATGTCGGATATTCTCCCCAATGGTTCCCTGGAAGAGCACCGGTTCCTGACCCACCACGGCAATGTTCGAACGCAGCCAGTTAAGGTTATACTTCCGCACATCCTCACCATCCAATAGAACTTGTCCAAAGACTGGATCATAGAAGCGCTGCAACAGCTGTATGCAGGTGGATTTTCCACAGCCTGAGGGACCGACCAAGGCTACAGTTTGTCCTTCTTCCACGACCACATTGAGACCCCGCAAGACAATCACATCTTCTCGGGCGGGGTAACGAAAGAACACGTCTCGGAACTCAACAGATCCCTTCAGGCCGTAGTTGAGAATTTTCCCAGCTTTGGAGAGTGGATCAATCAGGGAAGTGCGATCGATGACGTCCAATATGGCGGATGCCGAGCCTCGAGCCATGGCAAAGGTCTCGAGGAATGGAGATGTGCGGGATATTTGGTTGGCGCTCACGATTATTCCCGATATCACAATCATCACAACCGCAGGTGTGTACTCGCGTTCGTTGATGGGAATACTTGGGTCACGGTAGAATAGAATCAAATTGGCTCCGTACCAAAACGATCCCGCTCCTGTGATAAACAACATGGCCTTCATCACCGTGTCGCTCAGTCCGGAGAAGACTCCTTTCCATTTTCCAGCTTTGAGGGCCGGTTTCAGGAGGGTATCATAGCGTACAGACTCCGTGCGTTCTCCTCCGAAAGCCACCACAGTCCGGATGGCCCCGATTACTTCCTCAACCACAGAGCTGGCCCGCACATAGGAACTCTGCTCCTGACCCGTGAGTTTTCCTTGGTACTGAAAAATTAATGGGGAACATATTGGATTAATAATAACAAGTATGACTAATTTAATTATGACTAATTTAATTATGATTATTTTAAAAGAATACCAGTTGCTTAGATATTTTAATTACCAATTAAAAATGTTTTAAATAAAAAACTCTCCTACAAAAGATTCTTCTAATCTCTTACAGAATTTATTTTATGTTTGAAATCGTTCTCCCAAAACTACTCATGCGAACAGATGGGGAAAACAGTTTCACTGAGGTAGGTAGGTACTTATTCTATTTTTGGAAAACTATTTTCGGATAAATAAGCGAATGGTCAAGTTCACTTAATGTTTGCTAGAAAAAGCTTTTGTTTCTGGCAAACGGTCTCTAAACAAATCCTGAAATCTTACAAAAATTAGATGCGGTTTTTAAACGGTAATTAAAATCTAAATGGGTCTACTCACATGGGCCACTGCCGAGTTGACCACTAACGTAAGGGGAATGTAAAACACTATGGCCAGGGCCAGTTTCCATCCGTAAATAAAGGATAGAACCACACTGATTATCACCTCACACATTATTTCCACATAATGACCCAGATTCTCGGCTATGCCACTGCGTATTTTCTCCATGTTGCTATAGGTAAGGTGGATTAATAAATGTCTATTGTACTTTTCAAATTACTAACTCGGTAATGCGCACTGCAAAGTTTTGGTCCTTGGCCATGTCATGCCAGCCGATTTCCTGCCTCAAGGTGGCCTTGAAGAACTCCCTACGCATGCGTACTGTGAGCTTTAAAGCCAGTCTGTTGAAGGCATCCACATAGTAAACTCCGGAGAAAAGCATCAGCAGAGTATTCAGGGTCATGAGTATGCCGAAGGACACACTATCCTTTCGCAGCTCCTGCATGTTCTCCTCGTAAGAGGCATTTGTGCTGCAAAAAAGGTAATTAATTCAAATGGCTGGTTCTATATACTTCTATCTAAAAACTAAATTGAGTTAATTTTGTGTGAACTTGCTTACAGCGACGTCCTTGAAAACTTGGCATTGTTTTAGCCCTTTTTTGCTGCAAAAGCATTCTTTTGTTGAAGAGTCGCTGGTTTTCTCGAAACAATGAAGAATTTGGGCACCGTAAAGCCGAAAAGACGTCCGATCGCTTTGAAAGAGAGCGAATAATTGATTCATCCTCTCCTAAGAGGCCTCTACAATATGTTCTTTTATAGTCTATAAATAGGATTTCTAATGGAATACATTCATGAAGGGAAACAGTCAACAGTCATGAACTAACATAAAATATGTATAGATAAATGTATGTAATAGATTTAAAAACTGCAAGTTCAGAAAATTTGACTTGCGGAAAAGTAATTGAAATAAATTAGCCTTCAACTTTAAGCTGAGAATTTTTTTAAGTCAATTCTTTGGAGGAAAAACAATTAACTATATCGCAACCCCAGACTTACAGTATCTTTCCGCCTCCAAAGAGGGGCAATCCGATGGTCACCGAACTGGTTCCCTGGCCCAGGGTTCTGTCGATGAACATGGCCACCAGTTCGCTGTAGACCACAATGGCAATGGGGTAGACCAGGGCTTGGAGTAGGGCCGCCACAAAGGCGGACAGGAGCAGGACATAGTCCCATCCGCCGATGTACCGGAAGAGCTGAGTGTAGCTGATCATCGGCGGGGCCTTATCCTGGGACTTGTCCTTCTTCTTTGCCTCCGGCGCAGCATCGTCCGCGTCTGCAGCCGGAACATCTTCGCGGGGCTCCGTCATCGTCATCACTGCGAACTATCGCCTATACACCAAACTCATTGACCGGCGGGGTCAATTAATAGTTAAGAAAGCGCGCGCAGGGCGAAACCAAAAATCGAAAGGCCCGCAGTTCGTTTCGCCGATGGATATGTGTGGAAAGATGGTCTCGAATGGGTTCTTGGCTCTGGGTAATTAACTCCCGCTCCGACGGAGATTGTGGTGCTATGCCAGATGCACTGCCGATGAGGCTGATCTGCCTGGGATCGTGTTTAGCTTTAATTGCTTTGCATTCCGCGGTTCCACAAAATCGTTCGCCACTGGTCTTTTTACTTCGATGCTATTGCCATCCGGAGCGAAATATTCCGCGTCTGTTCCGCTGAAACTGCAGAAAGCGACTGGCAGGCCTGGCGGCTGTGGCGTCAGTTTTCTACAAATTCGGTTTCTATTAAAGTTCAAATAGACTGGCGATGGTGGGTCTCTATCGTCGAGAACCCCTTTATGGTCTTTTATTAATATCAATTGAATTGATTTTACTCAAGGCTCACGATGACTGGTGGAAAATCATTGGCCATCTTCTCTCCGGCAAGGTGTGCACCGCTCCATCGCGGAAATGGGTCAGCCAAATACGCAAATTTGGCGCACTTCGCATTCCAGGCTGTTTAACTTATGATCTTCCCTGTTTAATTAAGATCTGTTATCATTCCACTGATACGCAAAATCAAGTTTGCCTGTCATTGACCATGAATATTAGCAGCGGTCGTGTGGGTGGGTGGCGTTATAGACACGCCGCCAAGATTGCTCTCTTATCAGCCAGATAAGTTTTGTGGCGAATCTTACAACTTATACCGCTAATAATTATAAATTCCGCAAACAGGGTTACCCAACCATTAGTTAAGATAACTGTGCATCCCTTATTGATAAGCTATCTCCCGAAAACTCGACAAGCATGGTTGTAGAAAAAGTTTATTTATTTATTGTAGTTTATTTAGTTTTTGGTGACAAGTGTATTTGGGCTTTTGGTGAGAATTACAAAAAGGTTTGGATAATATTCAATGGTCCTTTTGGGTCTTGTGCAGCTTGGCGTAGATGCCGCCCTGGGAAATCAGCTGCATGTGGTTGCCCTGCTCCACCACCTGACCGTTTTGGATCACACAGATCACATCCGCGTTCTGGACGGTAGACAGACGGTGGGCTATGACGATGCAGGTTCGCCCGGAGCAGGCGGAATCCAAGGCCTGCTGGACCAGCTGCTCACTCTGCAGATCCAGAGCTGAGGTGGCTTCGTCGAGCAGTAGGATCTTGGGATTCCTCACCAGCGCCCTGGCGATGGCAATACGTTGCTTTTGACCACCGGACAATTGAGTGCCTCTGGCTCCCATGCGAGTATCGTAGCCATTGGGCAGGGAGATGATGAAACTATGAGCATTGGCACTTTTGGCTGCAGCAATTATCTCCGCCATGGAAACCGATCGACGGTTGTCGCCATAGGCTATGTTCTCCGCAATCGAACGTTCAAAGAGAGTGGGTTCTTGGGAGACTAAACCCAATTTGGTCCTTACCCCCTCGAGGGTCAGATCGTGCTGGATGTCATCGTGATCTATGTGCTGGTTGGAAAGAAAATATTCGTGGGCAATTAATTTGCTAATAAAATATCAGAAAAGTTACTTACTATAGACCCCTCATCGGGATCGTAGTATCGCTGTAGCAGCTGCACACAAGTGGACTTTCCGCACCCGGAATGACCCACCAAGGCCACCGTCTGACCCTTGAGCACCTCGAGATCCAAACCATTGAGAATCTTTGCATCAGGTCGTGTGGGATATCGGAATTCAATACCCCGATAGCGTACACCCTCGAAGAGATTTAACTGCTTGGCGAGAGTATTTTTGATAGCACCCATGGGTGACTGAATCTTGGGTTTGCGATCCAGGATCTGGAAGAGGCGATGACCCGCGATCAGGGCAGCGGAGAAGGCAGGGGTAAAGGCCAGGGATTGGGCCAGCATCATGGAGCCATACAGCAAGGTTTCCGACACCCTTTAATTAAATATAAAATAGATTATATTAATAGGTTAGTTAATTGGAATTATCCTTTCCCATCCTTACTTGATAATATCCTGGAAGGGCAGCTGACCTTCGGACACTAAAACACCTCCGTAGCAGAGGGCCACGGCATAAGCAAAGAAGGCCGACGCCTGCATGGTGGAGTTAAGGACTCCTCGCCATCTTAGCTTTTGGCGGATCAGCACCTCCACTCTCTGGATCTCCTCCGTGTACTCCCGAATGACATCAGCCTCCCTTCTCAGTCCGGCAACAGTGCGTATGTTGGATATGGATTCGGTGGCAATGCGACAAGCCTCCTCAATCACCTGCTTTTCCCTCACTATAGCGTTGGACATCATTCTGCGAAATGTTGAAAGGGTTAATTTGAGTAGAAGTACGAATACAATAACAACCCACTTGGCTTCTAGGATAACAGATCCAACAATGATGGGACAATTGGCCAAACACAAGAGGGCCAGCTTCCAGTTGTAGTACATGGCAACGCTGACACTCGATATAAAGTTGGACAGGGCCTGGATCATACCACTCAGGGGATATCCTATGGCTCCCTGGACCCCAACCGCCTCGCCGGACAAGCGAGCGGACAAAGCTCCCACCGAGTTGTTCTCATCGTCGAAAAATCCAATTTCCTGACTCACCATCGCCTTGAAAGTCATGGCTCGCATTCTGGTTGTCAGCCAAATGCCTGCGTAGTTGAACAAGTAGGTTTGCAGGAAGCAGACCAAGCCAGTCAGGAAAGCCAGGCCCAAACAAGCCCAGGAAAGCACGGCCGTGCGACTTAAGGCATTCTTCGGATCCTGTTCAGCCAGGGCGGCATAGAATTCACCAAAGATGATTGAGAAAGCCGGATACAAACAACCCACGGCTATGGCGCTTATGGTTCCCAGAATGAGATAGCACCACTCGGGTCTGGCAAGCTTGAGGATCCTTGAGAATGTGCGGAAGAAGTTGGGTTTCTCGGCGGGAGCATCGACTATCTTGGCATTGGTGTCCTTTACGAGTGCCTTTATGATGGGTTCGTCAAACTGGACGCTGTTCTTCTGTCCTTTCTCAAAATTCAAGGGGCTGGTCTCAAAGGACTTTTCAAACAGAGCCAGGCTTTTTCCTAAAAATGTGTTGGAGTATTATTTATAAGTCATAAGTTTAATAAGTACCTACTTTTGGTTTCCTCAATGGTCTCCTCCTTTTCCACCTCATCGGGCATGTTGATGTCGCCTGCATGAACCATGTTGTAATAGGCACCCTCAAGAGCCATCAGATCATCATGAGAACCCTCTTCCAAAACTTTGCCATCATGGATAAAAACAATCTTATCTGCACCCCGAATGGCTGATAATCGATGGGATACAACAATGGTTGTGCGTCCTTTACTGGCCAAGTCCAGGGCCTGTTGGACCTGTTTCTCCGATTGGTAATCCAGAGCTGAAGTGGCCTCATCCAGCAGCAAGATCTTGGGGTTCTGAATCAGGGCTCGGGCGATGGCTATGCGTTGTTTCTGTCCTCCGGACAGCTGCGAGCCCCGCTCACCAATCATACTACGATAGCTCTAAAAAGTTTTCGATATTGTGATTTAGTTTATGGGGTTATACATTTTTCTAACCTCTGGAAGATTGGTGATGAACTCGTGAGCCCCCGCCTGAGTGGCTGCTGCCTCGATCTCTTTTTGTGTGGCTCCTGGCTTTCCATAGCTTATGTTTTGTGCTGTATGAAGAACATCATGTAAGACTTGTAATCAAATTCATATTAAGGGCCCACCTATTGTGCCCAAAAACAGCACAGGTTCCTGACCCACGACGGCAATATTCGATCTCAGCCATTGGATATTGTATTTCCTAATATCCAAATCGTCCAGGAGCACTGAGCCAAAAACAGGATCGTAGAACCTCTGAAGCAACTGGACGCAAGTGGACTTTCCACAGCCCGAGGAACCAACCAAGGCCACGGTTTGACCTGCTCTGATCTTGATATTTAGTCCCCTATGAACTATAACCTCCGGACGGGAGGGATATCTGAAGAAGACGTCCTGGAACTCCACATCACCACGAAGACCGTAGTTCAATAGCTTGCCATCTGTGGAAAGTGGATCGATCTTGGAGGTCAAATCGATGACCTTAAACAGGTTGGTGGCACAACCTCGGGCGGTGGCAAAGGACTCAAGGAATGGTGCCGTTCTGGCTATGTTATCCGCACCCACAATGATGCCAAAGAATGCCTAGAAATATTCAGATATAATTTGTGATATAACACATTACATTTATAATCCTCACAATCATCAGAATAGCCGGTGTATACTCCTTGTCTTCCTCATATCGATCGTCGATGATGAGATTGACTCCATACCAAAACGCTCCGGCGCAGGACAGATATAACATGGCCTTTAAAACAGCATCACTGACCCCCGAGAAGGCTCCTTTCCACTGACTGGCCTTTCGAGCTGGGACCAAGAAGTTCTCGTAGCGCTGCACCTCTGACTTTTCTCCACCGAAGGAGACCACAGTGCGAATGGAACTCAGAATTTCCTCTGCCAAATTACCAGCTCCTGCATAGGATTCCTGTTCTCGAGCCGTTAGCTTGCCTTGGAACTGAAATAAGATATTATGATATAGTTACAATACTTTGAGAAAGTTAAATTGATTGCAGGAAATTCTTAAGGATAGTTTTCTAAGTATTAGATTTTTTGTTAATGGTTTCTGCGTTCTTCATACCTTAGCTACATAGTAATTAAGCAGGATCACCAGAGGTATATAAGAACTCACAGCTAGGGTGAGCTTCCAGCCGTAGCCAAATGAAATGGCTACAGTTATGATGAAACCCACAATCAAGTATACAAAGTGACCCACTTTCTCAGAGATGCCATCGCGAATCTTTTCGATATCGCTGTGAAATATAGACAGCTTAAGCTTTCAACTTCTCCAAAAGGATAACCCTGCTTCTAATACTTACTCGACCATGCTCTGGGTAAAGTTTTGCTTGCTGGCCAGATCGTGCCAACCGATGTCCTGACGTATCACGGATGTGAAGAGCTTAATCCTCATCCTTGTGACTTGACGTAGGGCCACCATATTAAAGACATCCACAGAGAAAATCCCTGAGATGAACATTACTACCGAAGCGATGGTCAAGAGAATGCCATACGATATAGAGTCATCGTAAAGTGCTTCGCTGTTTTCCTCCCTAGATGCATTCGTACTGGAATAATAATAATGAAGGTTAGAAGGTTATATTTTCTTCAGTTTCCTTAATATTTCCTTTAAAAGATTATAATGAAAGATACAAAATATATTGGTCAAATCCATTTTTTTTATATTTTTTTATGATCTTAAATCCTCCCAAACCAACAATTTGGAAGCTTCTTATTTTGATGATTAATACTACAAAAATTTTGTATAAATTAAAAATAAATAAAAATACATAAGGAACCTTTTTTTTAGTGTACACTTACAGAGTTTTACCACCTCCAAGGAGCGGCAGGGCATGGACCTTTGAGCTGGTGCCAAACTGCATGGCTCGGTCCACCAGCATGGATGTGAACTCGCTGTAGATGATGACCACGGCGGGCAGGGTCAGGGCCTTGATGCAGCACATTATGAATCCGAAAAACAGCCAGGCGATCTCCCCGTACGTGGAGAACCGAAAGAGTTTCAGGAACGCGATGGGCTCCGTGGGCTCCAGACCCTCAGCCGTGGGCGTCTCCTCCAGGGATTTGCCCTCGCTGGTCGAGGTGGACACCTCATCCCGCTCCATTATGATGGACAGTCGACACTGACGAAATGACAATTAAGTGGGGTTTATTATTCAATGGGCCATCGATCCGTGGTCAAGATTTCTTCACTCAGAGCGGGCACAAACTCGAACCAGACCAGACAAAAGGTTAATTCAATTAGGCAACACATTGCCTCCGCATGCAAGTTTGTTTCTTTGGCCACATAGTTCTCATTGACCCGCGGGGTTAACAAGTAATAGAATATATTCTATTCGACACATTCCTGGGCGAATGGTGGCGTAACTTTTCAGGTTACTCGTCTGCGGACTGAAATCTGTTCCTTTGAGTGGATCTGCACCGTGGGATATTCACCTTTCTATTGGCACTTTGATTTATCCTTCAGTTATTCGCACTTGCTCCAGATCGAAGTTGGAGAGATACCGCAGACTGTCACCGCTCGAGCGCCCAAGCGCAACTGACTTTCCATCCTCCATGAGCAGCCATTTAAATTTGCTGCGTACATATATCGCACCGTTGGGGTTCAAATTCTAATTGATCTTTCTCTTGGGGTAGGTTCGAAGAGCATCGATTGATCAAAGAGTGTCAGTGGGAAATGTCATAAATTACTCTCCAGTATCTCTTATATCGGCAAGAATATATTTTAAAATCTCGTTATTTTGTGGTTGATTTTATTTAAAAGTATAAATACAAGACGTTGCCTCTTGATCTGTACAAAGGACAAAATCGCATAGATTTCCTACATTCACATACAGGGAATAATGGTTACAAAATATATATTAAGGCACTTATCTATGGGTACTTGTAAAGATACAAAATCTAGCTGGATAACAATCGCATATCACATACTGTGTTGGTTTACAAGTATTTACACGGCCTACACGAGATAGAGATTCTTTATAAAGTTATGCAAAGATTCAAACGCTTAACTAATATGGCAAGTGCCACAACAATAAGTCAATTTCCTATCAAATACGCTAGTTATATACAATACTCTTTACAGTTACAGATGGATGGTAATATACTTGTTGTCTTACTAGAATTTTGTTGAGCTGAACATATAACAAAGAAGTGTTGGGATCTGATAAGGTTAAAATAGTATATACTATTTTTCACCAATTCCAATTCCATAAAACAGGTTTGAGATTTCCTGATCTGCTGCTTGATTTGCTATAAGAACGGCGATTAAGACTTCTAGGACAAAACCTTGAACTAATCGAACCTTTCTAGGCTATTGATAATATCATTTTAGTGGTTCCGGGTGGCCCAAGGCCATTGGGTCTTAAACGTAGTTACGTGGCTCAAATTCCGATCGAATCTTTACCAATCTAATCCGAAGGATATCAATGTCAGACGTACACCTCTCCGGTCTTTTGTTCCGGCTTGTGTTTCGCCAGAGTTGAGGGAGCCGAAGATCCTCCAAGTCCTCCCGTTTCCCCACCGCCACTTCTGTGAGGCATTGGCATCGTGGCCGAGTTGTCCACTGTATCGGTGGCTGCTGGCGATCTCATGGAGGACCGCTGCTGTGGATCCTGCAGATTGAAGCTCAAGTTGAAACTGTTGTTCCGTGAAATGTTGGGATTTCCGTTGAGGGGTTTCACGGAGAGCAGGGCCGTGGTGGTGATACCACCATTGCCATTGCTGGACCCACTGTTGCTGTATCCATCCTGGACGTCGGCACCGGTCAGCTCCACGATGGAGAGTGCCGATGGCGATCGCTGAATGGACAGGGACACCGGAATGGTGGTGATCACATCGTTGGGGTC
The DNA here is from genome assembly GCF_025231255.1 of Drosophila biarmipes. NCBI lineage: Eukaryota > Metazoa > Arthropoda > Insecta > Diptera > Drosophilidae > Drosophila > Drosophila biarmipes. The sequence continues at coordinate 12,207,220 of NC_066613.1, forward strand.
GTAGCCACTGGCCGTCGTCGTGATCGTGGGCAACTGGGCGTTGGCCGAAATGGGCAAGATGCTCAGGGTTCCAGTGGGCATCGTTTCCCCACCGCTGCTGGCCACGCTGAAGGGGAACGACAGTGTGGTGATGTTGGTGGCAGCGGGCATATCTATAGATAGGGGGATAAAAGTTTTTCTTTAGTAAACTAAAATATTAATGGTATCTCAGAAACTTACTGCTCGCTGGGAATCCCTCCTTCATGCTGGCTGCCAGGGCGGCGGTGGCGGGATGTCCTGGAATCAGAGTGTTATTGGACGATGAGCTATCCATCTCTTTGATGGGCGAGAGCAGCAGCGTGCCCAGCACCTGGCCGCTCTCCTGGTGCAGAAGGGGGTCGGGTGCGTAGGAGGAGGGGTACATGCCCGGTGGTGCGCTGGTGGTGCTCAGCTGTTGTGGTGCCATAAGGACGGAGCTGGTGGCTACACGGGAGTGGTGCGAGTTGTTCAGAAAGTTGCAGGATTGGTGCCTTGTTTGTGCGTTCTCACTCACCTGGATTCGTATTGCCTTCCTTAGTTACCTCGGGTGTGGGAATCCGCGGTCTGGTCTTGGCCACATTCACATTCAAGCCATTCAACTTGGAGTCTGTGAATAAAAATGTATTTAATTAGTGAAACATACTTTTGGGGGTTTAAAGAAAAGAGTTTTGGTATTGTCATAATTTAATATATAAAGTGAATTTATTTTATTTACTCACTCTGCTTGATTAGTTGCCTCTGTGCTCTTATGGACTTGCGGTGCACAAACTTCCCGTAGAGACTCGATTTACTTGGCTGCGATCCCGCCTGCTGTTGCTGATGCGCCTGCTGCAGTTGCTGCTGCTGCAAGATGGTCAGTGGCAATCCGGACTCGGGACTAGAGTAGACGGAGTTGAGGCGGTTCCGGTTGAAGGGCATTCCGCCGGAGGAGTAGGCCGTCGACTGGCTCCTCATGGAGCCCATTCGAGAGAGCTGACGAACCAGCCAGTTGTTCTTTCGCCGCTCCACCATCGGCGTGTCCACGCTCTCCTGTTGAGGTAAAATATTTAATTATAAAATATCCTTTATCAATAACTCACTACTTATCAGTGACATAAAGAAAAAGTATCTTTTTAAAATATTAGACAACTTTAAATGTGTACAAGCTTATCATAAATAATCCAGTATCATAAAAAACTTTAAAACGTTTGATAGCCTTTTAAGCTAAAGTTATTTTCCATAAGTTATTCAAAACGCCAATAATGTCAAAATGAATGCGAGAATAATAAAACAATGACAGTAAGTGGCTATGGTTCCAAATGTTAAGTGACTTTAGTGTTTTAATGCTTGCAGGTATACTTTTTTGAAAACATGTGTATTTGAGCTTCTTTAGTGTGTGGCCATTACGCGAAATATAAATAAATGTGGGTCATAAGGTAATTTAAGTTTCACCTATTTCTTAAATATGCTTTAATTACTTCATATACATTTTTATCAATTTATCTACTTAGGAATATTTTTTATATTGGGCACTATATACTCACGTAGTCCGCGTAGACGTCGTCGTTGAGCATCCGCTTGCCGCCACCGGGCATTATGTTGGCGTACATGGCGTCCTCCTTCTTGACCTTGTACTTCTCGGCGGATCCCTTGGGCTCGTCCTTCCGGTAGTGCTCGGAGGCCACTGTGTAGGGCAGGTCCTTGGGCACCACGCACTCCCAGTACTGATCCCGCAGCAGCTCGGGGTGCTCCTCGTGCATCTCGTCCACGATCATGTAGGCGGCCTGAAAGCGGGTTTGTCAAAAGTGGATCACTTGAGGGCTTTTCAAAATCGGAACGTGTTTGCCATTTGCGATTTTCGGGCTATTTCGAGGAGGCACTAAACCCTATTACGTCACGGCAATTGAACCGTGGCTACTGTCCCACATCGAAACAAAAGAAAAAGTGAAATTGTTTACAAGTTTTTTAATTATTCCATAACAAAAACCAGCGCACAGCCCACAACAGAAAATTGCAAATAATAAAAAATACAAATCTGAAACAATAATAAAAATAAAAATTAAAAAAATACTCATTTGCTTAATCATTTTGCCGCGCTCTGCTTTCAATTTGCCAGTTACGAGCGAGTGAGCCAAGAGTCACGTCTGGTCGTGTGGATGTGGAGTGCAGTTTAACTGGGCCAGAAGAGCTGGCAGAGGTGTTGGCATTAACCCCCTGCTGATAACCGGGCCCGAAGCGGGCGCTTGTGTGCTCGACCACTTGGGATGCATTTCCGAAGTCGAGCAAACCCAGCGCTGACCATAAAAACACACACGAAAACAGTCAATGATAAAGCTCTACAAAAGAGGTTTCAATGTTTTCAGTTTGTATTTTTTCGCCGTTTTTCTCATTTTTTGAACAAAAACCTGTTTTCGATTTACTTTTGCTGCTGCTGCTGCTAACTTTTGTAAATAATTGCAAGCGACGGCAGACCCCAAGCACAGATACAGATTGCACACATGCAAAACGCGCTCCCAACACACTCCAACGTCGGGCTCCAAAGCCCAAGTCCAAAACTTCAATCAGCATCAGCAGTCGAAGGGTTATAGTCGAATCGAGATGCCCTAATCCAGCTCCAAATATTCGGGATTCGAACTTAACTTTTGAAATTTAAATTAGGTCCTAATAGAAAGCTACACATCGAGGTATATTACGTGATTCCTGTTAAGTATCATTGAATAACTCTGAAGTGAATGCCATAAATAAAGATTTATTCAGCGTGATTTGCAGGCACATGTAAATGCTAAGCTAGACTAGTATTTAAAATGAATATTTATATTGATTCATTGCAACTTTTACAATTATTTTCAAGAATGAATTGAAACGTACTTCAAAATCTAAAAGATTTATCCCACACTGCAAGATTAAATTACGTTAAGGTAAGGCAAGTTTTTCTTTATGAATGCAAATTTAATCTTCCCATATTCTGGCACAAGCAAATGCTAATTTCAGCACACTTGCTTATCCCTGCTAAATTTCAGGTTATACAAACTTTTTATCTTTTTATAATTGCAAGTTTTGATAATAGAATAGGTATATCTTTTGAAAATTCTCGTTGTCTAAAATATTGTTTTTTTATTGAATTCTAAATCAGAAAACAAATTAAAGAACTGATGATAAAATGAGTATACTATTGTTTTATTTTCAGTTTCTTATCAGGGCGAAGGGCACTTCGTTATGCAAAAAATGTATTCTCCTCCCCAGTCTTTTGTTGGTCATGTAGAGAATGCCTGTTATTTTTAGCACGTGGCAGACAGACATGTTCTTTTCCTTTCAGCAGCCATCAAAGAAGTGGCTGACTCAAGCGATTATCGCTTCAAGAGCGCAAAATCTTTACTTAGTTAGCACGATAACCCAATTAGCGAACTCGGGTTTTAGCAGTCATAATACTTGGAAACCCATGAATTTATAATTATGGGTATTATCCCCGACCAGATACGTATAAGTATCTTGGCGATTCAAGGGGCTCAAGGTTTAAGTTAAAAGCTGGGAAGTTATGTTTGGAGTATTTCCAGAGCAAAACCATCTGTTCCCCTCACTGTTCTTAATTTAATTTGTAAGTCATCTGTTCCCATCACTGTTCTTAATTTAATTTGTAAGTCAGTGAATTTATCTACCTCTTGCTAAATGAAATTAATTGGGAGTCATACAGGTTTTTGGCGAAATTCAAAGGGGGGAATTTTTTCGCATCCCTAACGAAAAATGATTGTTTTATGGCTGCAAGCACCGCAGATGCGATTGGCACTGCTTATTAAAAATGTTTAACGGATGGCTGGAGTGAGGACACAACGCCACATTGAGTTACGTAAAGATTGTGCGAAATTTGAGCACTTGTGACTCACCTTGATGTGCCGGTCAATCAGCCAGTTGAGCTCGATATCGTCGTCATCTTCGCCAAAGGGATTGATTAGCACCTCGGCCACTTTCAGCCAGCCCACGTAGAAAACAAACTGCAAAGATTAATTGAAAGCGATATGATCGGGTAATTACATCATTGAGAAAGGAGGATAGCCAATTTCAACAGAACTTGGGAACAATTTGAAGGCACGCCAGGGAAAGTTCCGCCATTCCATTCACTTTTTGTGGCTTCAAATTATACGGTAACAGTTAATAACGATAGCCAAACACTTGTCACAGATTTATATCGCCGAGAAACACAAACCAGACCAGAGCCCTGCAAAATGCCAATTTATTACGTGGAACGTGACCGCGAATCGTTTACATAAAGCAACTTGAAATCTGTCCCCAGCCGAGAACCGCAAAAACCAAAACGGAAAACAGCGAACACATCTGTTGTAAGTGGCCATATCATGATATGGCCATTATATAGTATACCATATATATAGAGCATCGGCGGGGCATATCGCTAACAAGGTATAGCCATTACATTCGACCACTCGGCTTGGCGGAGAACAGCAAAAACAATTGCGAATAGCAAACAACCGCAACAAGTTTTTAAACTTTTACAAAACGCCGAGACGTGCAAATTTGACTCTGATTTATGGTAAATAAGGCGGAACGTGCAAATTAAGATAACTTCTAAACCGTCTTAAATCAAGCGCGAAAAAATGGCTTCATTAGGTGCGGAGTAAATTGATTTACCTGCAGCACGGTGAAGAGGGGGAAGTACAGGTCGGGGTCCTCTCGGCCATTCCTATCCAAGACATTGGGCAACATTTGGCGGCCCAGGAGGGCGGCTATGAAATAGGTGTACAGCACCAGGGTGACCACCTGAAAATGTTGTTAATTATGATTAAATAGAACATACATATATTGAAAAAAATATTACTTCAAAATATTTTCGGATTGAATACTAGTTTTTATAGCTCACCTGAGTGTAGACCAGAGGAACGCAGACCGTGTCGTATCCAATGAGACCACCCAAACGTCTGCGTATATCCGAGAGTTCCACCAAAATGGTCTGGACAATGTGATCCGAGGCGATTAGGCCATCCTTTCTGGCTCTGTTGATGATGTTGGTGGCCCAGACCAGCGGCATCCAGTACTTGGACATGGGACTCTTCTGATTCAGGGCCTCGAAGATCTTCATCTCGGACTCGTGCATCAGACCCGCATCCACAAGATGCTGGGTGGTGGGAAAGCGACGTTTCACTCGGAGGGAAATTCGCTGCAGGGTGATCACATAGGCCAAAACCATGTATCGCATGATATTACGACGCATGAGGCGACCCGTTTCGTTCTGTGTTTTGAGGTATTAAATAGTAGTTAGGGCAGATCTTTCTATATCAAATTATTCTTACATTTACACCGCCATTTGAATTGGGTATAGCAGCACTTATGAACAGGGCCAACGTATCTGGCCAGGGCAAAAGGCGGTACTGCTCCCACCAACGTTTCACGACAAGATTTACATAGAAGCCCAGCACAAAGGACATGGGTATACTTTCGCTCTGCTGCCCGAAATAAAGGCGAATTTTCTTAAAAATGCTGCCAGAAAAATACAAGATTATCCCAGAGTTAATGTGGATATGAACTACTTGTAATACTTACGCTTGCTGACTTTCCGTCAGTCCAAATCTGTAGATAACATTTATAGTATAATATAAACAGAGATACGCAACTAACTCGCGCCAAATCAATTTGTAAACGCTGCCTCGCCATCTGTTGAAAGAGAAATATATTTGAGTTAGGTTACTCAAGAGGTAGCCAAGGAATTTTCGGCTCAGCCGATGTTTGCCGACTTTGAACTGTAACTAACTGGTTTTGTTTTATTGAAAATGATTTCCTCATTAAGATATCTAATCTTGCCCCCTTGATTGCTCATCGCTCATCCGCTTGTTTTTCCTGCTCAATGGCTCGCCAGTCGGCAAAGTTTTTATTTTACGGGGGTATTCCAATCTTGCAAGTCTGTTCCAATGAATTCTAATGTGCCACAGTGTGATTTGATACGTTATAAAAAATATATATTTATAATGATCCGCATAACCGCTTTGAAACTGGTACTGTTCAGGTGGGGTCTTTGTTCTGTTTGTTTTGATCAAGGTTTCGCTTGCCTTCTTCTCTTCAATATTTAGGTTGCTGTGGCAACAAACTTTGTTCGAGATTATTAGTCCAAAACAACTCAAAGTATAGGAATTCGAGGCTATCGCCAGAAAACAATATGTTTTAGGTAAGTTTAACATTTCAGCCATAAAATTAAGTTGCACACGTTTTCAATTAGTGAATATTTGCCTTATCAACTGAGCTCTTCGAAGCCTCGGTGTTATGGCTACCAATTTTTCTTCTTTCTGGTTTGAATGGCGAAAACTGGAACCGTGCAACAGTAACTGGAACTGGAATTGCTGTTCTAACTGCCCAGTTACGAGTGACTGCACTTGGGAAACAATTAAAGCGAACTGGGGTTAAAAATAAACACACTCCAAAAACAAAATAACCTGAAACCAGATGTTGGCCGGGGGAACTGTCAATATGGGGTCTGAATAGAGAAGTTCAGAGTATTGGATGTTAATTGCGTTGGTAAACACTCGAACAGGTGAGTGAGTAATGCGGAAAAATCCCCGGATTCGGTACCTCTTGGGTGGTGACCCAGATTGTCCAGACCCTGGGCTACATTTGTTTCAAATGTTTTTCATGTTTTGGTGACATATTTCTCAGGCTTTCTTTATAATACGTATGTAAATAATATCATTGCGAGGAAAAGCAAATAGTTTTTAATGAACACTGTCGGAATTCAAAATTTTTATATATTTTTAAGGACTCTTTCTTATAGATAATACTCACTTCCAGAGGATCTTCCAGAAGCAGCCGAAGCTGCTTCCATTCGGCACTTCCCCCGCATATGAGACGGTCATTGTTTGCCGACGTCCCTCCTTCCAGACTTAGTTTTTACGCCGATCTTGTTTTGTTTACTTAATCACAAACAATTGGCTTTTATTGTTATTTTTGCCGGCGCTAGGCCGCTGCCAATACGGAGAAGGCCGAATCGTAGTTGTTGTTTGATTTCGTACGCGAATTTTGTTAATTGTTTTTGTTGTCGCGTCATTGAAAAAGCGTCGCCGTCGGCTGCTTTCCCTCTCACTCACACCCCCGCCGCTCAGGCTGCGACTGCCTCTGCCTCTCGCTCTCTCCAAGCCTCAGTTTTTTAAGCTTCTCCTAAAAAATAAAAAAAAATATACAGTCGTACTACTTAAAAAGTGTAATTTAAGTGCATTTTGATCAAGCTAATTTTAAATAACTAAATAAACTGTTTTTCAAATATTTCGATGGTCAAAAATGTACATATAGTAGCATCTCTTAATTTTAAATTAATATTTATTTCACATATTACAAAAAATCTAATTTAAAGTTTCAGAAAGGATCGTTCTTGTCGTTCTTATTTTATTTGAAAAATCTCCAATGGTTTATATTTCTTTATTTCCATTCAACAACTAAAACTGACACCTATACAGTTTCATATCCCCTTATCGAGGCTTGACTGTGTCCCCAACAATAGGAGGCAGGCGGTGGGCGGTCACACGCGCCCAGTAAAACCGTACAGAGTAATACACATGCAATCCATGCAAATAATACTGGAGGGCTCAAAAGCTCAACTTAAATTCCGGCACGTATCGAACAGTATTTCTGTTGTTGCTGCTGTTTTCCACTTTGTTATTTTGAATTTATTGTAAATTTAAATGGCTATGCACTTTCGGTTCGGGTGAAATGCGTTGCTCAAAGCTGAGAACTGAGTTATGGCCATATATTAATTTGTCACTGCTAGTGTGTATATATAAAACACATTTTTAAGGCGTTTTTCACTTCACTTTATTACGATCACCTTGTACACACAATTATTGCGGGTTCCCTTTGGGGGCCTTTTGTTTTTTAAGTACCTAAAGATCAGGATTTCCCCAAAACCCTCAATGGCATGGAATCTGGACGACTTGATGTCGGGATTTTTGGACTGCTGTTTATTTTTTTCCTCAGAAAACCTTGGGTTGGGCAAAAATTCGGCAGTTTCTCTGTATTTTCTGCGGGTGCTTAATTCGCGCCGTCAGCGCCACGAGTCTTTATCGTTTCCCGTTTTCTGTTGATTCGGCTCTTGATTAATTCCGTTTATGTTGCGTTTCTCCGACGCGATTTTGATTAATCGAACAATTGGCGATCACAGATTTTTGAAACAGTGTTTTGCAACCTGGGCCCGTAAATGCGAATATCTTAAACCTGTTGTATTTGCTCCTTAGCGCTAGTCGATGCTGCAAATATTTGCATAAGCCATCACCAGACGGGGGCCACAGAACGGGTTCTATATGGGACTCGGAGCTATACGGATTCCAGGGACGGGGGACTCCGGCAATTTTCACTTTAGCGCGTTAATTTCGTTTACAAACATAGCAGGTGATCTTCAGGAATGTAAGAGCCAACCGGTTGTGAGCCGGGGTCTAGGCCACGTTAAGTCACGATGGCGTTTGATTACACGGCTAGAGAAGCCACCCACTG